>NC_089742.1:10943447-11010947 GCF_040412425.1 Macrobrachium rosenbergii
GGATTTCAAAACCAACAGAAAACCAGATCTTTTAGGAAACCACGGAAACCAGGCTGCGGTCAATAGTTCAACCAGCAGACGCCTTACTGTGCACTAACCCAAAATGTAGAAACGACCATAAGAGATCTGAAAGAATTCTATTCGAATATAATTTCCGCTATGCTTGCCTCCGGCAAGGATACCTTTGATCTCGTCAAGGCATCTCTAGTAATATACATGGATGGAATGGCTTGGTTAAAGATCTATATACATATTCACGAGAAATGTTGCTACTGTGGAGGCAAAATGGTAACCCGGGAGGGAAGGACACTTTCCACTGCCAATGAGGCAGACGAGAGCGCAGTTCAAACTCGACCTTCAGCATTGCAGACTGAACGAAAAGCAACTAAGAGCTGATGCAATGCCTAGAAAATCAGAATCTGGCGAATACCTTCGTCTTTGGAAGGACATTCAATTCCTAAATCCCAAAACTAAAAGCTATCACAGAGAGTAGGAGAAGCCATTGGTGACGAGGCTATCACAAGAATGCCGGGTGATCGCTTCAGCACTATCCTGAATTGCATAAACGATCATGACTCATGAGGGTATGTAGATAACCTCCTTACTGATAATATTCAGTTTCATTTCGCCGATCGTATTATGCCAGGTAACATCAGCAATGCCATAAACAACCTACCTAATAATAAATCGCCCAGCTGCAATGGTCTGCCTGCTGAAGCTTTCAAATTCTGCCATCTGATTATTTACATTTTGCTAGCTGCTCTATTCAATGCATGCATAATTCACGAGTTTCTCCCAGACTCCCTACTATTAGTTCATTAATACCATTAATATAAAACAAGCTAAAGGATGCAGCTGACCCTGGCTATTATCACCCGATTGCAATTACTACAATTGCGTCAAAGATACTTGAGTCCGTTCTCCTAGTGAAACTTCTCCCCTTTCTACACACTACTGACAACCAGTTCGGTTTTAAAGCAAACCACTCAACCAACACCTGCATCTACATCCTGAAAGAATTGCTGAACTATTACCTATCATCAGCCTCCTATGTTTTGTAGATGTGAGAAAAGCATTTGATAGAGTTAACTACCTGAAGCTCTTCCTCAAGCTGCACAAACGAGTAACACCTCTATATCTAATTGGCATTTTATGTTGTTGGTTTTCCACAGAGCAATTCTGTGTCAAATGGGGTAAGGTATTGTCGTACACCTTCGGCTCCCCCAAATGGGCTCCGGCAAGGGGCATTCTCTCTCCATACCTGTTTAACACGTACACAGACGCCCTGAATGTCAAACTGAACTCACTCCCAATCAGATGCACTATCAACGAAACAACAATAAACAACCTCTGTTACGCCGACGATATGGTTCTGATTTCCCCATTAGTGCAAGGTCTCCAGTGACTCATCGACACTTGCCGCCAATATGCAGAGAAATTTTATATCTTATACAATGAAACCAAGACCTAGTGTATGTCACTGCTCCCGAGATTGCTTAAGAAAGTGGAGGGAGTACCAAGGCAACAGACACACGGCTAACTTGAAGAATGGGGTCAACTGTTATACATACTTCTACTTTGCTTGTCTGTTGCTGCCTGCAAACCATGATTCATGTCACACTTTATTGTTGTTTTTGCAGAAACAGCGACAGTGGTTTTCTTAAGCGATTTAGGTCAAACATTTTCAAGGGCTTCCTTTTCATCAATGACTCTTATTTTGTACAGCAACCCAGTTGACTGTCATCAGTTTTTTTTTTTTTTTATGAAATTCAAAGTGCCTAATGTAAGCCAAACACAAGAGATAATAAAAAACTGGGCTCCCTTACGAAGATCTATATCCTTATTGTGTATAAGCGGAATATAATGTTCGATAATTGTAATTCACAATTTACGTTCATTGGTGAAACTAGACGCCATAGTAGAGAGAGTCAAGTTTCTCATGGGCTCCGACCCTCTTATCTCCCACGAACTCCCATGCAAAATTAAACATAAAGTGGCCTCCAGGATTACCTGCCTATTTCAACACCTCGATGTTCTTAAAGGCGAGAATTTCGGTCCTAATATAAAAATCTAAAGATACTACCTAATCCGACCCACGGGCCCCCCACCCCCAGGGGAACTTACTGACACCCCAAGTAGGATTCCGGCGCAAACTCCCCTTCTACCACAAGTGCCACCCATCCTCCCAAGCTGAGTGAATACCCACCCCACTGGCCAAACCCCCATCTCACTCATTCATTTCCCATCTTCGTGGGTTGCCATGGATACACTAGACATAATCTCTTGGGATATTTTTGGCCTCAAGAGGAACATTCCTCCCCTAAACATGTTCTGCAAAAACTTCAAAGGCATCATTGCATTACAAGAAACGCTTCTCAGGCCTCATGACCTTACCATCTGCAATTCAGTGCATGAAGACTTCAGAGCTTTCTCGACCTCATCGATTCAAGTTACAGATCACATCGTATCCGGTCTCCCGAATGGAGGTCTTTCTTTCCTGTGGTACAAATAGCTAGACAATATGGTGAATGTGTTGACCTATAGGAGTGATAGATTGCTGGGTCTTCAAGTGACAGTAGGGAACTCTAAGATCCTAATAATTAATGTTTATATGCCCTGGAAAAAGAACAATAATTTTGATCAATACTGCATGATCCTAGGTGAGTTACCCAACAATATTCACGATTCTACTGCTGTTCATATTTGTATAATTGGGGACCTTAATTCTCATCCCACAAAACAATTTTATAATGAACTTACTCGCTTCTGCCAAAATCACGCTCTCCAAATTAGCGATGTGATGCTCCTCCCTCTCTCCTCCTATACCTATGTACAAAATAGAACGGACACAATTACAACCTCCTGGCTGGATCACTGCATCACGTCCCCACAACTTCATGAGGCTATTGTGACCTGCAACATTCGCTACGATCTTGCAATGGGCTATGATCACATCGCCTTACAAGTGTCATTCAGTACCCCATCCACCCCTACCGTGAACCCCCTAACTGATCACCCACCTGCTGTTAACTGGGATTTCAAAAACCAACAGAAAACCAGATCTTTTAGGGAAACCACGGAAACCAGGCTGCGGTCAATAGTTCAACCAGCAGACGCCTTACTGTGCACTAACCCAAAATGTAGAAACGACCATAAGAGATCTGAAAGAATTCTATTCGAATATAATTTCCGCTATGCTTGCCTCCGGCAAGGATACCTTTGATCTCGTCAAGGCATCTCTAGTAATATACATGGATGGAATGGCTTGGTTAAAGATCTATATACATATTCACGAGAAATGTTGCTACTGTGGAGGCAAAATGGTAACCCGAGGGAAGGACACTTTCCACTGCCAATGAGGCAGACGAGAGCGCAGTTCAAACTCGACCTTCAGCATTGCAGACTGAACGAAAAGCAACTAAGAGCTGATGCAATGCCTAGAAAATCAGAATCTGGCGAATACCTTCGTCTTTGGAAGGACATTCAATTCCTAAATCCCAAAACTAAAAAGCTATCACAGAGAGTAGGAGAAGCCATTGGTGACGAGGCTATCACAAGAATGCCGGGTGATCACTTCAGCACTATCCTGAATTGCATAAACGATCATGACTCATGAGGGTATGTAGATAACCTCCTTACTGATAATATTCAGTTTCATTTCGCCGATCGTATTATGCCAGGTAACATCAGCAATGCCATAAACAACCTACCTAATAATAAATCGCCCAGCTGCAATGGTCTGCCTGCTGAAGCTTTCAAATTCTGCCATCTGATTATTTACATTTTGCTAGCTGCTCTATTCAATGCATGCATAATTCACGAGTTTCTCCCAGACTCCCTACTATTAGTTCACTTAATACCATTAATATAAAACAAGCTAAAGGATGCAGCTGACCCTGGCTATTATCACCCGATTGCAATTACTACAATTGCGTCAAAGATACTTGAGTCCGTTCTCCTAGTGAAACTTCTCCCCTTTCTACACACTACTGACAACCAGTTCGGTTTTTAAAGCAAACCACTCAACCAACACCTGCATCTACATCCTGAAAGAATTGCTGAACTATTACCTATCATCAGCCTCCTATGTTTTGTAGATGGAGAAAAGCATTTGATAGAGTTAACTACCTGAAGCTCTTCCTCAAGCTGCACAAACGAGTAACACCTCTATATCTAATTGGCATTTTATGTTGTTGGTTTTCCACAGAGCAATTCTGTGTCAAATGGGGTAAGGTATTGTCGTACACCTTCGGCTCCCTAAATGGGCTCCGGCAAGGGGGCATTCTCTCTCCATACCTGTTTAACACGTACACAGACGCCCTGAATGTCAAACTGAACTCACTCCCAATCAGATGCACTATCAACGAAACAACAATAAACAACCTCTGTTACGCCGACGATATGGTTCTGATTTCCCCATTAGTGCAAGGTCTCCAGTGACTCATCGACACTTGCCGCCAATATGCAGAGAAATTTTATATCTTATACAATGAAACCAAGACCTAGTGTATGTCACTGCTCCCGAGATTGCTTAAGCATATTGCAGGGCCACTAATTTTCCTCGGAAATCATCGTCTGGAATTCGTGCCTGAATTTCCGTATTTGGGCTACATTATCACGGACGACCTAAAAGATACGGCAGACATAGAACAGAATCGTCGTAAACTACGTGCAACTTGCAACATGATTGCAAAGAGATTCGCCTTCTGTCACCCAGACACGAAACTGCTGCTCTTCTGCTACAGTATACATGGGTGTTCCCTTTGGACGAACTATACCCGAGAGACCATGAGACGTATCACTGTTGTTCACAATGACATTCTGAGACGCCTTACAAACACTCCTCGCTATCATTCCGCCACGCAGATGTTCATCGAAAACCGCCTGGATAATTTGAAAATCATTGTGAGGCGAACAATGTCCAGTCTGATCACCCGACTGAGAAACAGCAGCAATTCGCTCATACAAAGCCCCCTAACCAGAGAGGCAAGAATATCTAAATTGTGGGCAAGATGGGATAATGAGGCTTCTGTTCTTTAATGACTTATTCTCTATTTTTGTAATTATGAAGTGTCATCTCCAGAATTTGTCATTTTTATTATTATTATTATTATTATTATTATTATTATTATTATTATTATTATTATTATTATTACTATTATTATTATTATTATTATTTCTACGTTTCTTATTATTATTATTATTATTATTATTATTATTATTATTATTATTATTATTATTATTATTATTACTGTGATTAATATCATTGTAGAGTTTTGCAATTTTCAGTATTCATATTTAGCCTTCTGGACCTGACTTCTGTAACCACCTAAGGTCCCCAGCTGGAAATTAATCGTCTGCGATTTGTATTTTTTATTACCATTTTTATTATTTATTTTTTTTTTGCTGTTATTCTCCATGTAATTCTATTTTTTTCTATTCTTCAGCAACTGTGTGGGTACTGCCGATAATTATTTTTATCATGTTACCTTATCCATCTACATTGTGTGTATTGTATTTGTATATTCCATTGATATGGTCCTGAGCCGAAATAAAGATTATCATTATTATTTCAAAAAGATCCAGACAACTGAAATTGTATATTTATTTTAACCAATATAAGTACAGCCACGTTCAGTTTTGGGAGAAACGTAATACCAACTTCTAGAGTCTGTGATTCCTTTCGTAAGTCAAAGATAATTTAGGATTTGCTGAAGCCTCTAACTTTAAGTTCCAATGAATTTTTCAAACAGGATATTGACATTCTGACAGTCGATTATACGCATTCATGACAACTGGATGAAGACTCACGTGAGTTTATATAAAAAAAAATAATTGGAGACTAATTACCTTAAACTCGCATACTTCGACTCAGTATCAACATAATCACTATTCATAGTTTAGTGCACATCTTATCATGAAAACCTATGAGCTGTAAACCATTCTCATTTCTTGTCATTGACTATGTTCAGAGTTCTAAGAGTGAAAAGCACAGGAACTTAGCAGCTATTCTGGGTTTTCATAAGGGTACGTGACACGGGAAGCGTGACACGGGAAATTGACAGTCTAACTAGTGTACTGATGACTATAAGTAATAAAGCAGCGACACACCCAAAAGTAATTTTTTTAATATCTATAATACACAACAGACCACTCAACGACTTTAGCATTGTCATAACCAGACTATGCCTAATTAATCACAATTGTGTCCAATTGAATCTCAAAATACCTGAAGAATACCTCATCTGTTTGTTCCTTCCGAGTGCAAGTATTTTCTATAAATAATGTTGAATCATTATAAACAGAGATATTGACCCTAATATCCATTTGTAACTCAATGATAGCTCCAAGTTGAATTTAACATGGCCTTAGCAGTTCTAATCTTGCTTAAATTTGATAATTAGCATCAGATACGAATTTTATATGTCAAAAAACCATATATAATATGTATTATTATGATTTACAAGAAGTCGCTGCACAGCACGCCCCCGCCCACCTAATTTACCCTTTGTTTATTGAGAACCGCATGGCTGATCGTATTTGACCTAGTAATCAGAGCACGGTTATCAACATTTCGATCTGTCCTTTTTACCTGGAACAGATATTGAGATGACAAGGATAAAAAGGGGCAAGGAGAGGACACTAAATGCCACTCCCTTAAGAAGCTTAGTCCAACTAAGCTTCTTAAAATGGCCTTCCTAAAGGCAAATTAAGCTGCTGAATTGTCTTACCTTCGCATGACTAGGGAAGAGGCAACAGAATCGCTGACCACCTGGCCAGTGACACATCGTTTCCACATGGCTCCTACCCCTGGCCGCGTGCCTTAAAAGGAAGAGACAGCAGTAGTCTGTAAGCAGTTAGTTAGTCTTGTGAGGAGCCCATAAGGTAAAGTGCGAGTAAAGACCTTTCAGTCACGACAGTTTGCCATTTAGAAAGTTTGGAGTACCAGCATTTCACTTCTGTCCTTGTGCCAGTTTATCCAGGGCCATTTCCAATGCCCTGTGTTCAAGTGTAAAGTGGTCATTCATTCCTCAAGTCTTTGGCACCCTCAGTGCAAACTCGAGTTATATTCAGTGTTATATTGTTCCTTTACTGGCGTGTAATGTGTAAATCTCTCTTGCAGAGGGACCTATTCGCAGTGGACTCATCTTGGACTGTGCCTTGCCTTTAGTCCAGACTCCAGTAGAAGGATCTTCAGGCGTTGCAAGCCCTTTATCAATTTACTTATCCATTTTCCTTCAAATGCTTTCTTTTGTAAATATAATACTTTAATTTATCCCAAGTGTTTACATAACATTTCCTTATGAAGTAGAGCCTTCAGCTCCTAAATTCTCCCCCTATCCTTATTTTTTTTATGATTTACCTTTATGCAAGTCAGAACTCCAAGGCCAATTAAATAAATTTTCTGATGCCGGCCTGTAAAATACCAATAACCCAGGGAAATACGTAAAATTATTATGCATCATTGTATGATTTACTACAAAAACAAATGTTCGAGACGACGTTTGGCTGCCATCTTGGATTTATGCACGATTAAAATTACATAAATTTTCTAGTTGAGAATGCAAGCTGACTTTAATCTAGGGCCAATTCTGAACCGAAATCTTTATATTAGTGTATTTCACACACATCTAAGCCCTTACAGGACTGATCATTCTAGTTCGTTAGAACAACGCCTTGATTTCACGCTACATCCGGCCAAGTCCGAGCGTGACACAAAATCCAGTAACGTCTTCCAAGACACATATTAAAATTTGTTCGCCACGAACAACCACGTCTTACCCAGGCATATTAAATTTTAACAAAGTCTCCTCAAACTTATAGATCAACTGTCTTATTCAGACAGATCCATTCTCCTGCAGTCTGAACAATTGGGTGTTTCAGATTGCTGCAATTGAGTCTTTTCAGACAACCTGAGTCTTCTCAGACATATTTGATTCACTATATTGTGGATTGCTTTTGAGACTGGTCAGCACCTGAGGTATATTCCAGCACATGAAATTGCAGCCAAACTGGGTTTCCAATCCATATAACCATTATTTCAAGATGGCTAATACCAGAGCCCAACAAAATGAGGTCTTCAAATTCTACATGTCCGCTGGAAAGGACATGGGACTATCAGGGCAAGCTCGGAGAGACTGGGTTCAAGAGCGAGTGGACGATGCCAAGGCAGAGAGAGAGAAAGAACGGGTGGAGAGAGAGGAAGAACATGAAGAGAGAGAGAGAAAGAATTGCCCAAGAGGCAGAGAGGGAGAAAGAACGTGAAGAGAGAGAGAGAGAGAGAGAGAGAGAGAGAGAGAGAGAGAGAGAAAGAATTGCCCAAGACAGACGAGAAGAGTTAGAGCGTCAAGAACGAGAGAGAGAACGTGAAGAGAGAGAGAGAGAGAGAGAGAACGTGAAGAGAGAGAGAGAGAGAGAGAAAGAATTGCCCAAGAGAGAAGAGAGGAGCTACAATGGGAGGAGCACGAGCGACAGCACGTCCATGAGCTCCAGATGTTAGAACGACAGAACGCCACCCACCTCCTGCAGCGGGAATGAGTACCCTCAGCCAAGCTCACTCGTTCATGCCAAAATGGACAGAGTCCAAACCTGAAGTATGGCTTGAAAGGACCGAACGAGTCCTGGAATGCTGCAACCTCTCCCCCGCAGAACTCTCCTTGGTTCTCACTAAATTCCTGGGAGAGAAGGCACTCATTGCCTACCACACCTTTTCGGCTGAGGATAGGGGAAACTGGGAAGCCGTACGCCAAGCAGTTACAAAGGGGTATGAGATTACCCCCGAGAGGTGGAGGAGACGTTGGAGATAGCAGCCCAGAGAAGCAGGCCAGACTTGGTCCGATTGGGCATACGATTCTGAGCGAGCGTTAGCAAAATGGCTAGAGTCCGAAGGAGCCACTAGCACCGCCAAGGTACTTGAAAAATTTAAACTTGAGCATTTCCTGCGCTACGCCCCTCCTGCCCTCGCCACTCATGTAGTGGAAAAAGCCCCAGAAACACTCACTGAGTGTTGCCGGATAGCAGACATGTGGGAGACTCACCACCCTCAGGAAGGATCCATGGGGCGGAAGATAAATCTCCCGCCCCTCCTCGGAGGATCAAATTCCCACAACAATGGAAACTCAGGCAAGCCCCTAACTTGCCATTATTGCAAAAAGACGGGGCATTCCTCTGAGCAGTGCCGAAGCAAGAAAGCAGCTCCTCTTTCTCCCAGAAAACCACCCAATAACTCACTTGTGCCCCCCACAGGGCCAGCACAGAAAGACTTTAGCCAGACCTTTTGCACAGCTTGCAAGATTTGTGGCCATTCTACCTAATGGGCGAAATGCCCTAACAATAATAAGTCAAATACTCCCGCCGTCGCCTTGGCCGTCATGAATTCCAAGTCCTTGGGCCCTCCCGCCAAAGGCCCCACATATGTGGCCCCTCCATGAGGCAGTCACCCCGTGCGCCGATTCACGGCGTTCGATGACTCAGGCGCGCAAATCTCCCTCATACGAAGGGACAGAGTTCCCTATGGAGCTATCGTCAAAAGACGAAAACTCGTCACGACCGAGGGAGTAAATCAATTTAAAATGATACTCCCTACGGTACAATTGAGAGTCACAAGACCTCATCAATCCAAAATTTGCAATCTTGCAGTAGCAAGTCATCTCCCTGGAGGCTATGACGTCATCCTGGGACAGGACTTTCAGTCCCCACAGAAATCACGACAATCTAGGGGTCACCACTCCCCAACTCATTCCTCGGGCGCGAGTAATCCTCCCTCGCTTCTCCCTCGGTCAAGACTGGCGCCCCCTGGGTGCCAGGAGGACGTGCAGTCCCTACCAGTGCCACCTGAGTACAATGTACAGTGACCCCTCGATCGGTTCCCGATCCAATTCCAGTGCCCAGCCCTGCCTCAGTGCCAGTACCAGGGCCCCAATCGCATCTCCCTCCTGGAGATGCCAGATGCCTGCCAGTGCCACTTGCATGCACCGAGCAGTGCCAAGCTGTGTCCGTCCAGACCAACGAGCACAAGAAGCCTCTGATAGTGCCTGACTCTGCCTTAGTGCCAGCGCCAGAGCACAACCCCGATCTCCATTTAAGGGATCCAACTCAGGACCCCCTCTCTTCTCCCGGCCTGGCACCGCTATCAGCGTCGGTAAGAGAGACGGTTCCTCTTGACCACAGTGGAAGTTCACCTAAAGGTGCGGCCTCGCAACCCATGCCTGAGCTGGTTATTGATACTTGCGAGCCTCTCACGCCGCCCCCGACTGCCTCCTCTCTGCCTCAGTCCATCGCCGACGCAATTGTGAGTCAGGATTCTGCCATCTCTCACTTGGCCAATGAACTACAAGAGCCGCGATGGATCATGATAGAACCCGCACCAAAACACTCCTGCGTCAGCTGTTGCAGCAGCTGGCCCAGGTGGCACTCCATGCCGCCCTCCGGTCTCGGGCCCTCTGCTTCCCGGCCGAGGACAACTGTCCCATTAAGAAGAGGCTCGAGGCG
This sequence comes from Macrobrachium rosenbergii, assembly GCF_040412425.1. NCBI lineage: Eukaryota > Metazoa > Arthropoda > Malacostraca > Decapoda > Palaemonidae > Macrobrachium > Macrobrachium rosenbergii. The sequence continues at coordinate 10,953,939 of NC_089742.1, forward strand.
GAATTACCACGGGCGTGGGAATTTCAGGTAGTTTCCAAAGAGCTCTAGAGCTCCCATGGCACCTGTGCCACCATTTCATCTTTCGAAGGTCTTGGCACCCTCTAATCCAGAAGGGGATGTCAAGCCTGTCCACTATCTTCTTCCGTTCCTCTGGAACTTCTATCCTTATCCTTCTCTAATAATCTTTTCTTAAATTATCACCACAAGAGTCAATTAAATACAGGATACCATTTCCCAAAAAATGCATAAATCATTGAGAATAACAGAGTGAGAAGTGGCACGCCCTTGCGCCCATACCTTGGCACAGGGCATGCATGTCAGCTCTTCCTGAAGGAGTCGAGCCCTTTGGGTTCCCTTTTCCAGCCCTGGGACTAAGAGATAGTCTGGGCTGCAATTTATAGGCGAAGGACGATAAATTCTCGCCTAACACAATAAATACCCTCACTCTTTTACCCTTGGCTCTTCTGCCAACATCATTTACTTTCTTTTATTTTATTTTTCTTTTTTTTAATGAATCGCGAGTCATAAACTCTTGCCCTTGTGATTTTAAATGCCCCTTTTGTAAAATCTGAGGACGTGTTCCGCCTTTCATATGCGGTCAAGTTTTCATTCGTAACATCCTGTTAATTTTTCCTTTTGTTATTATTATTTTTTTTTTCCATTCTACTAAGAACTCTGTTTTGTCCCAGACCCCTCATCTTTTGTCTGCTTATCCTGTCATAACATTGAGCTGAGTATCATTTAAGCATTGAGTTAGGGCAGTGGATGCATAAAATAAACGTGGTTTAAAGTTAGCGAATTAAAACTCGCGAATAGTCTCTCGCCCCACCACTGTTAAAATCCGTGTGGGGCCAGCTAAGCAAACTGCCGAGTAAATTATCAATGAATATGTATCGTCATTATAATATCATGTAAAGGACGTCATTTACAAAAATAAACGCTGTTTTATCATTTACACAGCCTCTTCAAGGCATTGTACTAACCGCAAGCCTTGTTTACTTAGAATTAATGAACTTTTTATGCAACAATAACCATTTCTTTTCAATTTTGTCTCCTGCCTCAAAATTATCTTGTCCTCATAATCTTAAAGTAACGTAAATTTGAAAAAATTAATGGGCCATGTTAAAGTAAATCTTAATATTAATGTGTTGGAAGTATTTTCCATTTTGTGCGTTCTGTTAAAGTAAAAGCTTGTCCATTTCTTGTTGGGAGACGAGTAAAGTCAAACCAGCTGTGCCGACTTCTTGATATCAACATAAAGCCCAAATACGCCTCCCCACCCCCATCACCTAATTTACCCTTTGTTTATTGAGAACCGCATGGCCAATCGTATTTGACCTCCCCTCAGAGCACTGTTATCAACATTTCGATCTGTCCTTCTTTTTACCTGGAACAGATATTGAGATGACACGGAAAAAAGGGCAAGGGTTAAAACATTAAATGCCACCCCTTTGATAAAGATCTTTCTTAGCCCAACTTCTCTTCTTCCCAGCTTGTTCCCATTTTTATATGGGGTCGCTGCGTTTCGATGAGCCGTTTCCATCTATTTCTATCCTGTGCTTCTGCCTCATCAATTCCCTTCTCACGCAGGTCTCCCCTCACAGTCCTTCCATCTCTTTCTTGGTCTCCCTCTTCTTCTTCTTCCCTGGACCTCCATCCCCATAGTATGTCTACCAACGTGGTCCTCATCTCATCTCTTCTCAACAGGTGTCCATACCATCTCAGCCTCCTCCTGCACTTTCTTTGATATTTCCACCACCTTAGTAGACCCCCTAATGTAATCATTTCGGATCCTATCCTCTCTCGTCACCCCAGCCATCCATCTAAGCATTCTCATTTCTGCCACATCCATCTTCTTCTCCTCTGTCTTTCTCAAGCTTGCTGTTTCCGTGCCATATATCATTGCTGTTCTTACCACCGTCTTATGAAATTTTCCTTTAACCTCAGCGGTACTCTTTTGTCACAAAGAACTCCAGAGGCCGCTCTCCAGTTGTTCCAGCCTGCCTGTACCTGATGTTTTACCTCTTCTTCCATACGTCCTCCAGCATTAATAAAGGATCCCAAATACTTAAAGTTTTCAACTCTCTTTATTGATTCTCCCCCAAGCTGAACACTTTCCCTATCACCCCCATCATTGGTGGTACACATATATTCTGTCTTAGATCTACTTATTCTCATTCCTCTGTCCTCCAGTACTTGTCTCCATCTTTCCAGTTTCATTTCCAGATCTTCCTGCTCTCTGCTGCACACAGGACAATATCATCCGCATACAATATGTTCCACGGTACTGCCTCCTTACTTCCTCTATGATAACGTCCATCACTATGTTAAAAATAAATGGGCTAAGAGCCGACCCCTGGTGTAATCCTACTCTCACCTCAAAACCCTCCGTCTCCCCAACACTGCTCCTCACTCTGGTAAATACATTCCGGTACATCTCCTGTATCAATCGCACGTACTTCTCTGGCACCATCCTCTCCCTCAGGCTCCTCCATACCTCTTGTCTGGGGACTCGGTCAAAGCCTTTTCAAGGTCAATGAATACCATATGTAGGTCCCTTTGTTTTTCCCCGAATTTCTCCATTAGTTGTCTCAGACAAAATATACCATCTGTTGTTCCTCTTCCCTTCATAAATCCCATCTGCTCTTTACTTATTTCTACTTCTTCCCTTAGTCTGGCATCTATCATCCTTTCCAGTATCTTCAAAGTGTGGGACATTAGTTTAATACCCTATAATTACCACACTCTTGGACATCTCCTCTCCTTTGAAAATTGGGATCAGTATACTCCCATGCCACTCATTTGGTATCTTTTCCTGCTCAAGGATCTTTATCATAAGATCATAAAGTATATCCACTCCTTCATCCCCTAATGCCTTCCATGCCTCCACAGGTATCATGTCTGGTCCGGTTGCCTTCCCATTCTTCATCTTCTTCAGTGCATCCAGCACCTCTTGCTTAGAAAACCTCATCACCATGCCAATGTTCACCTGCCCATCCCCTCTTATTAGTCTATTATTTTCTTCATTTAACAGCTGTTCGAAATATTCTTTCCATCTTTTCATGATGTCTTCTTCCTTTCTAAGTACTACCCCATCTTGATCTTTTATTTGTTTGATATGTGTAATATCTTTGGTGTTCTTATTTCTAGCCTTTGATAGCTTGATCATCTTATTTAATCCTTCCTTCGTCCCCAGCTCATTATACACATCATCATACGCCTTTGCTTTAGCTTGGGCTACCATCTTTTTCACCACCTTGTTTTTCTCTCTGAACCGATCTCTGTCTTCCACTGACTGTGACTCTTCCCATCTCTTCTTTGCCTCCTTCTTATCTTTTACTACTTTCCCAATGTCTTCCTCCCACCACCAACTCTCCCTTTCCTCCCATATGATCCCCGATGTCTCTCCCAGCAGCTCCTTTCCATGTCTTCTAATTACTGCTGCATTTCAACGTGCCCACCATTCTTGAACATCTTCAATTCCTATATCAATGTCCTCCAAAACCCTCCTCTTAAACTCTCTTCTTATCCTCCTCCTCACTAATTTGTACCATTTAATTTTCCTTATCCCTTTAGCTTTGGTTTTTCTTTCCTTTTTAGCTTCAAATCCATGCATAGCAGTCTGTGTTGAGGGCTACATGGTCGCCTGGGATAACTTTGCAGTTCTTGACCTCCCCCAGCTTTATCCTTTTATATAGGAAGTAGTCTATTTGGGAGCATCTTCCCCCACTCCTATATGTTATTAGGTGTTCCCTTTTCTTCATAAAGAATGTGTTTACTATTGCCATGTCGAGTGCCACAGCAAAGTCCACTACATTCTCCCCTTCTGGGTTTCTCTCCCCAATTCCATGGCCCCCATGCACCCGACCAATCGCCTCATTTTCACACCCAACATGGCCATTCAAATCTGCACCCACTATCACCCTCTCATGTTCTTCCACTTCTTGCATTACTCCATCCATGTCTCTCCAGAAACTTCCCTTCTTTCTTCTGTGCAACCAACTTGTGGTGCGTATGCACTTATAATATTCAGACTCTCTCTCCCCAAAGCACATCTTCAATCTGATGATACGGTCATTCTTTCTTTTGTACTTCTATCACTGTATTCTTCAATTCACCAGACAGTACTATGCCAACTCCATTTCTGCCTTGTTTATTTGCTCCACTATAGTACAGCTTATATCCATCCCCCAATTCTTTAGCTTTATTTCCTTTCCATCGCTCAGATCTTTACACAAAACATCTACTTTCCTTTTCCTCATCAGGTCAGCCAACTCTCTACCTCTCCCAGTCATGGACCCAATATTAAGCTGACATACTCTAAATCCAATGTGAGCTCGCTTTTTGCTGCACCCGCTCCTGATGCAGTAGCCCTCGCCTTATCACAGAGTTAGGGCGATGTCTCTGTGCATCGTTTACGAGTACGCCCTAGCATTACCTCTTTCCATATTTCGGCTCATTCCATGGTTTTGACACAGATTTTTACGGCCGGATGCCCTTCCTGACACCAACCCTCCCTATTTATCCGGGCTTGGGACCGCACCATGAAAGTATTTAGGTTAAGAAGCTTAGCCCAAACTAAGCTTAAAAAATGGCCTTTCTAAAGGCAAATTAAGCTGCTGAATTGTCTTACCTTCGCAGGACCAGGGAAGAGGCAACGGAATCGCTGACCACCTGACAAGTGACACATCGTTTGCACACAGCTCCTACACCAGGCCGTGTGCCTTAAAAGGAAGAGACAGCAGTAGGCTGTAAGCAGTTAGTCTTGTGAGGAGTCATGCAGTTAGCCATACACGCGGGCTGGTGATGCAGTTTGCTGAGAGACCATTCATTCTCCCTGTCCAACTCCAGACTCCAGTCATCCTCGAGGGCACCGCCATACGTGTGATCGTCCCTCGTCCTTCTTCTCCAGAGACCCGCTTCCCATAAGGTAAAGTGCGAGTAAAGACCTTTCAGTCTAGACAATTTGCCATTTAGAAAGTTTGGAGTACCAGCATTTCACTTCTGTCCTTGTGCCAGTTTATCCAGTGCCATTTCCAATGTCCTGTGTTCAAGTGTAAAGTGGTCATTCATTCCTCAAGTCTTTGGCACCCTCAGTGCAAACTCGAGTTATATTCAGTGTTATATTGTTCCTTTACTGGTGTGTAATGTGTAAATCTCTCTTGCATAGGGACCTATTCGCAGTGGACTCATCTCGGACTGTGCCTTGCCTTTAGTCCAGACTCCAGTAGAAGGATCTTCAGGCGTTGCAAGCCCTTTATCGATTTACTTATCCATTTTCCCTTCAAATGCTTTCTTTTGTAAATATAATTCTTTAATTTATCCCAAGTGTTTACATAACATTCCTTATGAAGTAGAGCCTTCAGCTCCTAAATTCTCCCCTTTTCTTATTTTTTTACGATTTCCTTTACGCAAGTCAGAACTCCAAGGCCAATTAAATAAAGTTTCCGTTGCCAGCCTGTAAAAATACCAATAACCAGGGAAATACGTAAAAGTATTATGCATCATTTTATGATTTACTACAATAACAAATGTTCGTGACGACGTTTGGCTGCTATCTTGGATTTATGCACGATTAAAATTACATAAATTTTCTAGTTGAGAATGCAAGCTGACTTTAATCTAAGGCCAATTGAACTGAAGAATCTACGGCTTACATGAATTTGTATTTTTATTTAGAAAAATAAAAAGTTTAAAGTAGCTAAGCTTACTTACGATGTGAAAACATTTGGGTATACTGTAGAAGCTGGTGTTTATGAGTCGATATTATTTAAAGTGAAAGTGACTCTTACAATGCAAATAATTATTCGTTTCTGAGTGCCTGTTTGCGTTCATGTGAAATGTTTAATTGATCTTTGTTTTTAGTCATCAGAATCACTTGTTACTGAATAAAGGAAAATAATATGAAACAGATGTCATTACATTTTTCTACATAACTGAAAAGAATAAATTAATTCTGGCGAAAATAATTACAAGATAAAGCAGTCAAGAAAATGCCCTAAGAATTTCACCTCTTGTAATCCTTGGAAGGCCATTAAATCTAGGTCACAAAAATCATATTAGATCGTAAAAGTTTCTGTCACTGATAAATCTCCTTGGGAGGTATTCATTGAGCTCACCTTGGAAAAGTGATGGTCCCTTGAAATTGCCTCCAAGTTTTCGGATAAGAGAAACTAAATTTTAAGATTACGATTTTTTATATTGCGATTGTAATTTTTCATCTAGTTTCTTATTTACAATAGCGGATGTGTATATATGAAGTGGAGTTGCTACTACTGTTATTCAGTATTGATGCTAATGCCTTACTTTGGAATTGCTCCATTATATTTAAATAACTAAAATTCTGTTCTAATTGATGGGGAATATCCCTATAACAGTGTTAAAATGCACCGGACACATAAGTAAGCTCAATGAGAGAGAAGTAAAATATTTTCTTTGAATATTATTCTATGGACTGCAAGTGAAATTTAAGATTAACAAAGCCCCATACAAATTGTATATGATATTATCGGAGAATTGTCCTCACAAACGACACATTAAAAGTGGCCAAGAAAGACAACTAATTCAATGAAAACCTTGAAACGTGTTTCCGGTAAGAGTGTTGAAAGAAATATTTTATGGGAATTTTTAAACATAAATGAAAAGGACTGCAAAAAAGTGTTACAGTCATTGTTGTCAGGAAATAAACCTCCGAAAGCTCGTAGTGACAAGAATGATGGCCTGCGAGATTATTTGTCTTTTTTTAAAATTTTCCTCTTTTTATTTGTTGTAAGGAAATTATTTCTAATATACATTCCACGTGCATTCCAACGTATCTGGGGAGTTGTTGTGCAGTAAAACGCACATTATGGTAGAATCTCCTGAATTGCAGCATCCCAGTTCCTAAAGATAATGTACTTCACTGGCTATAATTTTTTCATTTATTTTAATATTATCTAATTCACTCTACATTAACGGTATTTCTAAATCTGTCGCGGTGTCCTTAAGGATTGAAAATCTTGATGAAAAACTAGCACCGTGATCGTAATTGTTTATTAAATATCACTGACCATTCGGAAGAATATTGATTACTGACAAATATTGTGAAAGGCTTAAAGCAGTCTTGAAACTAAGATTGTCACTTCTCAACACTGGTACCTGGCACTTCTAGCTTAAATGAAATAATAATTTTCCCACCAAATTAGTATCATAATGGCTCGCTCATTTAGAAGCGAAGTTTCATAAAACAGAAGCCACCGTCCATTTGAGAAAGTGACAATAACAACCTATAAAAAAATGCCAGTGCCATTTATCATAAAATCTTCATTTCTGAAAATACTGAAGGATTGTAAATTTAGGTTGTGAGGAGTTCAATCGATTTAAAAAAAATGAGAAAATGCAAAAGTCTATTTAAAAAAAATTCGTTTTAGTGCTTGATTATATGTAAGCTGATTTATATCTTATTCAATCTGAGCTTTAAGTCTATATGATCCTTTAAAAAAAAAAAAAAAAAAAATGGACTTTTTGTTCATAAAATCATGTTACATGTCATATTTTTTATCCTTATTTGTTATTTTATAAAACCGAAACCTCCTATTAAGTTTTCCATTATATATATATATATATATATATATATATAAAATATTATATATATATATATATATAAGCTTGAATAAAATATATATATATATATATAAATATATTATATATAAATATTTAAATATAAATATAAATAAGAAAAAGGAAAAAATATAAAGAAAGATAAAAATATGACATGTAACTTGAAACTATGAACTGCAACTTTACATTTGAAAGATTACAGGAAAATTCTGCCAGTAAATTAGATACTGTCAGGTGAGCCTATATATCTAAGCACTATTTGAACATGGGTACATCATTGAATGTTTCTCCTTTTAAAAAATTTTCCTTTCTTCCCATTTTGTTTTAAATCGGTTGTTCTGTTCCTCAAAACCTGGCAATTTTAATGAGCCAGTGTACAATTTGAAAGTAGTGATAAATGTCTGTATACAAATGCAGGTCCTTAGGTCTGTACTTTTTTATTTAAGAAAAATACGTTGGCTTCTAATTGTTTTGAACTTCTGATGCAATGTTAGCAAATCATCATGTTACTAATTTAGTGTTTAAATTATTTCATTTATTAATTTTCCCAGGTACCAAGAGTTGAGAAGTGACAACGCTTAGTTTCAGCATTTGTCAAAAATAATATGCCTCCGAATGCGATAGTATAAACTGAAAAAACCAAATTTCAGCTGTTCTCATTTTCAGCTGTTCCAAAAATTACATAATGACGTAGTTATAGTTTTTTTTACATTTTAAATGGCAGGGAATATAGTAAAAACTTATTTTATAAAAAATACTTTTTATCTGATAGGCATAATATTTTGGTAACATGATATGTTAATTGCCATTTTTATGATTAATATATATATATATATATATATATATTATATATATATATATATATATATATATATATATATATATAAAAAATTTTTTATCACAATAATGATTTATATACAATCATGAAGCTACAAATGTCGTTTAATATCAAATTCTGTTAAAAATAAGAGTATCTCGATGGAGAAATATCACCGAAGGACATAAATTTATATAACAAGTAAAATAAATGAACAGGTACCACTGGGACGCGAACCCTTGACATGGACCCATTCAACGACTCTCAGTGGAAATTACCACTGCGCCATCAAGAAAATAAATCATTACCGAGTCTGCTGTACTGTTTTTCCCGTCGTGAGCGGGAAATTGTACTTAGCCTAAATCAATGACCCACCTCCGCCATGATAGTTCGTTGGTACGTAATTGGAACACGCAACTCTTATTATGAAATTTTTTTATCATTTGAAATTTATATGCAGTCTATGGTGAAATAAGCAAACTGTACTTAATATCAAATTATTTACCTCGCATCTCAGATGTAATTTCACCATCGATGGAATTATATATAATAAATGAACAAAACCATAATAATATATAACCCTTGACATGGACCCATGTCAAGGGTGTTCCAAACGTACCAACGAACTATCATGGCGGAGGTGGGTCATTGCGATCAATGCTATACAATTTCCCTGCCACGACGGGAAAAACAGTACAGCAGACTCGGTAATGATTTTATACCTACTCTTGATGGCGCGGTGGTAACGCCCACTGGAGTCGTTGAATGGGTCCATGTCAAGGGTTCGCCAAAATAGTGGTACCTGTTCATTTATCACTTATATAAATTCCCTTCGGTGATATTTTGTCGGAGATACTATATAGGTATATAATTTGATATTAAATATACATTTGTAGCTTCATGATTATATATATATATTTTTATAAATATTTACGCTGTTCGCCCTCGAACATTTAGGGATAGAAATATCAGCCTGACTGAGACAGGGAAATTGCTTTGTCCCACGCTAGTGCGTCTTCAGTTCAAACCTTAACGTCCGTTGGAGAATGGGATAGGTAAGTTAGGCATTTAACTCCCCTATAGGAAAATTTCCTATCAGCCTTAAGAATAGGTGGTCCTAAGGTCCCTTTTTCCTTCCTACCTGTCTCTCATGGCGAATGTTTTAACAAGAACGTGACGCCACCTGGGGTGACCTGTTTTGACCTAGGCCGGTCAGAGAACTTCAGAGAGAACCAAGCTTCGGAGAGATAACACGTCCAGTTGGACCTCTTCCCCCTTTCTTTGTCTATTATTCTATTAGTGAAGTGAAGAAACAAACACAAGAACTCCACGTCCGGTCGTTGATGCGCGCAAACGTTCGTCCTAAGGTAAAGTCGCTTTTTGTTCAAAACTTCGTCCATTCTTTTATCCTTTTTTTTCTGTATTTCAAATTTCCTTTGTTTTCTTCCTTCAGCCACCACTTACGGTATATGTGTTCACGAAGTCTAGATTAAGCCAAATTATTATGTTGTTAGCTTCAACCCCATTATTCCAGTAAAATACCTAGGATTTAGGTAAGCAAACTCAGGTTAAATCTCGATGCTTTTGTATGCCTCGCGTCCGAATGTTTGGGAGAACCGTTGCGTTTAAAATCAAATTCATCTCAAATATTCTTTGTTAAGGTTAATAACCCTTAACTGGCGACCTTTGGCTAATTAACGTCTGTCTTTGAGGTTAACTTTTGGCTTCAAGTGACAGGTTACGTGTAATCTTGGTTTGCAGGGCCGTAAAATTTACGTAAATTGAATAATACATGATCAACCAAGACTCTCACACGTAACATTGGCGACCTTATGTAGAATCTAAAGTACATTTTAGAGAAAGAATCTGGAGAAAAGGAAATTAAAATTACATTAATTCCAAAAATAAAAGTCAGATATCGAACTCAATTTCATTCTTCCAAACAAGGAACGAGGCATAATAATAAGCAGTCAAGAGAATAGTTATAATAACAAGTGTAGCGAGAATTAGCATAGGTAGGAAGGGTGTAGAAACAGAGTGAGACATAATTTATAACGAGAGACATAATTTATGAATGGCATTTTTACTGTGTTCGGATCGAGTTAAGTCGTCCATAACGTATCTTAAGGCCGAAAAAGGAGCCCAGTTCATATACACAAAGTAATTTAGAAATCGCGTCGGCAATTCCGATCGTTATTGTTTGCATATAGCGGGAATCATTCAAAACCGTGTCAGTGAAGTAGCAAACGAACGGAAATAGTAATTTTACAATAAAATACATTTTCAGTAAAGTAAATTTGGTCCGTTCAAATCAGCAAATCTCTTCCATTGTTTTGTTTAATGTTTCACCGCGAGAGAACGATAACAAAAGACACAAAGTTGTTTGGTAATTTAGTTTTCCATCCGTAACGTAAAAACGCTATGCATGATTGGTATATTTAAAGTAAAATCTGGATACCTGCATTTGTTTCGTTGTTGTTTGAATTTGTTTGAAAAAGAAAATACCCGCCATCTTGGATTGTTTTGAAATTTAGGCCTAACGAACGGCCATTTTCCGCCATCTTAAGACCTTTGTTATTGTCATTCTCTGTTGTGACCACTCTGCTCCCAGCCACTTTTGGAACTACTTTTCTTTTAGTAGAAGTTAGACAGACTTAGGTAGACAAAAAAAAAAAAACCAAAAGATAATTTAGGCAGGGAAAGATAGGCCTTAGTTAGGAGTAATACCACAAGTTCCTATACGAATACCTACTATAAAAATCATATAAAGAAAATTTAAAATTTTTACGATAAACTTTTTGTGACGCGTCGGCTCCCAGGAAAATTAAGATAATAAAGTAATCCCTAAGGAAGCCAAGACGACGCATCTATATCATTTTATTAAGATCCATGCCATTGTGCATGTATAAAATCTTGTTTACATGTTCTCAAGCAGCAAGAAATTCGCTGATTGAAAATCTCTCTCTCTCTCTCTCTCTCTCTCTCTCTCTCTCTCTCTCTCTCTCTCTCTCTCTCTCTCGTCAATAAGTAGCATTCCTAACCTAAGTGTACGTGACCCTCTTCAAAGAAAGAACGGCCGACACTAGGCTAATTAATTCGAATGCAATAAGCCAAATAAAGAAACACCTCTGTCCCACAATAGATGAGGACAAGTTAAGAGTAATTACAATACAGTGATAAACTGTCGGTCACGAGTGAGGCCTGCTATCCAGACCGAAGCAAACAGTAGTTTTCACCCTCTGAAAAAAAGAAGGGGCCAGCACTGGGGCCGGTACTGGGACCAGCCACTCACGAGGATCTTTAAGAAAAAAAACCCAAATTCACTTTATTCCACAGTGCCAATAATTTGCAGCACTCATCACTTGAATAGCTTACTTCTCTCTCTCTCTCTCTCTCTCTCTCTTTACCTTCCCTTTTACCTCTCTCTCATTCGATTGTTGCACTCTGCAGGGGGTGTAGAGTGCCTTTCCTCCCATATAGCCTAGTTGGACTCCAGTAGAGGGTCCCTAGGAACACATTGGCACCATAAGTGCCACCAAGCAAGAATCCAGAAAAAATAAATAAAACAAAACCAAAAGGGAACACAGAAGAGAAAGTTCTTCTGGAACCTAACCTGCACCAGTGCCTAGGGATACTGAGTGCCACCAGTGTGACCTGTACACGGCACACCCAAACTACAGTGCCACCTTTTGAAAGGGTGCCACATCATTGAAGAGACACTTCCTTGCTGCCCAAGTACGCCCACTCGACCCGGTTAGACACCCTTCCCCACCAGAACCATGGCAGCAGAGCATTATAAAACCTTCCTGGGGCTGGGGACGGCGGCAGGTCTCACCGGCTCGGAACTTACTACCTGGGTTAAGGAGCAAGTGGACGACTTGGCCAAGCGGGAGAAGGAAGAAAGACTCGAGCAGAGGAAGTATGAAGCCGAGCAGAGGAAGTATGAAGAAGAACGAAGGGTGTATGACGCCGAGCAAAGACAATATGAAGAGGAAAGAGAAGAAAGAAGGAGACAGCATGAGTTAGCCTGCAAGGAAACTGAGTTAGCCCTAAAGGAGAAGGAGCTCGAGCTTGAGAGAGCGAAAATGGAGAATGCCGAAGCTATGGCTAGCCATCAAGCCTCCAGTCCTACACCTGCTGCATCAAACGCTCCAATTTCGAGCATCAATTCCCTAGTCCCCAAGTGGACTGAGGACGAGCCAGAAGCATGGCTGGAGGAGATCGAGGCTCTTTTCGATAACTACAGCACCACGGAGACGGAGAGAGCCTTAATACTAGCCAAGCATATGGAGGAAAAGCCAAGGCAGCGCTTCGCTCACTGGAGAAGAGCCAGAGAGGTAACATGGCGGAAGTTCGTAGAGTCATTACAAAGGCCTACGAGATAACCCCAGAAAAATGGAGACAACGGTTCCGAGGTCTTGCCAAGGAAGTCGGCTGGTCTTGGACAGAATGGGCATGTCACAAAAACCCAGTCCGGTACGCGCTGGTTCGACTCCTTGGCCTGCACGACGTTTGAGGATCTCTTCAATCGACCATGCTAGAAGACCTTTTCCAATGTGTGCCAGGGCCTTGCGGTATATCTTAACGATAAGCAGCCCTCCACACTTATGGAAGCTTGTCGCATGGCTGATTCGTGGGAAACCTTCAATCAGTCGCATAGCACCTCTCAGAAGCGAATCATCCCTCCGCCTACCTCTCGAACTCCACTCGCCCGAAGAATGGACTGCCTAGCAAGACCCTGTGCAACTATTGCAAGAAGGGGGCCACGCTGAAGCTGAGTGCCGATACAAACTCGGCACTAATAAGCAGCCTAACCCTACCAGCCAGAACTCCGCTCCCGATTCATCCGCTCAGCCCTCTCCCCAACAGTTACTGCAGGCCACCGAGCCCATCCAAAAGGCCCGTGCAGATCCTGTGGGGCTGCTAGCCACTACAATGCTGGATCTCCGGCCTGTCCACATCATGTCCCCACCACCAAATTTGTCAACCTAATCAGCACTTCATTTTCTGCTGCTGGTCCGCACCGGATCCTTTACCCCGAGAGACTGGAAACCCAGTTCATCTCGGTGGCCCCTCTTCAGAGCACTAGCCTGCCAGTGACCCTTCCGGTCACAGTAGACACTGCGGCAGACATTAGCCTGATCACTAGGGCCCAAGTGCCAGCCGGTGCCATGGTTGACGAAGAAACCCGGTGGGAAATGAAGTGGATAGAGGGCCACACCATCACCGTTCCCACGGTCCAACTCCAGGTAATGACACCTTGGGGCACGATACCCCACCGCCTTGGCGTGGTAGGTGGAATTCGGCCCGGAGTGGTCTTCTTGTTGGGTCGGGATCTTCTCTGCGGAAGCCCGTCACCAACGCCACTCCGCAGCCACGTTACCTCCTCCACGGAGGCCCCAGTTAAAACTCTCAACCATGACAAACCTCCACCTTCCGCCCACCAAAGTGGTCCGCGGAAGGGGCACAACCCAAACTATTCCAGGCCTAGCCCTCTCCAATTGCGAAGGGCTGGCCCACCAAGAGGTCTTCCCCCTCCGCGAAGAGAGATTCAGGAGGAGCAGTACCGCTGCAGGACGTGCAAGCGGGCAGACCACTCCACAAATTGGGAGGGCTGCCCACGCAAGCAACGCCCAGCGGACGCCCCAAACAAAACTCACCGAGAGGTTACGATCTCCCGCTGGGGCAGGAATCTCTGCCGCAGCCAACCACAAGTCGTCCGCGAGGTATTGCACCTCCGACCCCTCATCAGGCATGCCTGACCTCAACTGCTGCCAGTGCCACTTGCGAGCACTGAGCAGTGCCAGACTCCGTCCGTCCCGGACGTTGAGCTACCAATGGAAAAGGCCCCTATGCCGGGTCTGAATCATGAGGCGAATCCTCCTCCGGGAGATTTAGGATTCCCCATGCAGTTGATCATCGCGACTGGAGAGCCTCCAGCACCCGAAACTTCTTCTTTGCAAGATTCTTCTTTGCAAATTTGACTCAGGATGAACCCTGGAGGATCGAAATGGTACCCTCCCTTGGAAGACCAGGAACTGGCCTCCTCGGACGCAGAAGTCGAGATGCTCTCGCTCCGGTTGTCGCAGCAGCCGGAGTAGGGAGTCCTCCCGCAGCTTTTGCAGTTGCCCCTGACTTCGCGCCCGCTAGCCCTTCTGGCCTGTCCCGGAGTCGGTGCTCTCATCACCTGCTAGGCCAGCTACTGATAGGCCTTGGAGGAAACCGAAGAAGAAGAAGAAGGGGCGGAAGAGAGCCCAGTAGTTGCGAAGCTATAAGCTCATCCTGGCACTAGTGCCCTCTCGGCACAGTGCCCTAACATCTAAGAGTGATCCTGGCCCCTTGCCCAGAGAAGGTAGCCAGTGTGATCTCTTCCTTTCTATTTGTACCTAGCCTAGGCCACCTTGAAGTACAGTACATCAATTTAGTAGCCTTGTTCTTTCCACTTACCACCGAGCCGCAGTAATCATGTAAGTAGCCTAACTAATTTCAGTAATCTTAACTATTGTGAAACGAGCCACGATGCTCGTGACACGCATGGCCTAAGACCTCAGTGAGGCACCCATTTATCATATGAGGCAACCCTCATGAATTAACTAGTAATCATTAATTGTATTAAACATAAACCATGTTGTAATTTAGTTAGAATATTAACTCTTATGTTGGTGCTACGGTCAGTTAGGATAGGTTAGGCTAGGAATATCATAGAACGTACCACTAGGCTAGGTCTAAAACACATCTTGATTGTAGGAGGTAGCCTATAATAACCGTGAGCACCTTCTAGTACTATTAGAATTAGGTTAAGTAGTGATTATAGCTCATATCCTATCTAGGGTTAGGTAGTTCTGTAGCTAGGTAGGCTAACCAGGACTAATCTGCTCAGGGAAGGAGAGTAACCTACGAGAGGCGAACAGCTTGTTTAGTATAGACCTTCATGCCCGAAAAGGGAGTGAAGGCCCTCTTAAAGGGGGAGCTTTTATAAATATTTACGCTGTTCGCCCTCAAACATTTAGGGATAGAAATATCAGCCTGACTGAGACAGGGAAATTGCTTTGTCCCACGCTAGTGCATCTTCAGTTCAAACCTTAACGTCCGTTGGAGAATGGGATAGGTAAGTTAGGCCTTTACCCTATAGGAAAATTTCCCTTCAGCCTTAAGAATAGGTGGTCCTAAGGTCCCTTTTTCCTTCCTACCTGTCTCTTGGCGAATGTTTTAACAAGAACGTGGACACCTGGGGTGACTGTTTTTGACCTAGGCTCGGTCAGAGAACTTCAGAGAGAACCAAGCTTCCGGAGAGATAGCACGTCCAGTTGGACCTCTTCCCCCCTTTCTTTGTCTATTATTCTATTAGTGAAGTGAAGAAACAATTGCAAGAACTCAGCACGTCGGTCGTTGATGCGCGCAACGTTCGTCCTAAGGTAAAGTCGCTTTTGTTCAAAACTTCGCCCATTCTTTTTATCCTTTTGTTTTCTGTATTTCAAATTTCCTTTGTTCCCCTTCAGCCACCACTTATGGTATATGTGTTCACGAAGTCTAGATTAAGCCAAATTATTATGTTGTTAGCTTCAACCCCATTATTCCAGTAAAATACCTAGGATTTAGGTAAGCAAACTCAGGTTAAATCTCGATGCTTTGTATGCCTCGCGTCCGAATGTTTGGGAGAACCACAGCGTTTAAAATCAAATTCATCTCAAATATTCTTTGTTAAGGTTAATAACCCTTAACTGGCGACCTTTGGCTAATTAACGTCTGTCTTTGAGGTTAACTTTTGGCTTCAAGTGACAGGTTACGTGTAATCTTGGTTTGCAGGGCCGTAAAATTTACGTAAATTGAATAATACATGATCAACCAAGACTCTCACACGTAACAATATATATATATATATATATATATATATATATATATATATATATATATATGTATGTGTGTGTGTGTGTGTTTGTGTGTGTGTAATTATAAAAATGGTAATCAAGATATAATCATGATACAAAAAACTAGTCCCATCAGGTAAAAGAGCATTTTTATAAAATAAATTTTTGACTATACTAAGGCCATTTAAAATGTAAACAAAATATACTACGTCATTACGTAATTTAGAGGAGCTGAAAAGAACTATTGTACTATCGCAATACGATGTAGATGCAAATTGAAAACCAAAACAACACTGAATCACAATAAACAGCTGCAAAATGCGGCATTAAAAACCAATAACCTTCTGTATACTGAGCATTCAAGATAGAACTTGTCGACTTGTATGTAAGCACACTGTATGAAATTCAAAACGTGGATCACCAGCACCACCTATGTCACTTGGTCCGGGTAACCACCGGTCCTAATATTATAGACACTTTCATCAGCAGGCTGCATCAAAAGCGGATCAGACTACACAGTAAAAAGTTTTACGGGCTGCTCTATGAGAAAGAAACCGTGCTGACATAAAGCCAGTTTAATCATAAGAACCAAGGTAAACAAAACACCTGCTGAATACTCCTGATCTTCTTCCTTTTCCTCCTCCTCACACTCCCCCCTTCCTTGACCTCTAAGTCCTTATTCCTAACTTCTCAGAACCCTCTTCCCCTTCAAGTCATCCCTTTTCCTTGAGCCTGACGCTTACGAACACCCTCCTTGGCCAAACTCTTGGGCGTTACCATACGAAGGACAGATCTCCTAAGGCACAACTGTCGCCCTTTAGAACACTGATATAAAAATCAACCCAAGATCAAACTGTCAAGAAGAATTCCCTAAAATAAAAAAAAAAAAAAAAAAATAAAATCGACTAACAGTCGACTTCTGGATTGTCAACTGTAACACCCGAACGAAAAGCTCATTAAGGTCATTATCGGTTCATAACCAACTGAGCTCCCTTCGGACCCTTTGTTGGAACTTATTTATTTTGTCGACGCCCTGAGATGTGAAACTGGCTACAAGGAACAGTCAAAGAAAATTCTGGCCACCTTCAGGAACTATTTCTACGCCAAGTATGGCCCAGAGTATGGGGATATTTCCCTACAGAGGAGTACACAGACGAGCCTTTCATGTGCTTCCATTGCTAGCTTTATGGTCACCACCAGGACCGTTGCAGGAGTCAAACAATTTGCAGCAAGAGAATGGCAACCAAAGATTGGAGAAATTCAAGAAAGGGAACCAACTAGCTACTCCTGAGAGCCCCAACTGCTCAGAACTACAGCATGCATGGTTCATAAAAAGCAATGTTAAACTGTTTCGTATCGCAAGATTAAAACCAAAGACAAACCTATCTGTATCCTAGTAATTAGCGTCTTATCAAGAAACACGGCCAAAAACAGCTAAGCAACCCTTAAGAACAGCACTATACTCACACCAATAATACCTTTTAAACGTTGCCACTTCTCCCAGATTTGATTCATAAAACCTCGATCTAAGTTGGGTTGTCGTGTGTAGTCTAGCTACGAAAGTCTGACGATTCAAGGCCATTAGCACAGCTGCCATATATCCTTAATCTCATTCAAAATTTTCAAGGAAAAGGGCCAACAATCTCGCAGATCTGGCATTATTTTTTAACAGCGGTGTCGTTTCCTCGTGTGTGGACGATTTAGTGAAGTGACCAGGCCACAAAACCAATTGTCTACACCTCCTCCATTCCTTTGTACAAAAGCAAACCACAAAGATCAAAAATTATATATATGGACCCTGTTGTATGGAAGGCTCTCCTCGACGCATCATGACTCCTCAAGGCCGAGAAATAGCGCATAACGTTCTTCAGTATTTCAAATGGGAGAAGGAAACGCAAGCTACAAAGTATCCATTGGCTCAAGATATTCAACGGACTACTGCTGCAACGAACCTCAGAACAGCAACAATTTGCCGATTAAGAAGGAGGGGAGACGAGTCAAAAGATAACCGAGGTAAAGGATCGAAAACCGTGAGGAATACTTAATAACAATGTCGATAAGAGAGTGTTACGGCGCATGGTATTGCATTCTTAATTGAAGAAGGGATACCAACTCTCGATATCATGCTCAAAGATGTTAAAGAAAATCCTCGATTCCCTGGATGCCGAGAAACATTGCGTAGAATACTTCATGATACTTGATTTAAATGTGGAAAGGTTAATGGGAGGAGATTTTTACTGGAAAGAAGTGACATATTGAGTGCAAGGACAAAGTTTCTACGGAAAATAAAAAACTTAGAGAAGCATGGAAAAAGTCCATGATCTTTATCGACGAGACATGGGTTCATCAAAATCATTCAGTGAGTAAGTGCTGGGTAGATGGAACAAATGAATAAGCAACAAGAGTGCAAACACCAACCGGAAAGAGCAGTAGACTGATTTTATTACAAGCTGGCTGTAATCATGGTTTCACTCCCAGCGCAGCACTTGCATTTGATGTAAAAAATAACGGGAATTCTCATCAGCAAGTGAAGCATGAAATGTTCGCAAAATGGTTCAGAAGCCAGTTGTTACCGAACATTTCGCGAGAGTCTCTTATCGTAATGGACAATGCACCCTACCATTCCGTTAAATTTGATAAACGTCCAGCATCTAGAAATACGAAAAAAGAAATAATATCACGGCTCAATAACAAAGGAGAAAATCCACCTGACCGTTTTAGCAAAGCTGAATTATTGGAGTTGCGAAGCATCTATACTCTATAGGTTCAGTTTTTGTTACGGAAAAATAGCATGTGACGACGGACACAAAAATTGTAAGGTTGCCTCCTTACCATTGTCATAATTAGGCCAGAAATTGATTTGGGGAACAGATCATCAAACATACGTAGCAGAGAAGAATAATTTTAAAATGGCTGATATGAAAGCTTTGCTGCATTAAGCACTGCGCTCTGTGACGCAGGAAAATTGGTTAAATATTGTTAAATTTGTGGAAAGTATCATAGTGAACGATACGTCAAATCATATGACAATAAATCGTTTTGTAAAATAATTTATGATTGATAGAGAATATTCTGATGACGAAGATAATTTAATATTTATTTTCATTATTTTCTTACTGTCATGTTACAAATAAAATTGTAGTGATATTATTTCTTTCATTACACTCCCCTTTTCATATTCAAGCCGGATAAGTAAATTAGTGTATATATGTGTACACACATACACCCAAGGGGAATTATAATGATATTCCCGAGGTATAGTGAGTTGGATATTAAAAAACATTAACAGCTTAATATTTGTGAATATAAAAATATCACTGGTCACGTGACAAAAAATCACACATACATACATACATACATACATACACACACACACGTACACACACAACACACACACATATATATATATATATATATATATATATATATATATATATATATATATATATAAGAACATATATATATATATATATATATATAAATATATATATATATATATATATATATATACTGTATATATATATATATATATATATATATATATATATATATATATATATATATATATATATATTATATATATATAACGGTGTAACACAAGTTTATGCAAATATTTTGGGAGATGAAAGTCAGTCATTCTGAGCAGAAAATATGAAGAAAACATACGCATTTTAGGGGTCCAACGTTGTCAGTAGGGCGAATTTTTAAAATAACTGTTAAAATTAAACAGGCAATTAATTGCGGGATGTGGGAGTGAGTAGTCAGGGATATTGTGGTGAGGGGGAGGGAGTAGGTCAGTAGTTCTCTAGTTACTCTGAATAGCCTCGCTTTATCCACCAAGTGAGCGTGCCCGGGTTACAAGTGTCAAATTCCAGATTCATTTTGAGAGCAAGAAACTGGAGACATGCCTTACAGTTCCAGTAATGTGGAATACGCAGATAAGATGTTTATTTAAGAGTTTTGTAATGGTTCCATTTCTAGATTACACAGTTATGAACTCCACGGTTATACAAAAAAAGGAACTCGGCGATTAGGCCGATGTGAATAAAATACCTCCAAATCAAATGTATTCTTTTGATATTGAACAAAGGGGAAAAAATGCATGCATCATTGAAACCTCCCACTCCATGAATGGTATTCACTGGACTCCGATAAAGGAAAGAGGCCTATTCATTAAACACCGAGCAAAGATTTAAAATGTATTATCAAAAATCTCTCCTTCTCCATCAAAAGTATTCATCACACACCAGTCAAAGGAAAAAAAAGGCATCTATGAAAGCGCTTTCGTCTCTGTCACATTAAAAAGAACGGGAAAATTATAGAAAATTCACTTTCTTCATATTTTTCTGTCAAAGGTAGCCTATTCATACAGTAATCGAAAGAGCTAGAAAAACTGACATTGTTCAAAGTCCAGTATCCTACCTACCTACAATCCCTTGTCATCATGATTACTGTCACTATCACTCATTCAACATAGCCGTAGGCCTAGTCCTGACTCCTGATTCAATAATTGTGTGATGAGGTAGCAGGACGGTTTGCGCTAGAATTCAACGATCACAAATAAACGTTGCCAAGGAATATTTACACTACTTTCTTGATATGTAAAGCTAATCATTACAATTAATTACATGAAGTCGGTTAACAGGTGATGTATTAGTTGAAGGGACGATAATATTACATTTTTCAATACCCTTGCAAGAGAAAAACATAATTAAAAGGATAGCAATTGAGTTCCCTAACATTCTTCTTTAACCCTTCCCCCCGATACCCCTGACTGCTCACTCTGACATACATATGCACCAACTTTCTTGCCCGTTTAAGGATAACAGTTATTTTAAAAATTCACCTCACTGACAAACGAAGCCTTAAAATGTAAATATTTATAGAACATTTTCTTCTCAGAATGACTTTTTCTTTCATTTCCCAAAATATTTGCATAAACTCATCTACACCCTGTATGTATATATATACTGTATGTATGTATATATATATATATATATATATATATATATATATATATTAAATTTTTATCACACCGTGATTTATATACAAATCATGAAGCTACAAATGTCGTTTAATATCAAATTCACGCTACCTCGAGAGTATCTCCGATGGAGAATTATCACCGAAGGGAATTTATATAAGTGATAAAATGAACAGGTACCACTGGGACGCGAACCCTTGACATGGACCCATTCAACGACTCCAGTGGACGCTAAAACCGCGCCATCAAGAGAGTATTCTCCATCGAAAGGGGGATTTATATAAGTGATAAATGAACAGGTACCACTGGGACGCGAACCCTTGACATGGACCCATTCAACGACTCCAGTGGACGCTACCACCGCGCCATCAAGGGTTCGCGTCCCAGTGGTACCTGTTCATTTATCACTTATATAAATTCCCCTTCGGTGATAATTCTCCATCGGAGATACTCGAGGAAGCGTGAATTTGATATTAAACGACATTTGTAGTGTCATGATTATATATATATATATATATATATATATATATATATATATATATATATATATATATATATATATATATAAAAGTATATCCATATAATGTCTTCTTTCATATTTTATTTTCATGTGGCTGTGTACAACAATTTGTATGTTTATGTACACACACACACACACACACACACACATATATATATATATATATATATATATATATATATATATATATATATATATATATATATATATATATAACCTTGCATATATATGTTTAAATACATACACTTCTTAAAACGAAGACAACTGTAAGTAAAAGCATAACTGGACAGTTCGGTCGAGTATGTCCATTCCCAGGATTAACCTTGACCTCGAGGGTAATCCTGAAAGTGCAGCTTTTTGCATTAGGATTAAAAACCTCCTTCGGCAGAATGGGAAACGTGGCACCGCCGATACGTATAGGAAAGTCTCAACCTTTCGTAGTTAGACTATAGAAGTAGCAGACACGTCGCCAAATCTTTGCATCAGGTCAGAAAAGGTAAACAGCTTGACAGAATTGTTCTGCGTATCTACCCGTGAAGACCTAAAATGAGCGAACGAACTGAAATTTGGCGAGTAAAGGATGATTTACTTTAAAAAAAAATTACGATAAGCGAAAAATTTAAGTCGTCCATTAAACTGTTTTGATTACAGGGTAAGACAAGGATAATTTTAGTTTCTTATCATGTAAATGAATTCTATAAAATCTCAGAATCTAGCGTTATTGATTCCTCAAGTATTGACAAATTGTAGATAGGTCGGCCTTTTCCCGGAACGGCCTCTTGCTTCTGGGCAGCTCGTGGGAGGGATAAGTAGGATTGCATGACCGGATCAAAGAACCCCGAATTGAGGGAGGCAGATTAACTGTAGTCGGATTATCAATCAGGAAGTTTGGCAACGTAGCTAATGACAGCCATGTTCGTAGTCATTTTGGTTTGGCCATGGTTCCTCTTAAAGAGAAAACAAACCCCATAGCTAACGTCTACGCCTACTCCTAAAAGCATCCCTAATCTCAACCCCTCACCTTCGACCTCAACCTGCTCGCATTATTCTTATCGCCTTGTAGATCTAAAAAAAAAAAAATGGATGAAATTTAGTTATCGATGAAGCACTAACCATATTCCTGTGGTAATTTGTGAATTATATCAGAAGACTATTAAATATAACTTTCAAATAGGCAAAACTACTTAAATATTCTCTCATCTGTACACTACACCGTTTCGGCACTTCCGCATTCGACGACTCTCGGTGAACAACGCTCTAGCAATTATTGTTGATCACTTTGAATGACAATTGCTCTGTTTCCTTACTTATGTTTTTCCTTTCCGTGTTCTGACACCTAAATTCCAACGACCGAATCTTTCATTTATCGCTCTTTTTTCCACTTAAGCTTCTACCACTTTAATATGGTCACCTTACTGAAAGAGAATAAACAACAAAAATATAATTATACACTAACATTCTACAGTCCTTTGAAGACACAAACACAGGCAAAGAGACCTTAATCATACGGACCGGTGACGGCATACAGTTCTCCTCGAGAGTCAAGAACAACTAACTGCACGTCCTTCTTTCAGTCAGGGCGAAAATAAAAAAAACCACTTCACTCTACTAAATTCTTTCCTTTCGCCCCATCGATCCCTACCACTAAAAGAGCAATGCTTTTACTATCGCAGTTCTATTCAGTATATTGAATATTGTAACTCCCTGACTTTTTTTCAGTATTCCTGTTTTCGTACTGCCTACTTACGAATATCCAGGAATCACTGCTGTGGCTTTTCCTACTAGCGACGGGCACCTTAGGGTTCGCAGAGATTTCACTCCTACCCGTTGAATTTGTTATTATGACCGCTGTTTTCCCTCTCATATTATCACAACAACACTGATTCATGGCCATACGGTTATTTATATACCACTTTTAAAAGCAAGAACTAGTGCTAGCATATACCTAACTCAACAATAAACAACAACAACGATAAATCAAGTGTACTCATGAACTGATCTTTACAGTTCACAAGCAACACTAAACAAACGTCAGCTAAGAATGAAGAGCAATTATCCTTGTCAAAATGGTAACAACACATCAAGAAAAGTGTCATAAAATTAGATGTTGCAGATTCTCGTGCTCAAAACAGGCATCACAGTTTCTATGGCGATCGTATTTCTCCAACGGCAATCTTATTTCTTCATCAGTAGATACACTTACTATAAAACTGACAAAATGGGATCATGTGTTCTCTCCGATTATTAATATGTTAAATACATAGGAAGTGGTTTAACAGCAAGACAATACAAAGAGAAAATATTATAAAAGGAATAGTATAAAAGGATCATATCAGTACATCAGCCTGTCATCAGTAAGTGTTAGTGAGCATAAAGATACAAAGTTACTACCCCCGAACAATGAAAGACACGAAATGAGAGCTGGTCATTCAATAGCACTGCGATACTCAGAAAACGAAACCTAGATCTAAAAGATACATAAAAATTAATAAACGACAAAAAAGTAGGAAAAGAAAATGACCCTGCATAAATGTAGTCAACTAATGTAAGCCAGCTATATTAGTATTTTGAAGATATCCTCCCAGGTGACTGTTTAAGTAAGAAACCTTTATATACAGTATACACTCAAACAGGTAACCACGAAGGATTTAGAAAAAAATTTAATAACGAACAATATTTCAGAACACTACGACGACGATCATCAGTAACCGAATATGACGCTTCGTGACCTCTCGTAACATGATGAATGACAATTTGTGAATTAAAGGTTTTGGTCGTATAGAAGGTTGGATGCAATATTACAAATTGTGGCAAAATACAGCGAATTAAATAAAAACAAAAACTGATATAAAAAAAGGAAAAGTCACTTGAGATCTCGTGCCGCTGTCGCTGGGCAATATGGTACAACTGAAAATTATCTTTCAATATCATAAATGTCTGAAAACATATCACAACACTCTGTTAACCTGCATCTGGAATGACGAATAATTTTCATAAAAAAAAGTTTTTCTTGAAAGAGGTTTACAGGAAAAGAAACGAAATACCTTGAAATTTATTGTTGAAAATAATCTTATCATAAAATGTTAAAAACCAAAATAGCTGCAAAAAGATGTTACATTGCAATACTTTCCACAAGAGCAAGTAGGACAAGATTATGGATTTTACTAGACTAGTACATTGCATATGTAAGACTGTATTTGCCCAGCAACTCATGCACCCACATTATTTTTAGAGAAAATTTACTCAGAAGTTTCCATGCCTATACCCATTCCGTGGAATTATAGTGCATGATTCTAACCTAAAGGTTAACAAAAATAAATGACGTACCAAATACATTCCAGTTTTAATATTTAGTGGGCAAATTCAATATATGTTTATATATACCATATATATATATATATATATATATATATATATATATATATATATATATATATATATATATATATATATATATGTGTGTGTGTGTGTGTGTGTGTGTGTGTGTGTGTGTGTGTGTAGTGTGTGTGTGTGTACGTGTGTATGCATAGATTAGGTTACTGATAAATGCAATAGATGAACCATATATCCACAGGTATTTTGAACAGTTATCATATCAACCTCAATAAAACGAGGCTTCATAGATCTAGTGACTTCTCTAAGTCAGGTTGCGTAACATGTTTTCTTTTAGTTCTATAAATTTGTGCAGAAGTACAGAAACCACTGAAGAAAACATTGTAAACAACTAAATAGTTATTTACGACACTGAATCACATGCAAACATTTACGCTTTACCAAGGATATTTCGAATTCTACAGCAAAAAGTTTTAGAAAGAGTATACCTGTCAATATCACAAAAGAAAATTCTCGTTACCTGATGATCACCTTCGTGAATGAGATAACAGCTAGAAAAGCATTAACATCATCGCAATTTGCTATATAATAACTCTAAGACATTTCTGAACCTGGAACTGATGAAATGGTCTACCATAAAAAAGGAACTGGTATGAAAGCGTAAAACAGACACCGCTGAGAAAATGAACTTATTTTTTCGAATAGCCATAAAAACCACTAGAATGAAGTCATTAAAGAATTGACTGGGCTTCCAGGAATCCAGGGACATTGGGACGACTAATGGGCGCCAGGCCGAGGCAAAAGTGAAAGGAGTCGTCAGACGGCAAAATTAAGATAAACGGTTAATGATGTCATTCCGTCTATTCGTTGCTTCACGACCTCTATGCCAGAAAAAAGATAAAGATAATGATAGCATTCAAAAACATCCGATGACACGTATAAAAAAATGTCGTAGTGCGTACTTACACTATTACGAAATCTACACACACAGGCTCATATAATATATATATATATATATATATATATATATATATATATATATATATATATATATATATATATATATGTATATATAAATATAAAAGGCCCATAAAACACTATTTAAACGTTGAAACCATATATCGCTTCCACTTAGCTTCTGTGCTGTTCACTGGTAGAATATGGACAGGTGGAAAGTTACAATGGTATATATACAAAAAACATAAAGGTGTACACCTAGGCCTCGATCCTATGAAGACACGTTTCTTAAGGAGGAGAATGGCCAAAATTCATATTGGTTTTTATCCTCATTAGCTCCCCTTTGGCGATGGATCTGGAACGGTCGCGTTTCCTGGGTCATCTTCTTCAGTCAGGCGGTTTTAGATTAAAACCGATGTCATCCGATTTCCAAATGTCCTCTGATCGATCCCTTCATATTGTTGGTTTGATTGATGATAGCAGATTCCAGCATCCTTCTTTTGTACGGACAGCTACTTTTTGAAACCAACTCCACTTACTCCAGTTAATGGCATGCCCTGTATTTCTGATATGTAGGAAAATTCGAACTCTCCAGAATAACGTACTGATCTTTGTGCTCTGTTGTTCTTTTTGCGACGATCACCTTAGGGTCTCGCCTACGTAGATGTCCCTGACAATTACTACACGGTATCTTGTAAACTCCGGCTTCTTCCCTTTGTTATTTAAGTATACGTTAACGAGCGAACTCGATGGATTTGGGATAATGGAAAATGAAACCACTTGTTAGATCTGGTTGCTCGGAAGCCTTTGGATGTTTTTTCATCGTAAAGCTTTATTTTAAACAACAAAACTCTTTGTCTGTTGTGTGGGACCTTTATAGTATATTTTATTCGCTTTGTTAATAGCCCTCTCGATAATGTGTGGTGGATATAGCAGTTGCGTTAGTGTTATCCTCGTGTTAAATTCTTTATCCAGGTACTCAAGAAATATCCTAAGTCCTCTGAAATTAGATGTTGCACCCTACCATGATTTTTGCGGGACGTCGTGGTTTCTATAAGAAATGAATGTAGGAACAGCAAGCTGGGTTTCTTCATCTGTAAATGCATACCTGTTCTGTTTTCTTATGATCAAATGGGGAGGGCAGTTTTCTTCTCCTTTTCCATTCTGTTTTAAATTTATAGTCGGAACTAGCGAATTTAGCCTATTAAAATTCATTAAAGTCCCAGCTATTGTCCCAGAATAGTAAAGATATCATCTCGTATCTAAAGCCAGATCATATTATGTGTTTGATGAGACCAAAAGATTCTGTTTCAGAAATATTCCATGTACAAGTTTGCTAGAAGGGGTGAGAGGGGACTTCCATGCTACAGCAAATTTTGTTGTAAAAAGTACCATTGAAAACGAAAACCTTGTTAGTTAACAGAGGTTGATAAGTTTTAAACGTTTTATCTATGCCAAGAGAAAATGACTTCATATGGTTGTAACTTCCTCTAAGAAAGACAACAGTCTTTAATCAGGACTTTGGTAAATAATGACTCGACGTCTAGGCTGAGCAATTTGATGTTGTTTGAATGTTTATAACTATTAAATTTTGTATGAAATCCTCTGCATGTTTGACGAGGATGAGAAGTTCCTAGAACAATGATAACAAGTCTGCGACGAGCCATTTTGATAATTTGTACATGAAAGAGCCCTGCTAGATTTATGGGGCGTAACAGATGAATCCCATCTTTATGTGGTTTCGGAGGCCCGAAAACACATAAAGATGGGATTCTTACGCCCCATAATATCTAGCAGGGGCTCTTTCATGTACAAAAACTTATCAAAAATGGCTCGCAGACTTGTTATCACCCATTCTAGAACCTTCTCATCCTCCCACGTCAAACATGCAGAGGATTTCATACAAAATTTAATAGTTTAAACATCCTCAAACAACATCAAATTGCTCAGCCTAGACGTCGAGTCATTATTTACCAAAGTCCCGATTGCCGACGTGTTGTCTTTTCTTAGAGAGGAAGTTACAACCATATGAAGACCATTTTCCTCTTGGCATAGATAAAACTTTAAAACTTATCAACCTCTGTGTAACTAAAAACGTGTTTTTTCAATGGTAATTTTACAAACAAAAATTTGGCTGTAGCATGGGAAGTCCCCTATCACCCTTCTAGCAAACTTGTACATGGAATATTTCTGAAACAGAACTTTTGTCGTCTATCAAACCCCATAATATGATCTGGAGATACGTAGATGATATCTTTACTTTCTGGGACAATAGCTTGGGGGACTTTAATGAATTTTTTTAATAGGCTAAATTCATGTTCTGACCATAAAATTTAAAACAGAATGGGAAAAGGACGGAAAAAATACTGTTCCTAGATGTAATATCATAAGAAAACAGAACAGGTATGCATTTACAGTATATAGAAAACCCAGCTTCGCTGTCTCTATACATTCATTTCTTAAGCTACCACGACGTCTCCGTAAAAATCATGGTAGGGTGCAACTTATTCCTCAGAGGACTTAGGATATGTTCAAATGAGTACCTGGATAAAGAATTTAACACGATCCAACACCTAACGCAACTGCTATATCCACCACACATTATCGAGAGGGCTATTAACAAAGCGAATAAAATATACTATAAAGGTCCCACTCACAACAGACAAATAGATTTCAACAACAAAATAAAGCTTCCGTACGATGAAAAACATCCAAAAGGCTTCCCGAGCAACTCAGGCCCAACAACCGTTCATTTTCCATTATCCCAAATCCATCGGGAGTTCGCTCGTTAACGTATACTTAAATAACAAAAAGGGAAGAAGCCGAGTTTACAAGATACCGTGTAGTAATTGTCAGACATCTACGTAGGCGAGACAGGTAGATCGCTTCGCAAAGAAGAACAGAGCAAAAAAAGATCAGTATGTTACGCTTCGAGAGTTCGGGAATTTTCCTACATATCAGAAATACAGGGCATGCCATTAACTGGAGTGGGGCGGAGTTGGTTTTCAAAAGTAGCTGTCCGTACAAAAGAAGGATGCTGAATCTGCTATCATCAATCAAACCAACAATATGAACCTGTCAGGAGGAATTGAAATCGGATGACATCGACACCTTAATCCTCAAACCCTCATGAAGAAGATGACCCAGGAAACGCGACCGCCAGATCCATCGCCAAACGGGGAGCTAATGAGGCCAAAACCAATAGGGAATTTGGCCATTCTCCTCCTTAAGAAACGCCACCTCCATAACATCGGAGGCCTCAGGCCACACCTTTATGTTTTTGTATATATACCATTGTAACTTTCCACCTGTCCATATTCTACCAGTGAACAGGGGCACAGAAGCTAGTGCCCGAAATATATGGTTTCAACGTTTAAATAGTGTTTTATGGGCCTTCTTATATTCATATTACACTGTAGTATTACAGGAAAAGACATTCATATATATATATATATATATATATATATATATATATATATATATATATATATATATATATATATATATATATATATATATATATATATATATATATATATATATATATATATATATATATATATATATATATATATATATATATATGTGTGTGTGTGTGTGTGTGTATACACTATATATATATATATAGTATATATATGCGTGGGTGTGTCTATATACACATACATACATACATACACACATACATATATACATATATATTATATATACATGTGTATGTATGTATGGGTATGTTTGTGTGTGTATATGTATGTATATATATATATATATATATATATATATATATATATATATATATATATATATATATATATATATATATATATATATATATATATAATATTCATCCAAGACCACAGGAAAAATAATAGATTACTAAGCGCTTTCGCGTTATTTCAACACATTTTCTAGGTACAGTGCTAAAAATACCGAGAATGTCTAACGAAGTAAACATTAAAGCTGAAAAAATGGAAACACAAATATCCAAGATCCAGTTAAAACTAGTACAGCAGGTATAAAACAGCTCAACAGGTAATTAAAAAGAAACAATCTTACAAATCTCTTTAACAACAAATGGATCTGGTTTGTACATACCCTGCACGAGATTAAATATCACGGTGACTTACTGAATGTAAGCCAGGGTATGTACAACCTAGACCCATTTGTTGTTAAAGAGATTTGTAAGATTTTTTCTTTTTAATCGCCAGTACCCACTGTCAGCAACGAGGTCGTGTGCCGTCATTGGATGTTAACACACAAAAGTAAAATATAGAACAGTAGGAACTTTGGGAGATGCCAAGAAAGAATGGAACATAACTGCAAAAGAGCTACAACATTTGCATTTGGATTGATAGGATAAACGGTTTTAATGTACCAGCAAGTCTTAGTAAGGGAAGATACTATTATGTGTCCATATGTTTTCTTACCTTTAATTTTTATTTTATAGCAAAATGTATCACTTTTAATTTTAGAAAGAGCTACTAAAGTTAACAAAACTTTCTTCTTACGAACATGCAGTCATGATTACTATCATTTCCGCTGCAATTAACAAATCTTGATAGCACATAAAGAGGTTTCAATTTTTTTTAACATATGCTGTAAACTTCTATACACTGCAGCATGACTGCCTTACATTTTGTGTGGTAAGCACTCCAGTATAAAACATGCGTTTCAAATAAATAGTAAACACAAATTACAACCTTTCCATCGTCCTCATTCTCTTTGCACTAATGTCAAGTATATCAAGTTTCCTATCTTATACTTGTGGTATATTTTAGCCGAGATAGACTCTACATATATGTCTAAAATATCCCTTGCTGTCTTCAATGTGTAACTCAGATATATGGCATCAATATCCTATCAAAATCTGGCCATTTGAGTGGCATCTTACTCGGCTCATATCCGCGAAAAAGGAAAAATAAAGCAAGAGTTTTATTAGCTGTATTTTCCAAGTTATATCATTCTCACTTATCTATTTATGCATTTTGAAAAAGCATAAAGTGCAATTTTGCTATCGAAATTTAGACGATCTTCTTGAAGCCATAATGATGACTTCATCGTTAACACAGGCCCTCGTTAGGGAAATAAAATAAATGCACACTGTACCATATGCCCAAAGTATACCGATTACTCCAGTGCCTTATAAGATTATATTACTGTAGTACTACATTATTCAGAGGAAAGGCGAGGAATCAATTCGTGAGCAATAAATTGAAGAACAGGAGTAACTGAAAGGACTCGATGTATGACTGCCCGTATTAACTACAGTACGTATAAGTGATAAAAATGTAAAGTAAAATGAAACGCATCACAAATCTTCACATCAACATTATACTTTGAAGGGAATCCTTTCATCGTTTACGAAATCCACGGAGATACACTAAAAGACACACTAATGATAGTATCAAAGATAATGCGGTAAACCGGAAGAGATTGGTAAAATATTCCATTAAATTTTACATAACAAATCATGGCATGAATCGAAAAGGAATTAAAGCTTTGCAACGATAAACAAAGCAAGAAAACATGGGGGCTAATATGCTACAGCTCACAAAAATATAAAAAAAAAAAGTCAAAAGCCAAATCGCAGCGGAGAAAATGAGGTCTTTTCTTTAATAAATAACGTCATTTTAGCTCTCTTTTGTAGATTCAAAAGACCGTCAAAGACAAATGTAGAAAATTTCCATACAAATGACAAGAGAAAATTGTAATGCCAGAGCCCAAGAGAATTTCCAGAAATGACTGTAGATCTTTAAGAACCCTTTTCATATTTCACTCATTAAGTCCTACGCATGAGAAGAATGACTAATCATGAGGTTTTTCAGAGTGTATCCATCTACATAACATGTTTACTTTATGGTAAAAGTTTTTAAGATCAGTTAACCCAAGACAGAAACAAATTAGAACCATTAAAAATGTCTAAAACTGAAATATGACCAGGAAATATTTTTCTATATCTAAACTCCATTTAGAAAATAGAGGAATCAAAAAGAATTCTATGTCTCTTCCGGATACCTAACCTCATGTCACTTTATTTGATTTTTGGACACAAATATTGAAGATATGAATTTCTAAATATAAAGTTAACAAAATTTAACATCGTTTGTGAATATGATAGAACATTTACTTTGGCATTTATAAGAAAAGTAAAATGCTCCATTACTCACTTGGGACCCGTCACTCTCTTTATAGATTTTGAGTATAAGGACCATTCCCGTTTTCCTCTTTTCTCTGTAGATTTTGTATATACCCCTGTTTCCCTATAGATTTTGTATATATGAATTTCTAAAAGTTCATTAATAGCACACATTATTTTTTATCATACATACTATAGCAACTACTCTGTCTTCTGTGATTAAGCAGAATTATATTTCTAAAGAGCTATAATGAGGCAATGACAGCATTATACTTTATTTGATCTTATTCAAAGAACAATTGAAATGCTTTGTATTGCAAGTGACAAGCAGTATTTTCTTTTAAAGGGATAACACATTTAACATTTGCCCTAGACAGTTAAAATTTGTTCATCTTAGTTTGAGGAAAAAGAACCCTACTTGGCCGCTCAACACAAATTAGCATACAAACAAAAACTTCAAAAATGTTACTTTGTCCCGTACTGGGAACACTGGATATTTTTTTTTTCTTGCTTGTTCATGGATGGTCTTTCGAATCTAGGAACTTTTCTGTAAAACACTCAATTGTTTCTTGCTGTCTATATGTTCAACTTCAGTGAGTGATTTCTTGTCTCATGACTGTTTAGTGTTAACGGAAAATATGAAGGAAAGAAGCCAGATTTATTTATATTACAATCGTTTGTAAAAAAAAAATTTATTTTGATGTTTTTAAACTTAAACTAAAGAATTCTTTCTCTTGTTTTTCATTTTACGTAGCATAAATAGATGGATGATTTTACCTCTTTCTGGAGAGTGATTGAAAGTGACACGTTAACATACTTATTTTCATCAGTAATAAAAGCCCAGGCGCTTGGTAAAAGTTTATATCAATAATTCTTTAAATACAAAAGAAGTCATTGTTCTTCAGTCCATAAGCAAATGTTATAATAAACTGAGTGAGTGGCTGACTGTTAAGTTCATGATTTTTTTCACAATATATCGGGAACTGTGAAGCCTAAATCATATATGTCATGAAAATAAATGAAATATGCAAATTGAAACAAGATTATACTCTTCCTTCTCAGATATTAAAATAACTTGCTCCACATATTTTGTAAGTCTCCAGTTACCATACAGCATTAATCCTTATCACATTTACTTTCAGCACTCTTAAACTCTTTCATTAGAGTCGGCTATGCCTCTTCAGTATCTGTAATTATTATTATTATATAATATTATATCATCCACAAACATTAGGCATTCCATGCTCCATTTGTGACCCATAAATCTGCTTTCCTTTTCTTATTTCCATGCACATATTAACCAGCCTTAGCGCACATTTTACACCAAAGCAGTCACCCGCCTGCCCACAAACTCTAATGCGTGCTACGTTTCTATTAGAAATTTTCTTATTGCTCGAAAAACTTTTAATCTACACCATCCACCTCAATAACCTCTAAGTGCCTCTCTCAATTAATTCAGTCTTAAGCTTTCTCTGCGTCCTTGCATGTCACACTAAGTTTTCCCTCTAAGATCTATCCCATACCTGTTTTATAACCAACCCCTGAATCAATCCCTTCCCCCCGCTTCACACACGCACACACTACTCAACAACCCTTCTGCATTTACCCACATTTTCTACATTAGAACTTCCCAGTATATCCTCCTAAGTATAATAAGTAATTTTACACCCTATAATCCTTCCAGTCTCTTGTATCACCTTTGTCAATATACAAATGAACAATTATTAGCATCAGCATTTGGTTTGGAACCTTTCTCATGTTCAGATATAACTTTCACTCTTTGACCAGCCCTACAATCACACTATCACCACTTTACTGCAGAAGTTCTCACGAATAATACCAAGGACAAAGAGCATTCTCGAGTTTTTCTCACCCAGTCAGTTCATATCTGCTGTCCTTCTACTTTCCACGTTGAGCAAATCTATAATGCTCAATCCATCGACCCCTCACAACATTCTCTACTCAAAACATCTCTAGATTTGCATCCTTTTTATTTTTGACATTGATTTGTTCATAAACTTCTCTCTCTTTATTTACTTCCTTGTAAGACAACCAAATTTCTGAACCTTGCTTGTGTCACACACAACCCTCTCTCATCTTTACCTTAACTAACTCATCTATTATTCTGTTTTCCTAACTGATAGAGTTTCAGGCATATTTGACGTTCACAGCTCGCTCACTGCCTTGCAACCCACCAGTCCAGCAGGTTTTAGGCGAGTACCGAGGTTGAAAAACAAAAGAAGCTATGTTGAACAAACTCTCTCTCTCTCTCTCTCTTTATATATATATATATATATATATATATATATATATATATATATATATATATATATATATATATATATATATATATATATATATATATATATATATATATATATATATATATATATATATATATATATATATATATTCCTTTCAGAGTGGCATTTAAGTTATTGACACACTATTATATATATATATATATATATATATATATATATATATATATATATATATATATATATATATATATATATATATATTAAGAAACAAACTGTTATAACTTTTAAGTTAACTTTCCAAACTGTATGTAATTTCCGAGAGAGAGAGAGAGAGAGAGAGAGAGAGAGAGAGAGAGAGAGAGAGAGAGAGAGAGGATAACACTGTAGTGTAAATACTACGATATATATCTTTTATCTTGTCATTATTGTGGCTAATCAGTTTCATGCTTATGCCTCAGCAAGACAGTAACTCTGACACAGTTTTTTTTTTTTATTTTTTTTTTGCCAGGATGTCTTGCAATAATAGTGATATAGTACCACAAATATAGGAAGAGAGACTGGCCGCTGACTTGAATCAGTACGCTGATGCCATGTGCATCACAGTCCAATATCAGATATTCATCTTTATTAAAAGTTATATATAAAAATTGGGTGGTGTCGAAGTTGATTTCGTTTTTAAATCATCATTATTAATTTCGATTAAAATTTAAATAATAAACCTACATACGTTGCATATGTTTTACCGAACTCTGCCAGTTTTCTTGTCAACTTAAGACAGGTCATTTCTGGGATTAATCTTAGTTTTTATAAAAACCTTGAATACCAGTCAGTTAAAATAATATATAACAAAATCTAGCAACATAACATTTACACATTAGGTATAACCTAATGCTAATTCGTGCAGTGTAAAATAAATGATTAAATAATCTGTTAACTTTATAAATCATTACTAGGTTGAAAAGGAAACGTAAAAATAAAAAAAAGTAACCAGGATTTATGAAACTGTTTCATTTGTGCCAACTACCGCTTGTTAAATTTATTTTTCCAGAATTCTTCATTCTAAAATTTTCAAACTTCATATCAACATCTGTATTACACGAGTAGATACTTTCAAAAATACATTTCTTTCAATTCGTACCATGGACAACAAACTTTCATAACAGCGATGCATTGTGAACGATAATTACCTTACAAATACAATACCTTGCTCATTGTACGTGTATAATACCAATGTACGATAATGCGACAATTTAGGAAGTTGTACAATATTTCAATAATGATATGTGATAAAAAACAACTGTTCTTCAAAATTGTAAAAACTATACAAAATGAGGCACCTCCACCTCTCAGCTTTTTTCTCTTTTTTTGGAAGCGATAACTTGAAGCTGTAATGTTCTCATCAGTAAAAGTATATTGACTTTGATTTCAATTTTTTATCCATAATAATTTGTAAATATTGTAGGTATATAATTTTGTAATATTTTGGTAATATATTACTTATGTAAATGAAATGTAATATTTTTCTTATTATGTAACTGAAATGTTATATTTTTTCTTATTAAAAAAGAAATGTGATATTTTCTAATAAAAGATAAAAAGTTGTAATCCTGAAAAAAAAAAAAAAAAAAAAAAGTTCACGTCTCACTCAAGAAACAATGTGATTCCAAACTGGCAAACTCGCAAAGTTTCAGTTTGTGACTCTTTTATGTGTTGTACTTGGCCAAAACTGTGACACCCAACCTATTTGTGCCAGCATTTATTTTGCTAACTTACATTTTATCATCAAGAATTAACAAGTGACAAGAGCAACGACCACGATACATACTTGTTTTCGTTGGCTAAATTCCCGTATAGCAGCGTCTTGTGCATGTATTGTCGGGAGTCCTTAACTAACATGAGTTATGAGTGCCACCATATTTAAAGTTGTGTTTTCCCTCTGAACTTTTTTTAAAACTAGCATTTTTAATACAATAAGTATTTTCCATTATTTACCGGGATGCTAAAGAAATGTTTATTTATTTAAAACAGTAAGATGATGAAAAGTATTTGGAATATAAAATTATTGCAACCTGTTTTCAAGTTATAAAACTCGAGGGGCGTCACTAAAGGGGAAGGATTAAAAGATATATAATACCCAGAACCCGCATATATATATATATATATATATATCCTCCCCCTCAATATCACCCCTAAATATATATATATAAACCACCCAAGAACCCATGTGTGTGTGTGTGTGTGTGTGTGTGTGTGTGCTCCTCCACCCCTCAAAAGTCTTTCCCCTAAAGGTTTGTTCCTTTTAGTTTTTGTAAAGAAAAATTGAGATGGCTATCTGTCATTAAAATAAATTTTCTGTCCCGCCCTCACATCTTAAAAACTACTGAGGCCAGGAAAATTAAGTAACAAGTATGTTGTTCGTCACCCTCCAGTCATCAAGCATTACCAAATTGCAGCCCTCCTAGCCTCAGCTGTTTTATGTTATTAAATTTTAAAGTCAAAATGATCGTGCGTCTGGCACTGCTAAGTTTATCCAACAACACAGGCCACATACCTGGGCTGTGCTGAAAGTCTCATGGGCCGTGGCTGAAGAGTTCCATGGAACAGGGCTGAGATTCAAAACTCACCACTATACACTGTAAAGAAAAGCTTTAGATTGCACCTCTAAAAAGTTCGGCGCATTTTTTCTTGTGTATATTAAAACACGTCAGATACTCTTTGTTTCAAAACACGGCGATACTCTTTGTTTCGAGGTGGAAGGTAGGTTGCTTTATAGTTATAGTGAAAAATACACCAATCCTCTCTCTCCAGCAGGCTCAACTTGTTACCTTGCAGAAGGTCTCGTTCTTTCTTCATAGAAAATGCTTGGTTTAAATCGATATTTTCTTTGCCTAACTGTAGGATTAAGTTATTTGCGTCAAAATGGATGCCTTAAACTGGCCATGCCAAAAAAATAATAATAATAAAAAAATTAACGCCTGTACGTGACCGTATTCATTGCCACTAAGCTGCTAATTCATCGGTCTTTCAAAATGAATAGGTTTCTTCATTTGTGTTATCAAGTCCAAAACATTCAAAAGAACTCTAAAAGAAGAAAAGTGTCTTTAGTGAAGAATTGAATTGCAATATTTTTAGTATTTGGTGGTGGTAAAATGACTTGCTTACTTTGTGATATTGTGATGCCATAATTTCAACTTGTTGTTCATGAACTACAGTACATTGCACAACAACCTTTTCTCATAAGGAAAAATTGTACAGAAAAATTAGGACTGCAGAAACGGAAAGACGGAAAGCAAAAGCAGAGACAAGTATTCCAGCGTGTTCTAAATCAAGGAAATGCAACGACAGAGTCCAGCTAATTGTTGCATATTTGCTTAAAAATAAAAAAAAAAGTTAAGCCATTCAGCGATACAGAGCTTATAAAGGGAATATACTGTAGATAGATATCATAAGATGTACAGATCCAGATAAAGGTAACAGATATGAAAATAAGCCTCTTTCAAGAAGGACTAATACAGATCGGCTGCATGAATCAACCCGTAAGGTGAACCAGCAACTTCAAAACATAATCCAAAAAGAAAATACAAATTACTCATAGCTTTAGATGAATCCAAAGATTCCGCTGATTCAGCACAAGTATTGTATTTTATTTGTGCTGTAATTTCAGTTTCATTTATTTGAAGAATGACTTGCTTTACGCACCCTTAAAGGAAGGACGCGTGGATGACAATTTTCAACAACTTCAAAGATAAACGTCACAGAATAGGACTCAGTTTTACTAACTTGCAATCAATACATTGTACATTTTAAAGTTCCGTGTGCATGAGATGTACCTAATTCACCCACTTGCCTTTTACAGTAGACACCTTGAATTATCTGAAAAATCAAGTGGACTTTCTGAAACCTGGCAGCAAGTGAGAAATTTAGGCTTAATTTCACTATATCAGGTGATAATTTCGACCCGTAAACTCTGGGTACCTGAGCTTAAAATAACCATATCTCCCTTGATAATTAATAGCTGTCGAAGGCTAATTTACCACTCAAAATGTTCCTTTTAATGAGCTCTTTCCAATGATATATAAATCTTTAACTTTTAGGGCTATATTAGGTCATAAATACCCAAAATGTCACCAGAAATCGAAAAAAACTGATGATTTACCCCATGAAGGAAAAATGGTAAAAATCAAAACAATATTAAAGAATGAATGGCATATATTGACAATAATCAACACAGCAACACTATATTATTCAAATAATAAGCACTTTATTACTTTCTAAACACAAAGAAGCATACAGTAACTTTTGATAAAAACTTTATTTTTAAAATGCCCATTTATGGCCATTGCTATCTAGGTGGCACTTTATCATGGTGTGGGGATTAATATTTGATGATAAAGTACTTTGAAAAACTTCTCAAGTGAATAAATTATAAAAAAATATATAGCTTGCACAATTTGCTTAAATAATTATTGACTTTATAAATTCATGAAAATTTTATTAACCTATGACGTAGCTTTAGTATTAAAAGGGTACTATGACATTACAAATAAAGAAGTTGTATTGGTTGAATTAAACTAATTCAAACATCCATAACAATAGTTTTAATATCAAAAGATAAATTCAAAGGTAGTATATATTTAATAATGTAAATACATGTATTGAATTTATAATTGAAATGTCTGTAGTTTATTTTCATGGCTAAATGTTCTAAGCTTTAACTTACATTCGTAAAGGAGTCAAATTTACACAAGTTCTTATGGACGAATGACAGTATTTGCTTATCATGATTGTGCTTTAATAAGATTCTCATTCCATACTGTAACCTAAAGGATTGTTACATGTTGCATCACTTACAACCAAGACACTTTGGCATTTACGAGGGACAGTGATATGTTCCACATTTTGTACAACTGCACATCACAGTGAATTTCAGGTATTGGGTTCTTTTCATCAGTTATCACCAAAAGATCATCAGCTACTTTATAACCATATAACTAGGATCAAAGGGGCTCCCTTTAGGTTTAGATAAAACAGAAATCATGTGATATGTGGTAAAGTATGCTCTTTTTATATGTTGTACTGTTGCATAGCTAGTAGGTGGTAGGTTCTTAAAACATGACCTCTTGGAATGATGATACATATAGTTTCTCAGGTGATCTGCTGTTTTACACATTGTTGACTGCTTCAGTACTCTTGTCAAATACTCTTCAGCCATGATAACTTGACTTTCAAAATTATTTTTAGTTCCAAATTCTTTTAAATACATTTCTGGATGTGCCTTTAGAGCAGCAAGTTTAGTCCCAAATTTGCCTGTGTAATCACAGCCAGTCAGGGAATGCACTGCAGGCAACACTTGGCATAGTTCCCTCCTAGCTGAACAGTCAATGTATGAATGGCAACGATACCTGACTGAATCCCCAGATCAGTTTAATCCACAGTTCACTGCATCCTTGATAATGAAGCTCATTCCAGTAATGCAAGAACAGAATTAAGGCATCAGTATCAGATGAAAGGATTATAAGTTGGTTAATCCTTGTTGAACTGCATGAAGTGCACAAACAATGCATCGTAGGTCTGCTTCTTCTACATCAGAATTCAGTTCTGGAACTTCAGAATACCAATCCAGCAGACAATCTTCTTGAGGAGGACTTATATTCATCTGGACCTCTGAAATTTAAAACTAACATAAATCTCTAGTGCTGTATCTTTCCATGGATAATCTAAAGCCATTTGATGAAGAAGGGAGACAGCTTTGTCTTGTTTGCAAATTGATGGCCAAAAACTAAGTAACCTCTCCATTTCCACAGGCAAGGGTGTTTCCTTATTGATGTAGTGCAGTTCTATTGGAGGCTTCTTTTCCCTTTCTGATGCTCTGAATCTTTATTGACATTTCAGCATAAGAGTCAAACACAAAATATATTTTTGAAGCATACTTTGCTATCAACTGAGTTGCATTTAGGAAATATTATTACAAAATCTCAAATGTTCTTACATTAGATGTCTCATTTGTAGTTCACGAACATTGGCCATTACATCTACAAATGAATCAGTCTTTATGGCGGTTGAAGGTGTAGTTTGATCCTCAGTCTACAATTGTTTCTCCAGCTCATGAACTATGGAACTCTTTGTTGTTTTTTAGTTCATCAGCTGTGAGAAACAAATATGAAGCAGAGGAAATATCAATTGGGCACCTTCAACTATAGAGTGCCCTCGTTCTTTATCGACATCCAATGGTCGATAAATGAAGCATCTTCAATGCAAGTTAATTTCTGAGATGGTTTTTCCTGATGAAATGCAACTCAGTGTTGACAGAAGTTTTTAAAAAATGTTTTCAGGTTTGTCCTGTGAAATGTCAATAGAAGATACAGAGACCTTTAGTGCTAAATCTTTCTTTGCGGAATCTCTTATGCAGTCATCTAAGGAAAAGCTTTCAGCGTTTATGGAGTTGTTTTCTGATATCTTCAAACAAGACTTTTGTCTTGATATTGTCAAATCTTCCTTTAGATTCTGCAGGTAAGATAAAATGGATTTTCATTTCTTTCTATGAGTCTTATAATTGCTT
Source organism: Macrobrachium rosenbergii (assembly GCF_040412425.1). Lineage (NCBI taxonomy): Eukaryota > Metazoa > Arthropoda > Malacostraca > Decapoda > Palaemonidae > Macrobrachium > Macrobrachium rosenbergii. Next base: position 10,994,973 of record NC_089742.1, read on the forward strand.
GAATATGTCTCTCCTCAGACAGAGTTTTGATGCTGCAAAAGATTGGTTTACATCTAAATCCAGTATGTGATTGTGCTTGAACCTGACACTTGTCTGTGTAAATTTGTAATTGCAAGGACTTCAACTAAGTTATCTCCCTTTTAGCAACATAATTCTCTTTTTTCGTCTTGAACTACCGATGATTCCTGCAGGGCTTTTCTTGATCTATTAATTGTTTGTTCTGGCCATATCAGCTCCAACTGCCTTGAAACATCCTGGGGAGTCAGTCAGGTTTATTGCCAATTTTTCAGCTAGGGAGGAAACTATGTCAAGTGTTGCCTGCAGTGTGCATTCCCCTGACTGGCTGTGATTACACAAGCAAATTTGGGACTAAACTTGCTGCTCTAAAGGCACATCCAGAAATGTATTTAAAAGAATTTGGAACTAAAATAATTTTGAAAGTCAAGTTATCATGGCTGAAGAGTATTTGACAAGAGTACTGAAGCAGGCAACAATGTGTAAACAGCAGACCACCTGAGAAACTATATGTATCACCATCCCAAGAGGTCATGTTTTAAGAACCTACCACCTATTAGCTATGCAACAGTACAACATATAAAAAAGAGCATACTTTACCACATATCACATGATCTATGTTTTATCTAAACCTAAATGGGAACCCTTGATCCTATATTATATGGTTATAAAGTAGCTGATGATCTTTTGGTAAACCAACTGATGGAAAGAACCCAATACCTGAGGAATTCACTGTGGTGTGTGTGCAGTTGTACAAAATGTGGAACATATCACTGTCCCTGTCGCAGCAATCATGTTCCTTGCTGCAGCTTTTCTAAATGTCAAAGTGTCTTAGTTGTAAGTGATGCAACAAGTAGCAATCCTTTAGGTTACAGTATGGAATGAGGAATCTTATTAAAAGCACAATCATGATAAGCAAATACTGTCATTCGTCCATAAGAACTTGTGTAAATTTGACTCCTTTACGAATGTAAGTTAAAGCTTAGAACATTTAGCCATGAAAATAAACAACAGACATTTCAATTATAAATTCAATACATGTGTTTACATTATCAAATATATACTACCTCTGAATTTATCTTTTGATATTAAAACTATTGTTATGGATGTTTGTATTAGTTTAATTCAACCAATACAACTTCTTTATTTGCAATGTCATAGTACCCTTTTAATACTAAAGCTACGTCATAGGTTAATAAAATTTTCATGCTATATCCAGAATTTATAAAGTCAATAATTATTTAAGCAAATTGTTATTTCAAGCTATATATTATTTTATAATTTATTCACTTGAGAAGTTTTTCAAAAGTACTTTATCATCAAATATTAATCCCCATACCATGATAAAGTATGCCACCTAGATAGCAATGGCCATAAATGGGCATTTTAAAAAAAAAGTTTTTATCAAAAGTTACTGTATGCTTCTGTGTGTTTAGAAAGTAATAAAGTGCTTATTATTTGAATAATATAGTGTTGCTGTGTTGATTATTGTCAATATATGCCATTCATTCTTTAATATTGTTTGGTTTTTACCATTTTTCCTTCATGAGGTAAATCATCAGCTTTTCTCGATTTCTGGTGACATTTTGGGTATTTATGACCTAATATAGCCCTAAAAGTTAAATATTTATATATCATTGGAAAGAGCTCATTAAGAGGAACATTTTGAGTTGTAAATGAGCCTTCTACGTTAATTTTCAAGGAAGATGTGGTTATTTTAAGGTCAGGTACCCAGAGTTTACGGGTCGAAATTATCGCCCGATATAGTGAAATTAAGCCGAAATTTCTCACTTGCTGCCAGGTTTCAGAAAGTCCACCCTGATTTTTCAGATAATTCAAAGGTGTCTACTGTAAAAGGCAAGTGGGTGAATTAGGTACATCTCATGAAAAGGAACCCCAAAGCCATGGACTAAAAGTGTGTTTACGGATGGTGCTCCATCTACGACTGGTAATAATGAAGGATTTATAGCACATCTTAAAAGAGGACTTACAGATCCAAATGCACTAATTTCTTTTCCATCAGCAGAATCTGCGCGCAAAATCTATAATTTTAAATGACACTTTGCAAAAGGTTGTAAGTACCATGAACTATATCCGAGCAAATGCCATGAGGCATCGTCAGTTTCGAAACATGCTGATGATGGATGGCGAGATAATTAGTGTAGATTTGCCCATCATTTGAAGTACGCTGGTTGCCGCAAGGGCAAGTATTGGTCAAACTTTTGTCCTTACCAGAGCAAATAATAATTGACTTTCCCGAAGAAACATATTTCCAGTGAAGAAATTAAAATGGAATTTCATCAGCATTCCTTCCAACACAGAGGGGCAGAGCATATTTACTGATGGCTCTATGTCGGAGGATGGAGTAGGCTGTGCAGTAGTGGTAGGAAATTATATAATCGAGAAGAAATTACCCCATTTCCTGCTCGATATTCACGGCTGAATTATTTGCCGTTCTTGAAGCGGTGAAATATGTTTTTAATAACGGAAAGAATGATGAAAGTTTTATCATATATTCTGACTCGAGTAGTCTTTTATCGTCATTGAACAGTTGATTCCCTTCCACCACCTAGTATTACAAGAAACAGGAATGGCTGGCGCTCCTTTACTTTTTGCAAGCGTATCAGGGTGAGCTTTTGTTGGGTACCTGATCATGTGGATATAGACAGGAATGAGGGTATAGACAGGAATGACAGAGCCGATAAGGCTGCTAATGAATCAAGTAAGATTACATAATCAGGCTCTCATAAACCTCCCATACTCTGATTTTAAGCAAATTATTCATATCTATAAAGTAGAAGTGGAAAATTGGTTGGGAAAACATAACTGGCAATATGAAGTTGAAGGCCATTCGGCTTCGGTTAAGAGAAGGCAGTCGTCAGCTTTTAACAAGGCTGCATATAGGACATACGCATGCTACGCATATGATACTTAATATTAAAGTGGGAAGGAGACAGTCCCAATCTGCAGTTCCTGTCAGGAAGTTTTAAAAGTAAAGCATTTATTAATTGATTACCCAATTTTTACCCGATGAATGGAGAGTTACCTCATTCTATGGCGGGTCCATGAGTGAGGTACTTGATGATAATTGTGATGTAAGTAAAATAATGTTGTTTTCAAAGAAAATTAACTATTATTTCAGAATTATACTTTTTAACAGATTTTACAAATTTAATTCGTATGATAAGACTATATTTTTGGGAAAGTTTTTTTTAATTTATAGTTTTCATGAATTTTCAATGAAGTGGCTAAATTAATATAGTTAAACAAAAATTTATCTTAATTCATAGTTTTCAAAATTCCAGCTGAATGAATGTTTGATTTTCATCGCTGAATGGCCATATTTGCTAGAGAATTCTTGGCAAGTATGCACTTTCTATAAATCAATCAATCAACCAAAGAAAATAATAAGCATTATGAATTATCAGACGCAAATTATCAGAGATGTTGCATTTGTATGTGATGCAATTGTTAAGTAAATTAGATAGGAGAATAGAAAGAAAGAGAGAGAGAAAATAGAATAAAGAGAGAGAAAAAGAAAGAGAATGAAAAGAGAGAAAAGAGAGAGAGAACAATAATTAAGCCTGGGTTATTTTTGCATCAAGAGAGACTAGAAGTGCTGATTGATGTAAACCACCTTCCACGAACTCAAACCAGTGAGTGAGTATATCGTGTTTAAAGCCATAAAACCGATCGTAAAATCTGAAATGTGGCCTCGCGATTTAAGCCAACTCAAAATTACTCAGCACCTCAGTCAAATGCTAACAACAGCCATATCTATAACCCTGCCTTCAATAGGAGGCGTTTTCATGGAAATTTCCACGGAATTGGGGCTGGACAAAGCGATGTACTTCAACAACCCCCAATCAAACATTCTAGGGAGGGGTCTTTTACACCCCCTCCTAAGATCATCTCCAATCAAATCCTCTAAGGAGAGATTTGAACAACACCCACCAACGTCCTTCCCAATCAACTGTTTGAGGGGAGGCCTTACAGATAAATTCTTCCAATAGGACACTGGAAGGAGGAGGAGTTGCAGATAGTCAGAAAACCCAGGGGTTCCAGAAAAACAAGAGGAGAGCAGAGCAGCATTCGAGTTCACACCCACCACAGGGAGAGTTATATCTCACCTTGCTTTCGTGTTCCCAAAACAGACTGAATTGAACTGATCAATAAGAGTGATTTCGTTATCATAATTGTAACTATAAATTGTACTTGAGTTTATAGTTAACTTTCGACATTAAAGCAAGGAACTACAATCTCATCTCTATTACACCTTTCTGAGAGATACCAGTACTTTAAGATAATCTCCCTTCCAAAATAGCAGATCCATTAACGAGAGACGACGAGAGACGCAGTGACGATGGGGTCGACGTTTAGAAGAATCTTGCAGGTGAGAGGGAATAAAAAATTTAGTCAGGTACGACATATGGTGGCAGCGTCAGCGGATCCAGAAGGCGAGACGAAACAAACGAACATTAACAGAAATATCAGTGCAATTATTTAATTACAGTGAAACGAAATTACAAAACGAACTTAGATATTTATGACGGCGAACAAAATATATCAGAAGAAATAAAAAAACTCAATAGAGCGTCAAACAAAACGTGAAATAAAACAGTATTGGTGCGTCACGAAGCAAAAACACAGAGAACTGTTAACAACAACAAAGTTAGCAAGACATCGACAACAGCAAAAAGCCCAGTGTTTAATAAACTATCGTGATTGAAGAAAAACAACGTAAAACGATGCAACAAGATTTTTAACGAAGGCCACAGTAAAAAAAACGCAGAATAGTGATCCGACAGCTTCTACATTCACCGCAATAACAACATTTAACGATATCACGTTATCAACAACAAAACACAGAAAAAATTTACTGTCCACTCTTTAATAATAAATAAGTGAAGATAAATTTTTTTATCATCTTGTAAGATTGAAAATTAAGAAAAACTCTCTCTAGTGAATAAAATTCTTTTGCATAAATACCATTATTACTCTCTCTATGATAAATTAATTATTTAGTAAATAATTTAGATAGGGAAATTAGTTTTTTTTCACTTGGTTAGTGATAAATATTTGAGAAGTTATTATATGCAATTTTGTGTACTTTGTGATAATGAATTTTTTTTTTTGATGATGATGATGTACAGTTTCCCAATTTCATATAATTTGAATTTAAGGATTTAATTTACTTGTATTGAATGATAGGTTTTTAATTTACTTGTGCACTTGAACTCAATTGAGAATTAATTTTTTTTACTGTTATAATTTGACAAATTTTTTTTATTTTATGATCTTGGTACAATATAACGAAAAATTTTTTATTGATGTACAAATGAGTGAAAAATTTGAATAAAGTTTGTGTATTTTATGGACATGCAACGAGTATTTGATGAATTACTGAACACTTTAGACATTCACATTACGATTTAAGACCGTCGACACTTAGATGTAGCCGAATTTCAAGACTAAATTCCCACTCAGCTTTAGTGCAAGGAAATACTAACAATAATAACACAAATAACCAGAACCAAAATAGTGTTAATCATTCTAATACTACTAACAGTAATAATAATAGTAACAATACTAATAATATTAATACGCACATTACAATTTTTAATATGAATCAAGCAGCTGTAATAACAACCGCCACACGCTTCTGTGGACAGGTGGATGATTCAAATCCTGACAAAAGTCGACTCGAATCCTATACTGTAAATCATTGGCTAGCAGATGCAGATAGTCGCATAAATTTCAGGGGAATAACAGATGAAAGAGCTAAAATAAATGAAGCCTTGTTGCTCGTCAGCTCAGAACATGGTGACGCTCATAAAACTCTGAATTCCACAAGTTTTAGCAAACTTAACAACTATGCAGAATTTAAAGAAATTTGTTTATCAATCTGGGAACCAGTAAATAAGACTGACAGTTTATATAACATAACTAGATTCCTTAACCTTCAATATAAAACAATTGCTAGTTTGTACGCAAGCATGGAGAATGCAACGGAGAAAATAAAAGAAGACTTAAAGAAAACAGGCATTACCATAGGAAATAAGACACAGTTTGGGGATAATGTCAGTAATTTAGTTGAGCTAAGACATGTTTTAAATTACTTGTCATTTGGAACAATATATAATGCCCTCTTGGAGAAGAGGAAAAGAAGGCATTCAGAAAAAAAAACTTGATCCCAGAAAAACAGCCTTCAAACATTGAAAACGATGAGAGAAAAAAATGCAAAACAAAGAGATAAATCTCTCCAAGGAATTTGTAGGAACAACAGAAGCACAAAATGAAAGGAAAGTCAGAAATAATAATCTAATTTTAAACTGAATAATAAATTCTATGATAATTCCAGACAAGTAGGAAATAGACCAAATACCTTCAAGGAAAATATGCCCAAAATACTAAAAGAAAATGGAATCCAGACCAGAAAGGAAGATATAATCAAACAAAGAGTGGTCCTCCCAAACCTTATAAATATGGTCAAAGCTCAAACAAATAATTCAACCCAAGTAAACTATTCCGCTCAAGGAGCGAGACCAAAGACAGCCTGTGAAAACTGCAGGTATACAAATCATTTTACAAACGAATGTAGAAAACCTAGAATCTGCACGGTTTGTAAGAAAATAGGACATTTAACAAAGAATTGCTGGTTTAAAACACAAGAAGGAAATAAAGAAATAGTTGAATTAAGCACCAATCGCTCAACATCAAATAAGTCTTTAAGTCAATGACAAATTATCCCTACACATAAGACAACAAGAAAGTCCCTTCAAGAAGATAATCTAAAAGTAGAAGAATTAGCAAAAAGGGGAAGTGAAGGTTCATCCGTATTATCCTATTTGCAGAGTAAAGAAGTTGTATTTTCCATGGACGAAGAAGAAATAATCAGAAAGGATTTACCTATCATTAAAGTTCCCATAAATAACAAAATATGCACTGTGCTTATGGATTCAGGTAGTACTGTAAGCATAACTGATAAACATACATTAACAAAATACTTAGGCGTTAAAGAAACGCTAATTCAAGGTCAAAGCAGAATAATAAAAGGAGTAGCGGGTAAACAGATTAAAAGTTTAGGAAATGTGAACTTAGAAAAAGACCTTTCGTCACATAAATCTGTTGAAAGTTTTATAGTTCTAGAAGACAGATTTTTTCCCGCACAAGTGTTGTTCTCATTTAATCTTAATGAAGAGATGTGGAATCATTCTGACTGCAGAGAAGGAAGGATTAACCTGAAACAAGATAATAAAAGAGCGTATGCTTTACGTTTGAAGAAGAAAAGTTTCACCCAAATCTGATCAATTTGTCTGAGACGGCTTTGACAAGCAAGAAAGACATACATAAAATAAATTACCATCAAGAGAACAATCAAAATAAAATGGAAAAGAATAGAAAAGAGGAATTTCCAAAATTACAGACTAGAAACTCAAAGATGTGCACATCCAGAAATTATATACTCCAACAAAAGAAATGACCCAGAAATAAATAATGGTGATCACCAAGGTTCTGAATATAACAAAAACAAGGCAATTACTGATAAATATACAGAGATAAATACAGATAGTTATAGCAATGTAGTAATAAGTTGTGATAATGAAAGGAAATTACTAAATGAAGTATTGTTATTAAACAAAATAAATAAAGTAGATATAAATAATGTAATAGCAGTAACTGAGGAAACTAGTGAAGATGCAGAACATTGTTACTTTGCAGAGATAAAGATGAAGAAATATGTTGTGTAGCAATGCTGATGATAATAAAGTACAGTTAATACTAAATAGACAAGTAATTTTGCATCCAAAGTGTTTAACAAAATACATTTAAGGGGAAAAGAAGAGATAGAAGTTAAAGACGTTCTTTTACTAAATGAAGAATTGCCAGAATTTGTCAGGATGGATAATTCTTTTAGTCCACATGAAGGGTAATACTTGTGAAGTTTATTATGTCCAAAACTAATCAGATAACAAACTAACACTATATGCAGGCATTGTCTTTTGCAAAGGAATACCTATTAACAATCCATTACTAACACTGAAGAAAAAACATTTTTCTCTGTAACTGGTCAAACATCTGAATTAAGCAAAGAGATGAATAAAACAGATTTCCAGAAAACAAAGAATAGATTAATTCAGGTATTAGAAAAATACAGAGATGTAATAGCTATAGAAGGAGATAAATTAGGTAGAACAAATGTCCTAAGGCATAAAATTTTGTTAGATGATGGAACAAAACCATTCTTTATTCCTAATTACAGATTACCAATAAGCCAAAGACCCATAGTTGATAATTTGATAGAAGAAATGAAGAAAGATGGGGTAGTCATTCCTTCTAAATCTCCATATAATTCTCCATTGCTACTTGTTCCAAAGAAAGATGGAAATTGGAGACTTGTGATAGATTATAGAAAGTTAAATTCCAACACCATCCCAGATAGAATGCCAATGCCAGTAATTCAAGATATGTTAGCTCAATTAGTTAAAGGTTTCAAGATTTACTGAATATTTTCATCTTTAGATTTACTTAGTGGATATTGGTGATAAAATACCTTTAATGAAAGAGTCGAAACCATTCACAAAAATAAGTCAATCCTTCGGGCCAGCCTTTCAGCACCATACACAGCCTTCAGCACAAAAGAACACTTACAATTTGAAGTCATGCCATTTGGACTCACTTCGGCTCCTTTAACGTTTTGTTAGATTAATGCTTCAAATATTAGGGGATATAGAAAATGTTGCAGTTTACCTAGATGATGTTATCATTTTTAGTAAAGATTTAGAAAGTCACCTCAAAACTTTAGAAATAGTCTTGGAAAGATTAAGAAGAGCAGGACTAAAAATCAAATTAAAGAAATGTCAATTCTTAATGAAATCTTTGGAATACTTAGGTCATGTAATTAGTGAAGATGGACTGCGAATGCAAGCAGGCAAGATAAAGGCAATAGTTGAATATCCAGCTCCTACAAATTTGAAAGCATTGAGACGATTCCTAGGAATGGTAGGTTACTATAGACCTTTCATTAAACGTTTTGCTACAATAGCCAAACCATTAACAGAATTAACAAAGAAGGATGTCAAATATGAATGGAATAAAGAACAAGAGACAGCCTTCCAAACACTAAAGAGTAAAATGACAAGGAATCCTGTATTAGTCTACCCAGATTTCTCCAAAGACTTCTACTTAGCCTGTGATGCCTCAAGTACAGGGCTAGGGGCTGTATTATTGCAAAAGGACAAAACCAGAATGAGGGCAGTATATTATGCCAGTAGAGTCTTAAATGCAGCAGAGAGAAATTATAGCACAATAGAAAGAGAATGTTTAGCATTATACTGGGGATTAAAGAAATTTAGACACATAATCTTAGGACATAAAGTCAATGTACTTACTGATCACAAACCCATTTGTGATTTGTTTAAGAAGAGAACTTTTACAAATAACATGAAGTTCAATAGATGGTTCATTAGTGTGTTAGAATTTGCTCCAGAATTCAGATATATCCCAGGGAAATTTAATACACTAGCAGATGCATTATCCAGATCCCAAGAAGAAACAGAGAAATGTATTACCACTAATACTTTTTGTTTTAGCTGTCAAGTAGTAGACATTAGATTTGGAAAAGAGTACAAATACAACAAGGAAAAGATACAGAAATCAGACAGATAATAGGACAACTAATGACAGATGAATCTTTAAACCTGATTTTGTTTTAATCAATGGATTATTGTATAAAAGACCAACAGAGAAGAATGGTTATTCTCGACTATACATCCCAAAAACACTAATCAGAGAAGTTTTAGAACTAACACACTCATATAAGTTAGCAGGACATCCAGGAATCAAAAAGACAAGTAGAATCATAACCAGAAATTATTTTTGGCCACATTGTAGTGAAGATGCCAAGAACTTTGTACAAAAATTGTGAGGTTTGTAATAGAAACAAGGGTAACGTAAATCCAAAGGCTCCTCTTGAAAAATATCCATCAGAACTGAATCCATTTCAGGTCGTATCTATGGATTTTTTAGGTCCATTTCCTACAACTGTTAGGGGAATAAACAAATATTAGTCTTTTTAGACTATCTAACAAGATATGTAGAGATTGTACCAGTAAGAAATAGAGATGCAATTACAGTAGCAGAAGCTCTTAAATCTAGAATTATCACGAGACATTCATGTCCACAAGTTCTTCTTTCTGATAACGCAGCTGAATTTACTAGTGAACTTTTAAGAAAATTATGTGAATTTTATGAGATAAATAAATGTCAAATAACAGCATATAAACCAAGTTCAAATGGAGCAGTAGAAAGAACAAATCGTAAAATAAAGGATATCCTGAAAACTTTAGTTAAACCTAATACAGAAGACTGGGATTTAGCTTTGGAAGACGTACAGTTTACTATAAACAATACTGTAAATGAAACAGTAGGAGAATCACCGCACTACTTATTATACGGATACCAAAAACGTCTACCTAATACCTTACTAGATGATGCAACACCACCCCGACATACTTATAATTATGATGACTATATTGCATGGAAAACTAGACGTACTTATGAAACAATCAAACAGACGAGGAATGGACTTAATGAGTCCCAAAGGGTTCAAGCAAGGTACTATGACAAAAATACGGCTAAACCAGACATTATAATAGGTGCTCAGGTATATGTTCAGAATCATATTCCAGAAGGTCCTAATGTAAAAGTTTCTCCAAAATTTCATGGTCCTTATAGAGTATTAGAAGTGTTAAAATTAAATAAGCTTAGGATCATGAATGAGAGTGATCTAAAAGAAAGAATTGTTCATTGCAATCATGTGAAGGTAATAAAAACAGACGCTTGGTCCACTAAAAAACAAGAAGAAATATTGAAAGAAGGTAAGGAAGAAGAGGTAAACAAAAGATATGATTTAAGAAAAAGATAAATCTATGTAACGTGTTCAACTGTTATATGTAAACTGTATTTGTAGATATTAAAATACCTCATGTATATAGAATATCTGATAAGGCTTATTCTTACAGATACAAACATGCGGCTCCTCTTGGTTCTCATAACACTACTTTGTGTGTCATCCGAAGTGGTCATCCGAAAGGGTGCACTACTAGAGAAAAAGGGATCTGTGAAATTAATAAAGGATTTAGGAATTGTAAGTATGGACATTTCCTCAGTGCTTATCAATGAAATGACGTTGAAAGATGTTCAAACAGAACTGAAATCAATAATACAGAAAAGTGATAATAACAGTGCACTTACCATTGTTGGAAAGATTAGATAATGACATAGGAAATGTATTAAATACAAGGTCCAAAAGATCCCTCTTACCTTTTATAGGAACAGCACTTAATCAATTATTTGGAGTAGCAACTAAATCTAATGTAGAAAAAGAAGAGGCCCGAATTGATAAATTGGAACAATGGGTAGCAACAAGAGGAATAGTGTTAAATGAAATAATAACTTCTCAAAACTTAAATGCCCAAGAGATAGAAAAGCTAAAGGTATTCATTAATAAAATAAACAAAAGCATCACAAAAGAACTGAATAATGTTAGAAAACCAACAGTTTCTGAGTAATTTTATTCTGAATACTGAATTAATCTTTGCAAAAACATAAGAGACATGTTAAATGCCATTTTGTTAGCTTATAAAGGAATATTAAGCCCAACATTAATCACTCTTAAAGAATTAGAGGATATAATTAATAATTTTTTGGCAGAAGGGCATTATATCCCTATGGTAAAGAATGTTATGATTTACTCTAGTTTAATAACCACCAAGGTGGTTAAGAATAAGATTATTTTAGTGTTACCATTTAATCAGAAAGATGCAGATGTACTGATGTCCATGTCCTTTCCCCCATGTTGATAAAGGAAAATGTAATAATTTCAAATGTCAACAACATCCATTTTGCATTAGAAGAACATGGGTTAATGATGTCATTTATTACTGATGTTCAATTAAAAGACTGCATAATTTTAAAAGATAGGAAATACATCTGCAACCTTGATAACCTTTACGAAACTACTAATGCCTATCCTTGTGTTCAAGAAATAATAAAAAAAAAATCAAGAAAATATAGTATGCACCCAAATATCTAAACACAGTTTTGTTTCCATCTTAGTAGAACAGTCAATTTTGTATTTTCACTAGATACTGTAACAGCCATAATCAACTGCCATAATCTAAGTACTGAAATTAATTTCAGTAATGTTCATGCTTTTGACAAGACTTGCAAGTTAGTTATTCCAAACCAATTGTATTATGAACCTCATGTTTTTACTGAAATACAATACAAAAGGAAGGTCCCATACATGAACTATTCTAAGAATATCAAAGAGTTTCACTTGTCTCAATTAGAATTAAAACAACTGAATGAGTTACCATTGGTAGATGAGTTTTTCTACTACAAAGAAAAGGTTTCACCAATTTTATCTCTGTTCAATTTGATCATAATATTACTTGTGATTGTGGTGTTTGCAATTTTAGTCAAACGTATAGTGATTTCAAATATTGAGAAGATTATAACAGAAATAAAAAGAGCCAAGGAAGCAGAATAATGTTCTTATAGACATGATTTTTTGCCAATTTCTCTATATGTTATTGATTTTCATTGTGTATTCACTATTGCAATTAACCATTTTACACTGTGATAATTCATTGTATGTATGAATATTTCTTTTAACTAATAATTCATTGTATAATGTATGAATTTTCTACAATATATTATTAGTTTGATATTTTGCCATTAGTACATTGACACAATTTGTTCAGTATTTTGAAAGTGTTAGTTTATGGGAAATCATATAAATGCTTTATTTTATGTGTAAGTTTACACTTATCCATTTGAACTATAGTTTTGTTGTCACACTGAGGGCAGTGTGAGATAGCGTGATTGAGTGGTGTTAAGTAAATTAGATAGGGAGAATAGAAACAAAGAAAGAGAGAAAAATAGAACAAAGAGAGAGACAAAGAGAAAAAAGAGAAAGAGAGAGAGAACAATAATTAAGCATGGGTTATTTTGCATCAAGAGAGACTAAAGTGCTGATTGATGTAAACCACCTTCCACGAACTCAAAACAGTGAGCGAGTATATCGCGCCCAGGGCCATAAAACCGATCGTAAAATCTGGAAACTGTGGCCTCGCGATTTAGCTTACTCAGGGATTACTCAGCACCTCGTCAAAAGCTAACGCCAGCCATATCTATAACCCTGCCTTCAATCCTTCAATAGGAGGCAAATTTTCATGGAAATTCCATGGAATTGGGGCTGGACAGAGTGATGTACTTCAGCACCCTCCAATCAAACATTCTAGGGAGGGGTCTTTTACACCCCCTCCTAAGATCATCTCCAATCAAATCCTCTAAGGAGAGATTTGAACAACACCCACCAACGTCCTTCCCAATCAACTGTTTGAGGGGAGGCCTTACAGATAAATTCTTCCAACAGGACACTGGAAGGAGCAGGAGTTGCAGATAACCAGAAAACCCAGGGTTCCAGAGAAACAAGAGGAGAGCAGAGCAGATTCGAGTTCAAATCCACCACAGGGAAGTTATATCTCTCCTTGCTTTCGTGTTCCCAAAACAGACTGAATTGAACTGTCTGTCCAGAGTGATTTCGTTATCATAACTGTAACTGTAAATTGTACTTAAGTTTGTAGTTAACTTTCGTCATTAAAGAGAAGAAACTACAATCTCGTTCTATTACTCCTTTCTGAGAGATACCAGTATTTAAGATAATCTCCTTCCAAAATAGCAGATTGTTAACGACAGACGACGAGACTCGACACCTCGAAGAATCTTGAAGGTGAGAGGAAATAAAAATTTAGTCCGGCACTCTGCAATGTTAAAAATAAAATGAGTTGAAAGTTCGTTGATGGGCAAAGCTAAATCTTTTATAAATACAGTATGTGGCAAAAAATTTTATTTTCAGAAAGAAGTTAAAATTTTTTTCCTGCCCACTAAAACTTTCAGAAGAAAACTTCCCCTAATTAACAAAAAAATGATGAGTTAAAATAAAGTATAAGTCTGTGACTGTCTTGAGGAATACGGCCAGTTTGATACTCACTGACCGAAAAATACAGTAAAGATTTAATGATTTTGAGATATCGTATATCACCCTGAAACTAGCTTTCTATCCTCACTTGGTTGATGTATCTGAGGTGCCCGTAATAAGATTTACAAGTAGAGTTCACTAATAATGACTGATAGCTAACATCCGGAAATATGTTTGACAGCAGGAAGGTCCCACTTTAAATTTGGAGAAAGGAAGCAGAAACTATGCAGCATCTTCTTAACAAGTCAATTTCCGACTGATTTCATACATTTCTACAAACATACTACTGTATTTAACTGATTGAATTTAATATAGAATTTAGGTAAAAATGCTAAACACTGGGACCTACAAGAAATTCATTAAGCGCTGAAAACGAAACTGACAGTAAAAGGTGTTACAGGAGGAAAATCTTTTGCAGTTACACTTAAACCAACATTAGATGGTAGAAAAGTAAGATGGAAAGAAAATCTTAGAATATAAAGGAAAACAGTAAAAAAAACGAAAGGGGTGCAGCTGGCCCATGAAAAAGCTGCAAACAACCTTAAGTAAATTCTTAAAAGCGCACCGCCATGAGGTGCAAAACGGTCCTAGCCCAATACTTGAAGAAGCACTTTCTCGTAAGACTAGATTTAGGCAAATCAAGATGTCATTCAGAACGCCTTTGTTTATGAGCATCCGGAAGATCAATTAAAGCTGTAAACCACTATGTTTTGAGACCGATATCAAAATTTTCTTCAAAACAAGCATCTGTTTCGGTTATTTGTATAACTAGAAATAAACTTTCGTTTGAAAAAGTCATGTTTTTAACACTTTACCTGTCTTTCTGTTTTTTATTTAATAATGAACAAAATGTTTAAAAAAGAACTGTAAAAGAAACATCTGTTTATTGAATGGCCTTTATGAGGAACGATGAATTTCAATGTCCTTCTACGCTAAAAAAAAAAAAAGGAAACAAATAAACTGACCCAAGAAACGACCATTCTCTCTTCCTAAATTTGTCTATAGTATAGTCGAGTCGTTTTAGTGATAACAGTATCATCAATATTCGTATCACTACCATTCTTTTCATCATGGTATGTGTTCTTATTACTATTAATCAAAACTAATAGATCAGTTATTGTTTAGTATTTGAAAGAGAATACACAACACATTATAAGGTCATACACACACACACACATCTTATGTATATATATATAATATATATATATTATAACATACCAATCATAATATATATATATATGCTGACTATTTATCACATCACTTCTGATTCATGCCCACAATTGAAAGCTACAAACGTCCTTTTTCTGGTTAGTGCGTCACTGTAGTCCTGATTCTCCGTCCGTCGCTGGTTCGATCCCAAACAGTAGACTTATTATCAACTAAAAACTTTCGGTAACATATATGAAAATATATTATACTTTTACATATGAAATTGAATTGGATATTAAAGGACGTTTGAATTATTGACTTTCTTATTATATATATATATATATATATATATATATATATATATAACGGCAATGAATAAGAAGTGATAATGTAAGCATTGTAAAAGAAATGTCGTTTCCCCTATAATAAAGCGAAAATGATGAAAGTTGCTTTAAATCGATAAAAACACTATTCCCACTTGCAATGAAAGTTTTCTGGTTACATATATAATGAATACATTGCAGCAACAGTGGTGCAGGAATGACAATTAGAGACTGCACCACCATTTTTTAACAGAATGGAAATTGTTTAAATTATGATAGAGTGTTTTAATACCTCTCCTTTTGAAGATCTTGTCATCAAAAACCATGTAATGGGAAAGAATATGAATAACAACTGCCTTGATTAAGAAATGCCGAGAACTGACATCAACAGGTAAATACTGTAATAGTTGGCGTATTTATACAAAATAACAATAATCT
>NC_089742.1:11015947-11018447 GCF_040412425.1 Macrobrachium rosenbergii
GGTATAGATATGGAATGGATATGGGTATGGGTACGAGTATGGTACAGATATGGGCATTGATATGGTATGGGTATGGGTATATTATGGATATGGGTATGGGTATGGGTATGGGTACAAAATATGTGTATGGTAGGGAATTGGGTATGGGTATGGGTAAAGGTTTGGTTATGGGCCTTTGTTAAAAATGTAGTAACTAAAAAGTGACCCAATGGGTCATGGGCAGACTAGTCTTAATTAAAATTTATCACACACATTGAATTTGCCTATGTGGTGTTTGGTTTGGTTTTCACAATCATTGACCTACCTGTTTTCACACACACACACACACACACACACACATATATATATATATATATATATATATATATATATATATATATATATATATATATATATATATATATATATATATATATATATATAATATGAGTTGACCATTATCACAGAGAAGTATCATAGGTCAAAGGAAACTATATCTAAAAGTTAAACAACCCCGTTCCTTTGTTACAACATTTTCTCGATCTTGGGCGTTGCCACTGAATAAAAGGACTGAAATCACAAGCAGAAGTGATGAGGGTAGTAAAGCCCAGCCACAAGAGACAGATATTGTGGTCAGGGGATACAAAGGCGAGGGTAGGGCGTAGGGCTTTACTCCGCAACCTGATAAATGATGATGAAAGCGAAAAGTAGAAGTAAGAAGCTTTTCTCAATCAGTATAGAAAGTGAGTGCCATTATAATACGCATATTGAAAAGTCTTCGGTTTGGACGAACCACCGCTAATGATGTAAAAATTAAGCAAGAGCGCCTGATTCCAGTACCACCCAACACTGACCCGGCCCAGGTTTTTTGTTGAACGTTGTTCTAGTCTCAGCAACAACAACAACAACAATTGGGATGAGTTCACCGTATTATTCTCGACGACAAAGAAAAAATTAAATAAAAAAAAAAAACCTGTTACCACAAAGAAGAGTTGCGTTTATATGATCTCGCGCTTCTGAGTGGATGCATTTGCTATGTCATCAAATTGTATGGTCTGAAGAAGTGCCAGTGTGTGTCTCTTCAGGTATGGTTAGCGTTGTGTGTATTATAATGGCACTCGCTTTCTGTACTGATTAAGAAAAGACTCCTACTTCTACTTTTCGCTTTGGTCATAATTTATCAGGTTGTGGAGTAAAGCCCTACGCCCTACCCCTTCCTTTGTATCCCCTGACCGCCATATGTCTCTTGCGGCTGGGTTTTACTACCCCTTTTGTGATTTCATCACTTTTGCCTGTGATTATTCATTATTTTTCACCTGGGACAAAAAGGAATATATTCCACTAAATCCAATGCATTCCCTTGTTCACTCATATCCTCCTGTAGTAACTTGGAAGTAATAAACGCGATAGAAGAGAGCAAACAAGTAATGTTGTCTACCAGACAACAGGAACTCATTATTTTCTAGAGCTGATAGATCTCCGAAATTTGACATAGCACGATATCAAAAGAGACCACAAATTGCTTGGAAAGTTTTGCAGAAAACATGAAGTAACTTGCATAATATGATGAGACTAAATAACAGATGAAAAAGAGAAATAGTAAATGTCAGGCTTGAACCATAAATACTACAGTTTATGTAAGATTTGAGAAATTAACAGTGTATTTTCTTGATTTTTTAAATCCTGAGAACATCATCATAAAGTGCTCACAAAAATTTATTCATATTGATTAATGTATAAATATAGCAAGTCATAAGAGAAATAACATTCACTGAACGGGAAAAGTTCTTTCGTCCGATTTCTCAAAAATAAAACATTTCCCTCAAATCTCTATTGTATTAAAATTACAATTTGCTCACTTGTGCATCTTTTAAGCAACGGGATCATTTTGTCTTCATTCTTGCCAAGCAGCGTTTCTTCAAGGATAAAATGGTGTAAAAAGTTTCAGCCTTAGAATTACAAGGACTTTTATGCCATTTGAGAAAGTAAAGAATTATTTTTGTGCGAGTTTGCAAACCGGAACATATAAAAGAAAATAAAAAAGATGGAAACTTACACGTGACCAAGAAGCCACAGCTACCTGGCTAATAAAAAGATTGCTTACGAAAAAGTTATGTGAACTCCAAGAAGATCAGATGGCTTTTACGACTCCAGGAATTCCTCCTCTTTCGTGAATGAAGTTCTCTTAAGAGGAAGCAGACTGGAGTCATCGTCTTGTCGTTTTCGGCGGGACTTCTGCAGGATATAGCCCCATACAAGGCACTAGGGCTACATATAAGTTCTCGCAAAGATGTGTAGAGGGAAATTTTCGTTCAAGGTTGCCGAGTCTATTACCATATGCATCACTTTTATGTACCTTTCCAGCCACCGTCACTTCTTATTTTTATCTTCATTTTATTCTGCAGCCAGCCGGAGATCTCCGTTTGCCAGGATACCCACCCTAAATTTTACAGCTACAAGAGTAACCTGGAATAAAAGACTTTTTCCTTTTAAAGTAAATACATTTCTTATGAGAAAGATT
>NC_089742.1:11020947-11033447 GCF_040412425.1 Macrobrachium rosenbergii
CAGGAATGATATACATAATTACCGACTTCTCTCTCCTCTCCTCTCTCTACCTATCCGTGATCCTACCCAACCGGCCGCGCGCCTCCTCTCTCTCTCCCTCTTCATTCAATGTTTTTTTCCTTTGTTTATTTCTTTACAAAGTTAAACACATGACTACTCTTAAACAGTGATTGTTTCGTCTTCGTGTCCTTTACAAAATCTCTACATAATTTCTCTTTATACTATGTTTGTAAAAAGATGTTGTTGATCGTTTACAAAATACCATTCACAGTTTAGTAACTTATCGATAAAGGATTCATTAATGTTAATTCTTTTCATGTGAAAAATGTGTCTCCAACAATATTAATTGATCTTAGTTATATATCTTGTTTCATGTATAAAAAGCTTTTTTTATTGTAAAATATCAAACTCTTTTTTGTGATTATCTTTATTAACAGCTTAATCTAACTGGATTTATTGTACTATTCCTGACATTATGAAGTTCTTTCTGTTCTTCATATGTCTTAGATATCGAATTCTCTGACGTACAACTTCGAAATGGCTGAACAGCAAAACCGTAAGAGAGTGAAGTACAGTTTTCAATTGCCAACAATGTGAGTGCATAAATAAAAGGAGTTAAACGTGCTACCTTCCAATTTTGTCAGCTCTTGCTCTGGAAACAATAATATACTTGAAGCTGTAAAAGTGGCTCTTGAAAACGAGTACCTTAGGTGATTTCCTTAATCTTTCATAAGAATACTAATGAATGGGGTTTTTAATTTCCCTCTTACCCGTAAGCTGCGGTAGACCGATTGCGCAAAGAGTAAGCTGAGAACGAACTCCTTATTGATCATGCCACTAGTGTCAATCATGTGCCTAAAGAACCTCATGGAGAAGTGTGATACCATTCCGATTCTTGAATATCTTCTTGGCAGTGCTCACAATTTATAAAATTGCTGACTAGGCTGGTTTTTGGTTTCAGATTTTATTTAATAAAATGAAATAAAATACAATGTCCGGTAGGCATAATGTCCAGTAGGCAAACTGTCCGGTAAACACACTGTCCGTAGGCAAATGGTCAGTAGTCAAACTGTCCAAAGGAAAACTGTCGGACATGTTGTCAGATTGCCTAATCAGTTCTAAGTCAAAAATCGCAAAATCGGTTTAAATGCTACCTCTTGTAAAGTAGGGTGTTGTTGGTTACTCAAAATTATAGCATAATTTTATTTATTTTGATCCTGTTCAAATCAACAACTTGAAGCATAATTTCAGACTTGCCAAAAAGGAAAGGGTATTTTTTTTACATTCCTTGGAAAAGAAATTAAATCACATTTCCTTTATATAAACTATAAATGTCCAATTGCTTAAAAGCTCATATAACCTCAAGTACTGTAACTTTTGTGGACACTGCACCTTATTTTACAGTCTATGATTACGTTGTTTGGCTTTTCATCTTGCCAACTGACACCAAGCAAAAGTTGAGTCTTACTCAGACACATTAACTCTCGCTCCTTACGAACAATTGAGTCTTCCAGACACCCTGAAATTCGAGTCTTATTCAGGCGTATTAATTTTCATTCATTCCGAACAACTAAGTCTTTCCAGACACCCTGAAGTTTGTCTTATTCAGACATATTAATTTTCATTCATTTCAAACATTTGAGTCTTTTCAGACACCTGAAGTTTGTCTTATTCAGACGTACCGGGTATTAATTTTCTTTCATTTCGAACATTTAAGTCTTTCCAGACACCCTGAAATTTGTCTTATTCAGACATACTAATTTTCGTTCATTTCCAACTATTGGGTCTTTTCAGACGCCCTGAAATTTGTCTTATTTAGACATACTAATTTTCGTTCATTACGAACGACCGAGTTTTTTCAATCACCCTGAAACTTAAGTCTTTTCAGATAACTGAGTCTTTTCAGACCACTTGAGTCTATTCAGACACCCTGAATCTGTTCATCTCGAACAATACTGAGTCTCTTCAGACATACTGAACCTGTTCGCTCGAACAGCCCTGGGCGTTTTCAGACATACTGATTTTCGAATGGGTCACGCCCATATAAGCATTATCTCAAGATGTCTACGACATCCAGAGCCCAGCAAAATGAGGACTCCAAGCTCTACGTATCCACTGGAAAGGATGTGGGACTGTCAGGACAAGCCCTGAGGGATTGAGTCCAAGAGAGAGTAGACGATGCCAAGGCGGAAAGAGAGTCAGAAAGACAGGAGAAGGAGAAAGAAAGAACAGCCCAGGAGAAACGAGAAGAAGGAGAAAGACAGGAGGAGAAAGAAAGACAAGAGGAGAAAGAAAGAATAGGTCAGGAGAAACGAGAAGAGGCAGAAAGAAGGAGAGGGAGAAAGAAAGAGCTCATCAGCTTGCAATGGCCGCTCATGACATGCGCAACACACCAACACCCTCTCCTCATTCAACCCTCAACAGTGAATACACCTTAATAAGAAAATGGGACGAAGCTGAGCCTGAAGCCTGGCTCGACCATATTGAAAAGGTCCTGACGACCTATCAGCCCTCTACTGAAGAAGTGTCTCTGATCGTGGAAAGCACCTTGAAGGGAAGGTTGCCATTGCATTCAATGCTCTCCCCCTTGAGGATCAAGGAAATCTTGCCCTTGTCAGCCAAGCCATTATAAAAGCTTTTGAAATAACTCCCGACCATTGGAGAAAAAGGTGGAGAAATATGCCCAAGGAATCAGGCCAAACCTAGTCTGAGTGGATCTTCAAAAAGACCCAGGCCCTTAAACAATGGCTACAATCTCTCAAAACCATTAGTGTGGAGGATGTCCTCAAACTCTTCCAGCTTGAGGACTTCTTATTTTATGCCTCGCCAACTCTCACCACTCATCTATGCGGTAAGGTGGCTAAGACAGTGGTCGAGTGCTGTCCTTGGGCTGACATGTAGGGTACGCATCATCCCCATCTTAGTTCCCATGGACAACAATTATATCCTTCCTCGCCTGCCTCAACCAACTCCAAGCAACCTCACAAGAATGGGCACCCCTATAAGAAACCCGTGTGTGGGTATTGTAAGAGAACAGGGCACCCCACTAAACAGTGCCACTTGAAGACTGAGAATCAGCCAGAAGACCCCTCTATGCCCTGAAATGAGGCAACACCCCATCGAGACACACCTGGGTCATGGAGGGAGGGTAAAGGGCCTGCTCCCTCCAATGGGACAGTGCCAGGTAAAGATTATAGCTGGAATTAATGCCCCGCTTGCAAGGTCTATGGGCACTACGCCCAATGGGCAAAATGCCCTAATAATAATAAGTCAAGTACTCCCACCCTTGCCTTGACAGTCACCGACACAACATCCTCAGGTCCTCCACCCCAGGGTCCTGTATAAGTGGCACTCCCACGCCCCCAAGGTAGGTGCCACGCCAGCCAGGTCAAGGAATTTAATGATTCTGGTGCATGAATGTCCCTCATAAGGGAAGACAAAGTTCCCCATGGAGCTACCAGTAACAGATGTAAACTCGTCACAATTGAAGGTATCAATCACTTTATGATGATACTTCCTACTGTCAGGCTGAGGATCATGAGACTTCATAGATCTGAAATCTGCAGCCTCGCAGTAGCCAGATACATTCCTGGAGGTTATGACCTCCTCCTAGGACAGGACTTCCAGTCCTCATCTAAGTTACAGCAATCCAGGGGTCCAAATCCCTAAAATCATTCACTAGGCACAAGTAAGCCTAAAACGTCTGTATTCATTCCACTGCCAGTGCCACTTGAGTACAATGTGCAGTGAGCCCCCTCCATCAAGATCGATTCCAGATCCCATTCCGTTCCGGTGCCTGGCCCTGCCCCAGTGCCAGTGCCATGGCCCCAAATAGATCCCCCTCCAAGAGATCCCACACTTGATTCACAATCTCTGCCAGTGTCACTTGGGTGCACTGAACAGTGCTAAGCTCTGTCCATCCTGAACAATAAGCAAATTCCAAATCAAACATTAGTGCCCGACCCTGCCTTAGTGCCAACAGCCAGAGCATGCCCCTGATCTCCATTCCAGAGACCCTAGCCCAGGTGCCCTCTCTTCTCCCTTCTTGGCTCTGCTACCAATGCCGGTAAGAAAGATGGATCCTTCTAACCACAGTGGAATCTCACCCAAAGGTGCGGCCTTCCAACCAAAACGGAAGCTCACCCAAAGGTGTGGCCTCGCAACCTGTGCCTGAGCTGGTCACTCTTATCTGCGAGCCTCTCACACGCCCCATGACCGCCTCCTCTCTGTTTCAGTCCACCGCGGACACAACAGTGAGTAAGGACTCTGCCATGTCTCAGAGGAACTGCAACAGATTACAGTAGAGCTTGCAAAGAAGGCCCCTGTCAGCTGTCAAAGAAGGCGACACAGGGAAGTGAGAGAGAAGTAAAGTAAAGTCTTTAAGTGAGTTTGCTTGTTGGTAATCATTCACACCCAATCTAGGTGTGAATGCTAACTTGGTTGGGGAGGTACGACAAATGGAACTTCTTTCCAAGCAACCTCACCTGCTTTTACATCCGCAGCGTAACAGAGAAAAAAATAAAAATCATTTCAATTGTTTTAATTACTAGAACTGTGGGTTCATTCACCCCTTCATAACTCTCTCCCTCATTCCCAACGTGGTTAAGCCTTTAACCCTTCTCTCTGTTCAAATGAGTGCCTAAGGCCTTGTTTCCAGGTGACCTTCGAAGATGCCTTATTGACAGCATCAGACAACGGGCAAGGGAGGAGCCAAAAAGAGAAAGTTGACACCGCCCACCATGGTAAACTCTCCATGAGGTCTGACTAGATGCCACATGCTCGATACAGAAAATGTGAAGAACACTGACCTTTTACAGACAGGCATAATCCCCAAGGTTATTAATAGACGATGCAACGGCAGTCGCGAGAGAGAAGTGCTCAGAACTCCACCGATGACAGATGTCCTTACCTTTGCCTACCTCTTGAACCCTCCACGTGTTCGACCCCAAGGTTCGAACCTGGATACTTTTGTAGCAGCATCCCCCCATAACTCCCTCCTCCAGCATCGGCACCCTACTGAACGAAGACATCGTCATCTTGACAAAGGTAATGTACCAGAATAAGGTTTCTTAGTCAGTCACGATTCCTGTTATTTCTCTGCCTGATTTAATAACTATTTCCATTGTGCGACCACCTTCAGTAATTTGTGTTGGAGCATCAAGTGTTAAAGTAATTATGCATTTAGTATTGAACTGAGATATTTGGCACCAGCTGTGCATTCCCTCAGTTCCCTTTGAGCGTCTTATTATTCTTGCAAGTAACCATCTTGCATATATTGCAGATAGGCCTCGGCTGTGGAACCACTCGGCTCTATCCCATGTGCAGTGGCTGTATGCCACCCCTTCTACCGCCCCTCTGCGATGTTACCTGCTTTGAAGACATCATTGGCAAAAAGCATTTATCCTGTGTAGGATTCAATCATTTAACAGGCCCATATTATTACCTGTCCAGCAATTCATCATTCTTCTGCTCTGTGTTTTGTTATGTAAATATAATTATTAAAGAGGACCCTTGAGTTTACGTAATCTTCCCTCACATGAAGGTCTAAAGCCAGAGTATTTCCCTTGCTTTGTTTGTCTACGAAGTTGCCCTAATATTGAGTCAGATGTAATAAATCCAGTAGATTTTTTTATGTAAAAAACTCTCTACATTCTGTCTACTTGCCGCCCAGAATCAAGTAAGTATCCAAGTATCTATCTATATATATATATATATATATATATATATATATATATATATATATATATATATATATATATATATATATATATATATATATATATATATATATATATATATATATATATATATATATATATATAATATATGAGAGAGAGAGAGAGAGAGAGAGAGAGAGAGAGAGAGAGAGAGAGAGAGAGAGAACAAATGGTTCCATCTTTGAATAGTCAGTCTTCTTCTGCCCCTCTGTTTATTGCTTAGGAGGTCTCTTCTTCCTTTTGGTGCCCTTCTTGGTCACTCAGTTTTCTTTTCATGAGGCGTTAGGTTGGTTTTAACTTTTATGTTTCGGTTTTAATATCTATATTTTAACGTTAATAATTTTGCTGTGTCCTTGTATTGATTTTAATTGTTGTTATTTTTGCATTTTAGCCCTGATGATGAAGCGATGCTTTGAAACGTTGGCTGTAAATGAAGTTGAACATCTATCACCTCCTTTTCTTCGTCCTATTTGTTTTATGTATCCGTCTTAAGAAGTCAACACTTTCCTGATTATATATATATATATATATATATATATATATATATATATATATATATATATATATACTGTATATATATATATATATATATATATATATATATATATATATATATATATATATATATATATATATATATATATATATATATATATATATATAATATATATATATATATATATATATATATATATATATATATATATATATATATATATATATATATATATATATATATATATATATATAATATATATATATATATATATAGATATATATAGATATATTATATTAAACACGTCAATTGAAGGCTGGGAATGACAGACAGATCAAACAGGGCTGCCATGTGGTTAGTTATGCTATCATTGTTTAAAAATTGAAGAGTCTATGATTAACTCTTGAAAGGGATACTGAAGAATTGATTGCAGTGGCCTTTTACTGCAAGAAGCACAAGACAAGTTGATGTTTCTACAGCTGATGTACCATCTGCAATTTGATGCCAGCGTTACACAAGGATAATTATAACGATCTCAGGCAACCTAGGGATGGACGGAGGGTGCCAAAATAACTTGGTTCTGATACGATATACTTGCATTAAAATCCACACTGAGCTAAATGAGTCAGGTCTTTGTGATAACTCGCACTTCAGAAAAGGAAATGAGAGAGCAGTTAAAGACCAAAGATACGAACTCTTGAAAAACCTGTAGTCAGGACGTTACCTTACAACGGAGCAATGGAGGGGCCTAGTTGAATTTCACCAGTTCTGGAGGGTGATTTAATGGGAAAATGCACAGGTAATGCAACTGGGTGGTCAAAAAGGTGACCATTTGGGTCGGGTCAGCTCAATAAAGGGAGCTATGCAAGGAGTTGTGTGTGGGTCTACTACAGCGGTGTTCTGAGGGCTATCGCCGTGGTTTGTCGCCCTATATAACCTCTGGGCTTATTTTCTTTTTTCCTCCAAGAGGTCACTATCATCGCAACAATGGTGGTTGTGCCTCATTTTCTATGTTAGGATAATTCCCAAATGTTAGTGGCTTCTGGCAACCCATGTTTGCCAGTTTTTATGGGGAACTCAACCTTCTGGTGGATTTTCGGGAGGCTTTGTCTCCATTCTCCTTTATCTGAAAAGAGGTAATTCAAGCAGTTACCAGGTCTTTAGGAACGATAAGCAGATGCACCAAAGGGGAACATGGAGAGAATTTACATACGGGCTGAGTTTCTCGCCCTCCTCAGTTAGTTACTAGTGCCAAATTATGTTATTTTGGGGTGGAAACGCAGTTTGAGGTTTGGGTTTCCCTTCCATAAGTGGATTTTCACATGACAGCTCCCCACAAAGTTGACAATTGCACCTTGAATTGGGTGGAAATGTCAACAACTAAGTGAACTCAACTGAGCAAACTGATAACTCGCTGCTTCTATTTTGGTGGTGACATTACATTTCAGAGAGAAAAAAAATTAATTCTGCAAGTAAATCAAAAGCAAAGTACATATCACTAATTTTTAAATTAGGCTTTATGTAGTTTACGTTGCATTGAGTATTAAAGTCATATGTCTCTCATGTTACTACGTTAAAGCAGCATTATAGCAAATACAAAAATTAAAAGGTCTATGAATTAATAAGTCAAGAAACTAGGTAACAAAACAGAGAACAATAATAGGATTCGTAAGGCATTAAAACTTCAGGTTACACATGCACTTAATTAGTAAGGTTACTTTGAAAGTCCAAAGTCATGCTGTTAGGGTGCCTTGAGGGGGCATTACAACGAAGTATTCATGGGCTTAGGTTAGGTGATGCCACGATACTTGTATGTGGCAGCATGGTGTCAGATGTGGCACTAGCTTTGCGGCACAAAGCTAAGTACAATGAAGGACAATCAATCAATAAAAAGTACATGGGCTTTGTGAGTCACAAGTAAAATAAATGACAGATGCAAGAGTAAGTAAAGTTTTGATTAATATGCCAGAAATACACTTCTTAGCCTATGAAGGCTGGCTAGGCTCATTCTTTAGCCCCATAGGGCAACAAAAGGGCAGCCAGAGGGCGCGACCCCTCTGGCACGAGCAACGGCCAATGGCGATGGTAATGGCATTGTGCTAGATGTGGCAATCATTCAGTTAGGCCAAAAGGCTCTGCTATATTCAATTTAAAAGTTACCATGCCATTGCAGACATTAAATAGGAGTCAAAAGACTTACGGTGCATAAAAAAATCTGAGCGATTGCACTCTGCACTGGCAGAGTGGGAAGTAAATTACGATGAGGAGCCATTTATACACTATAAAAAGGTCCATGAAGGGGCAAGATTGCCACTAAAATATTAAATTAGGAGATTGGAAAGAGAGAGAGAGGAAGAAATTATCAGAGTGGTAGAAGGAAACATTACAAGAAGAAATTAAGTCACACAGTTATGAGAAGAATAAACAGGGGAAGAAACCCGGCGTCCTCCTCTGGACATAGGTGCCAAAGTTCTTCATAAGATAAAGGTGAGGCACTGTGCCAGAGGGCACCAGTGCGAGGAGAGCTCAACAGCTCTTATTGGGCTACCTGGATTTATCTGTGCCCGTGACCTTTCTTTGGTGGACCTCCTGGACCTCCTTGGTAGTGGAATCGGTGGAACCGAGGCCAAGGGAGACATAGAAGTGCCATCTGTCCCGGTTTCTTTGATAGCCGAAGTAGGGGCATTCTTTACAAGCTCCACTACTAGTCGCCGCAGTTCCTGAATTCATCGGCCAGTTGCGATATGGCAGAATCCTCATTCATGGTTTTGTCTGTGGAGGACTGGGAAGGAGGAGAAGAGGTCATGGTGGGCATGAGAGGCTTGCAGGTTGCCATGACCAACTAAGGCGCATGGGTTGCAAGGCCACCTTTGGGTAAGCCTCCGCTGTGGTCAGAGGAATCGGAGGGGACCCGAGCATATTATGGATTGTCTCTCACACCGGCACTGGTAGCAGTGCCAAGCTGGAGGGGGAGAGGCGACCTGGACTTGGGTCCCTTGGAGGAAGATTCTGGGTGCCTTGGCACTGGGACTGGGGCAGGGCTTGCAGATTTTTGATCTTTGAGGTCTTGTGACCCTTAGCTTGACGGTGAGAATCATCATGTGATTGATACCCTCCATTGTAATGAGTTTACGTTTGTCAATGGTGGCCCCATAGGGAACCTTATCTTTTCTTATGAGGGAGATTTGTGCGCCAGTGTCATTGAATGCTGTGACCTGGCTGGCGGGGTAGCTACCTCTGGGATGTGCCACAGATATAGGGTCTTCGGCTGGAAGGCCTAAGGTTTTTGAATTTGTCACTGACAAAGCAATGACGGTTGGTTTGGTTTTACTAGGGCATTTTGCCCATAGAGCAGTGTCCTTGAACCTGAGAAGCGGCGCAATAATTCTTGTTGTAGTCCCTGCGTGGCACTGTCCTGTTGGAGAGGGCAGGCCCTTTGTTGTTCATTCCAGAGTCAGAAGTGGCTCGGTTTGGCGGGATCTCATTGTGGGACTTAGCAGGAGTTTATGGTTGATTCTCAGCCTTTGAGCGTCACTGTTCTGTGGAGTGCCCAGATTTTTTACAATAGCCACACATGGGCTTCTTGTGAGGGTGCCCGTTCTTGGGCACAGGCTGACCGAAGGTAGGAGAAGAGGGCCAAATCTTACGGCCCCAGGCTGTGGGGTGGTGAGTGCCCCAGCGGTCTGCCAAGCAGCAGCACTCATCTAGCATTGGAGGTTTCTTATCGCAGAGGTAGGTAGCAAGGGCCAGAGGGGCGTAGTGTAGGAAGTCCTCAACCTGGAGGGTTTCTATTATCTCCTCCGTAGAGGTAGCGTTGTGGGATTCTAGCCACCGCTAGAGCGCTTGGGACTTATGGCATGCCCAGTCACCCAAGTTTGACCTGCCTCCTTTGGGTGTCCTTTCCAATGTTTTCTCCATCTTTCAGGGGTGAGCTCGTAGCCATTAATTATGGCCTTCCGGACCTCTGCAAGATTTCCACAGTCTGCTAATGGGATGGAGCAGAATGTGGTTTGGTCCTACCCCTCTAGATGTTCTAAGAACGTAAATAAGGTTTGTAAGTGAACGACTCAGGCTTGCTCTAGAACATAAAGGTTCATAACTGAACGACTCTGGCGTGTCCTAAAACGTTAATGAAAGAGTTTAAGATGTTCTGAGAACGTAAATAAGGTTTGTAAGTGGACGACTCTGGCGTGTTCTTGGACAAAATGGGAAAATTCTCAAAGGAATTAATATAGCGTGTCCATAGAACGTTGGTGTTTGTAATTGAACGGCTTTCTTATGCTGAGAAACAGCTATGGTTGAAGCAGATGAGAGATGAAACAGTATCAGTGACACACGTCCTTACTTGATAAAAGAACTGAGCTGAGCGCAGTGCGATGGTAACCAAATGCAATGAATATGACGCTGTTATAAATTTCAGAACCGAGGCGATGTAAATAAATCCTCCCTGATATGACAAGTAGAAAATGCTTATAACTAATATGCACGGGTTGAATATTCTTTCTCATGGTCAAGTCCACAATGTGTTTACTCTATTTAAATATGAAAGTTGCCTGACTAGTATAGTATGGTTATTGGAACAATAGTCGCATTCGCGTGGTATTCAACGAGGGGGGGTATGGTTATCAATACAATGGTCGCATTTGTGTGGTATTTGACGAAGGGGGTTGGGGAAGGGCAGCTGGGTGAAACATGTGCTGTTTGTTGTGAGCGAAATCTTGCTTGAAAAGTTATGAAAAGACGAATGCTATTGGCTTGGTTTTTTCCCAGTTTGGTGCTCAGGATTTATGAATGCGTACAAATTCACTTGACTACCTATAGCTAAAATGGCAGTTAAAGCCAATGAGTTCGAAATTTACAATGGC
Source organism: Macrobrachium rosenbergii (assembly GCF_040412425.1). NCBI lineage: Eukaryota > Metazoa > Arthropoda > Malacostraca > Decapoda > Palaemonidae > Macrobrachium > Macrobrachium rosenbergii. The sequence continues at coordinate 11,032,026 of NC_089742.1, forward strand.
TCAGGTGTTAGCAAATGAAGTGATTTTTCTTTCTTTGATGCAACAAAATAATCATTTAAAATCCCTAAACAGGGTTTTTTTATGAAAACCTAGCACTTTACTGTGACAAAGAGAGAGAGAAAGAGATATAGGCTACTCCAGGAATGTAACAAATTTCTGGTTGGGCTATAATTCGCAGCCCAAATTTGATGGTGTGCCTAGCTAATTTTTGGATGACAAATTACCAGGTAGGCTACATGGAGAAATAAGGGTACTATTTCTCGTCTTTCGTACTTCACTGCTTAGCTAATCTAGCAGTTAAGACATACAGAATACCATCGTTAGTCATAATTTTGTGTTTTTTGGAAGATACGCTGTCTCTTCATTATGAAAAATCTGGTTAGCATGCACAGGGCCTATTGTTTCCTAACAATGTACACAGTCAAGGTTTTATTCGCACCTATGATAAGCTAAAAATAATAACATCATACTTATGCTGTGGGAATTTGCTTGCTTGTGCTCAAAGTGGAGGGGGTATGATATCAGGGTCATCTCTAATTATGCCGACCAGCTAGCAGTTGCTATTCTGGTGATAATTGCGAAGCAATTTGCATACTTGGCAAGGTCACCACTTTTAGATTCTTACCTGACCTATTTACTGGTTTCCTTGTTCAGGGGTCCAATCTGGGGTCTAGCCCTTGGACAGGGGGCCTTGAAGAAATCTGACTGCAATTGCTATTTTAGGCAGGAATCTTAAAAGAAAAAACCAGTTGGGGTGAGGGCCGTACTTCAACAAGGGACTTTACAGATAAACGCTTGGGTTTACTAAATGGAATATATTTACAGTTAAACACGTCAATCAGAAGGCTGGGGAATGATAGGCAGATTAAACAGGGCTGCCATGTGGTTAGTTATGATATCATTGTTTAAAAACTGAGGAGTTTAAGATTAATCCTCTTGAAAGGGATACTGAAGAATTGATTGCAGTGGCCTTTTTACTGCAAGAAGCACAAGGCAAGTTGATGTTTCCACAGCCGATGTACAGTCTGCAATTTGATAATGCCAGCGGTTGCACAAGGATAATTATAACGAACTCAAAAGCGAACCGAGGATACACGAAGGGCACCAAAATAACTTGGTTCTGGTATGATATACTTACATTAAAATCCACACTGAGCTAAATGAGTCAGGTCTTTGTGATAACTTGCACTTTCAGAAAAGGAAATGAGAGTGCAGTTGAAGATTAAAGATACGTGACTCTTTGAAAAACCTCTAGTCAGGACATTACCTTATAACGGAGCAATGGAGGGCCTCGTTGAATTTCACCAGTTCTGGGAGGGTGATTTTGATGGGGAAAATGCTGGAGGTAATGCAACTGGTGGTCAAAAAGGTGACCATGTGGATCAGGTCAGCTCAATAAAGGAGCTATGCAAGGGAGTTGTG
>NC_089742.1:11037109-11079609 GCF_040412425.1 Macrobrachium rosenbergii
AGGATATAGATCTTCGTAAAGGGCCCAGTTTTTTATTATCTCTTGTGTTTTTGACCTTACATTAGGCACTTTGAATTTCATAAAAAAAAAAAAACTGATGACAGTCAACTGGGTTGCTGTACAAAAAAAGCGTCATTGATGAAAAGGAAGCCCTTGAAAATGTTTGACCTAAATCGCTTAAGAAAAACATTGTCGCTGTTTCTGCAAATACAACTATGAAGTGTGACATAAATCATGGTTTGCAGGCAGCAACGACAAGCAAAGTAGAAGTATGTATAACAGTTGACCCCATTCTTCAAGTTAGCCGTGTGTCTGTTTCCTTTGGTACTCCCTCCACTTTTCTTTGTTTACACTCCTCTGCGAAACCGATTTCCATTATCTTGCTAGTCCGTCCCCACCTTCTTCTTGAGACATTGGAGTGTTAAAAATTGTAATACGGTAAAAAAAGGAAAAATTATAATTCTAAACCGTTTAGTGTAAGGTATATATGTATGGTTATACACATACATACTGTACACACACACACACACACACACACACACACATATAATTAATTATATATATATATATATATATATATATATATATATATATATATATATATATATATATATATATATATATATATATATATATATATATATATATATATATATATAAATATCATATATAATATATATACATACATATTCTTTTCTTTATATATATTCTCCATAACAATGTGATTGCCGTACTTATTTCCCATTAGGGTATATATGCTTGGAAACTATGATCATCTCTAAGTGTATAGCGTTATTTCGAGTTTAAAGAACCATGATATCATTTGGGATATATAACTATTGATATTTATATTACTCTATTATGTAGGATTTGAAATTTTGTAGAATAATGCTCCATTTCAACGGGCTGAGTATACTGTAAATCCCATATGGTCAAACCACTGAAGGATTAAAGTATACAGGTGAAACAAAGCAATAATTCATTATAAATATCCATTTCTGCTACTAAATGAGGCAGTTTTTTAAAATACATTAGAAAAACATTTAAATAATTCATCTCTTCCTTCTGTCTCTCTTTCTCTTAAATAATTCACCTCTTCCTTCTGTCTCTCTTTCTCTTACGCAGAAAATTAATTTTCTAAATGCTCATTTCTGTGTATAATTCAATGCCAGCTGGAAATATAATTGAAATCGACTTCATTTGGCATCGAAAATGAATATCGGTCGTTCGCATTATAACTCGAATTACAGGATTTGGTACCGGATCAAATTGAATTATAAACCTGCAAGCATAGGCTGCGTTCTGATTTACTTGCAGCTATCTGCAATCATGTTTTATATGAATCAACTTTTATAATTACACACACACACATATTTTACACACACACACACACACACATATATATATATATATATATATATATATATATATATATATATATATATATATATATATATATATATATAAATAATATATATCTATAAAACTAAGGTATACTTCTGTATCTGTTGGTGCGTATACATGCGAGCGTATATTATGTGTGTTTTGTTTAATGTCTGATCTTACGATACATAGCTGTTCCCCCTGCCAGAGGGTGGTTCCAGAGAAAAATCAAAGTTACCTACTATATTCCTACTTTTAACTGCTAAACCGGGGATGATCTTTCAGTGCAGAAAACATCCTCTGAATTAGCCAAGTCGTACACCTGTGCAGAAAGGCTGAGCACTACCGTGTCGATCATCCGTGCGTGAAGTTTATGTAACGGAAATATAACGGAAACTTAGTATTATAAGATGAAGTTCAGCATTAATTACTGGTAAATGATTAAGCAGCCTGCATTCAGTTATGTTGTAAAAAATTCTTTAATACTGGTATCGGTTAGGCAGGCTTGCTCATTCTCCAAGTAATGAAAAACCAGTACAGATTATATAATATAATAGCTTAGGTAAGTACACATATATCCATGTAGAATTAGAATGCTTCCCTGTTAGAATGCTTCCCTCTCTAGCTCTACAAGTTATTTTCTAGACACTTATCTTATTTTGTAATGACCGTAAGCGCCAGGTATCATGTTTACTTGCTTTTATTTTGTGTGAATCTCCTTGTCAAATTTTAATATTTTTGATGATGTATATTTCTCTTCAACTATTTACGCAGTCAAGTTCCCCGGAAGAGCCCTGATAGAGTGCGAAACTTTTAGGACAAAATGAGACACTGATTTTCTTTCGTTCTCCGTTTTTCCCTTCTGTTGCCCGGTCGTCAAGTTAACCTTTGCTATAATAATATATCACCACTTTTTAATTTTCTTCATTTCCTCATTCAAGAAAATAAATAATAAGAAATCACATGATGATATTTATCTTGAATATCGTTGCTGAGTTGATGCTCATCGTTCTTTGGTTAAAATGCAGTTTTACTTTTTCCTCAACCAAAGTTTAATTATTTGGTATTTTTCATAATAAAACGTCAAATGCTTCTCTTGAGACGTTGGAGTAGAATTGCTCTAATCTTACGTAATCCAACTCGCTACCGGGCCTTAGAAGCTATAACTGTACAAACAGAGCCACCTAGGTCAAGTGAGGAATAATGAGTAATTGTTGTTTGCTTTGCTGTATATTTTTTCTGGCTGGAAATGTAAACGAAGATTCATTCACTTAACCTTTTAACACTTTTAGGATAATTTCAGTACGTGTGACTTTACTCTATGCGTACTTATATATTTGGTTTCATCCAAAATATTTAATTTTAGTAGCAATCAAGAATCTCACTGCAATATTTTTATTTACCTCATGAGTATTATTTTATCTCGGAAATATTCGTACGCTCATATTCAGTTCTTTATATTTATTTGTTTTATACTTTTAATACGTTTACAGGAAAACAATACCTGTATTTTATACGCTAACAATTTATTTTGACTCCAAAAAGAAAATTTTTCCGTTAAAATATTTTATTCATAAATGGCGGTAATATTTTACCATCCCTCGTAAAATCACACACACACACTCTCTCTCTCTCTCTCTCTCTCTCTCTCTCTCTCTCTCTCTCTCTCTCTCTCTCTCTCTCTGCGCGTGCGTATAACATCCTTATACTTAAGTTATTCACTAATAGTTAGCAACTTAGAAAACTGGAATGATATTGATATATAATTCATATTTGAAGCCTATTAAAAAATGGTAGGCAAGGATTTAAAAAACATCTCGTTGTCCTTGTTTAAAGCAAAATAAATTCTCCTTAATAAACTTTTTTTTTTTTTTGCTCTCATAAACTGTTTTCCTAATTCTTGCCATATTAACATGGTTATTCAGAAATTGATGATGGTATGGAATTCTTGGAAGCATGGAGCCAAATATGATGGTACTTTGCAATTTGGGAACCAGTAACGCGTATCATTAAACTTAGCAGGCCATGTGCTTGTGTGCTTGCAAACAAAGTATGTTAGTTTTGGCAGTTTTTTTTTTATTTTATTTTATGGTAAACACTCGACAGGATGTAATGCAGCGACCCTCGTAGGGTTTTTCTCAACTGAACGGCGGTCTCGTTACAGTTACATGACCTTTCAGTTGCATATTTAGCCAATATCTGCCTGATGACGAAAATTTTTCAAGTGAGGCTTATTTCCTGTTTTCGCCAGGTACAAGTAATATTCATTGAGCATGCACACATCAAGGAGGTGAAAGAAAAGCTTTATGTACCATTTCACGATTTTCTAACAGTCTTTGGAGTGCCAGTTTGCATGTCACTTTTGTCCACTCGTCCCATATATTGATATTATAGTGGGCGACTGCAGCTGGTTTTAGTTTTACCTCATTAGTAATACGATCCCTTTTATCAGTATCAATCATTTCATTAGGATTGACAGTGGTTCTCATTATAACATCTCTTTTACTGTGTCATTTCAGACAAGTGTATTATTAGCCACCAAATTTGATGTGCACCTCTGTTTTTTGCCTTAAAATTTTGGCACAGAAACACGATTGGATCTTACTGTACCGCAACCTCCAGTACCACTTTCTTTAAGGTATTTGCAGAGTCCCCGGCTTTTGAACCAATTGCTCGAGACCAATGTTTGACCTTGATCTAAATTATCTACCATCATTGTTTTCACAACCACCCACCGAGACTCCAAGCTTGCGGTGAAATTCTACCAAGTACTTTATTTCCGTGTAAACGATTATCCTCAAAATATATCGAATTTCGCAATAACTTATAAGGCTGATTCACACTGTACGGTTCGTTCACGTTTCGTCTTCGCACGGCTTTCGTTCGTAAATTATTATTACATAGAAACTAATGGAGCTGTTCACACTATACGGTTCGTTCTTCTTTCGTCTTTCGTATGGCTTTCGTTCGTACGGCTCTGATACGTTTGGAAGAAATCTCCGACGTACGAAACGTATACGTATGAAATGTATACGTATCCTCACCGCTCAGTGTGAACAGAGATAGGTATCAGTTTCGGTCACGTTGCGTTTGGGGGTAATTAAGCAATAATGAGTGACGAGAAGTTGATAGAGTTGGTCAAAGGATATGAGGAGGAGCTATATGATATGAGTAACTGAAGATACAGTGACAATCAGACTAAGGAACAAATATGGAGAGTTATTTGCGACGAATTGAAAATAACAGGTAAGATATTCAACTATATTTCACTTCATCTTGATATAGTTTTTCATTATCCTTTTCATTTACATTCATATTTATCTCTACACTGTGTGTTTTTCCAAGGAAGAGAACCAGGAGAACTATTAAAGGAACCTTTAAATTTCTCTCTTACAAGGAATGCACCATGAGGGGCATTTCCTCCCTGTCTAGCTATGTCTTCTAAAGAGCCTTCATTGTTGGAGACAGTTATGTTGGTAACATCGACAGTATTGTCACGCAAGTAGCTGTGCAAAAGGCAAGTTGCAAATATAACATTATCAGCATTATCAGGTAACAAATTCATTGTCCTTTGATATATTCTAAACCTCTGACTCAGTATCCCAAAAGCGTTCTCAACAACCCTCCTTGCACGTGAAAGCCGATAATTAAAATGCCTTTTCTTATCATCATCATTGCTCTGTGAGCCGGGATAAGGTCTCAGCAGATTAGTTTTCAGAGGAAAAGCTTCGTCTCCAACAATGACGAAAGGTGCAGTGCAAGATGAGTTCGGCAGTTGTGTTTGGGAGGGTATGTTGAGAATGCCTTTTTCTAACTGCTCGCCAAGCTTTGAATGAGAAAAAATTCCACCGTCGCTATTTTTACCATATGACCCAATATCAACCACAACAAATTTATAATTTGCATCAACAAGTGCAAGCAAAACAACCGAAAAAGTATGCTTATAGTTATAAAACAATGACCCAGTGTTTGGTGATGCCTGAAGTTTTACATGTTTGTCATCTATGGACCCAATGCAATTTGGAAAATTCCATAGATTCCAAAACTCTGCAGCAATAGGCCTAGCCTTCCATGTCTTCTCAGTAGGCTTGGGCATAGCTTCAGGTGTTAACCTCTTGATAATAGATGCACAGACTTCTTTGACAATGTTATGGACAGTAGAATGACCAAGCCGATAGCTGAATGCTATGGCTCTAAAACTATCACCAGTAGCAAGAATCATGGTTTTTTATCTCATGTTTGTGGTAGGGGTGTGTTCATGCGGTTGAACAGTTTACCCTCATCATCGCCTTGCAATTCTTTATAGAGGGTCCAGTATTCTCCCTCTGACTTCCTCTTCATTTGGCACTTAGCCTATGCACCCAAACTCTCTTTTTCTTATTGAGGACTCTTTCCTCTTCCTCATCTAAAAGTAAAGCAATGGCAGCGAGCTGCTTTAGACTAAATTTTTTTGGCGCCATATCGGAGCAACAGCTGTATGCAGGCTGAACGTATCCGAAACGTATAGTGTGAACACGGTGACATTTTGCTGGAACGTAAATAAAACGTATCATGTAACTGATAACTTGATACCGAATAGATGTCTCCTTGTTTGAATACATTGTTGGAAGTTCAGACGTCCTATGTACAGGAGCAAAGATTCATCAACAACTAAATTTCTAAATGTCTTGATAAATTAGGTCGAACTTTCTTGTCATATCACTTAGAGCAGGTCAAATCAAGAAATTTGTTGGCTTCCTTATTGCGAGCGTCGTTATCTGCCAAATGGAGCATTCTGAGAAGCAATACAAATCGATCACGGCATACTCTTGCCGAACATTTCACTTTGTGATAATGGATCGGTCTCCAATATTCATATACATATCGCCCTTATGTTAATGGGGAATAAGTAAAGAGAATGCAAAAAACGTACATAACTCGCTAACCAACGTATTTGCCACTTCCTTCTAACTGATGTACGACCTGATGTATCATCTCTCATCTTTTGCCTGTTTCGTCTCTGATCATCTCCATCATAGGATAATAAAATAAATAAAAGAGAATAGTCAATTTCTGAACTATTATCCACCGTAGAGCATGGAGGTTATACCCTATGAACTTGAGTCATTGCCAATTCACTTCATTTTAGATGTCGGATCGCTCACCGCCATCGGAAACCCGTCGTAGGAGAGTAGCGCAGTCAGCTCACCTCAGGCGGTTTAGTGTAGGCATTACTAACGTTCTTTGCGGCACCCTTTGGGCTCCTTGTGCAACCTTTTTTATTCCTTTAACTGCACTTCATTTCGTAATCAATTTTTTCCCATCTTCCTTGCCACCCTCTCCTAGCCATTGTTCCATAGTGCAATTGCGAAGTTTTCGTCCTGTTACAAATTTAAAACCTATGTATTCTCAATTTCCCTTTCAGCGCTGAATGACCTCATTGGTCCCAGCGCTTGGCTTTTGGCCTAAATCGTATATTCCATTTTCCACCATCGAAAACCATAGATTCTTAAGACTCTGATTCATTCAGATTTCGAGAAGCTTTACCATTGTCAGTGTTTCTTTCCTTAATATTATGATCAGTATCGTCTTCGTATTCATTTTCACTGTCACTTGATTCATTTTCATGAGACTTATCTTCTTTCAAATCCTCTTCCGATAAAGGATCACCTAAGTTCTCTTCATTATACTCTTCTAAAAGTTCGTGAACTGAATCTCTGTCGTCTTGGACGGGTAAGGATCTAGCCTGAAACGTCGTAAATCTGACCCAAGTCTGCCGTCCTTGATAAATAGTCCAACCGATTAATTTAATCAGGTGACCCAGTGTTGTGCTGGCAAGGAATATTTTGGCTATGCATATGGTAACACTGTTGCTCACTTTAAATGCGACAAAGAGCTGGTATGGCCAGAGAGGACAAACATATATACTTGTATAGTCCTTGATGAATAGGCTTTAATTGGTGTATTTAAACTAGGCTTTGTTTAGCATACTAAGTAAAGAATAATAGTCTTTTCACCAGCTGATTGTTAAGAATTTTATAGATGTTAAGGAAATTATTAATATCAACCAGTAGTTGTTGCTTCACTGAAAATTAGAAAACTACTCCAACAAATTATAAAATATATTAATGAAATTGTAAATATCAAATGATTTTAAAAACTCAGCTACTTGCTAAGAATAACTATGATGAAACCATTATATATATATATATATATATATATATATATATATATATATATATATATATATATATATATATATATATATATATATATATATATTATATTTATATATATATGTGTGTGTGTATTTATATATGTACTGTATATGTAAAAAAGTAATGGTTTCATCATAGTTATTCTTAGATTTCAGGAATTATTTACTATATATATATATATATATGTGTGTGTGTTTTTGTAAAGAACTCTGTGATGTTATGCTGTTCCCAATTTTCCACAGATTTCATTACGTAGGTACTGTGCTATATTATTTGCTATATATATATATATATATATATATATATATATATATATATATATATATATATATATATATATACATATATATATATATATATATATATATATATATATATATATATATATATATATATATATTTATGTGTTGATTTATCTATTACTCTTACCTTGGCATCATACAGCTGGCTGGAGATCAACACATATATAACAAAGAAAATTTAATGTAAAGGAGATTTTAATTTGAGAAAGGACTCAGTAGAGAAATTCTGGGGTTTAAGTTACTTACATACATTTAAATTAAACAGAAGAGTAATTTACACAGAGCCATATGCACTGGGCTCTAGGCACTTATTACATTAACTGATGTAAGAGCTTAATAAATAGAGTGCCAAATAGCAATGCTGAGATAACTAAGGAGTTGATTGATGGGCTTGGTTGCTGGATGTGTGTGCAGCGGAGCAGACGGTGAACACAGTGTTATACGACCTTTCTACAAACGTGGAGAAAAGGCACATTAACTTGATAAATTAAAATACAATCTAAACTGTTCAAGGGGAAATTGCCGAAGGCTCAAGGAGGGTGATGTGAATTTATGATCAGGCAATTTACTGATTAACACTGGTGACTGATATCAACAATGAATCAACGGGTCTTAGCTCATGGAAAAGAATGAAACGGAAATGAGAATAAGAACAAAGGAATGTACTGAAGAACCCTCTAACCAGACTTTACCTTATATTCTGAGTGGAGATTCCACGAATCAGCATGAATGGAGACTATCAAGTGAACTTCTCAGTGGATACTTAGAGGGATTCTTGGATAAGGAGGTTCCCATTTGGAACAAAGGGTTTTGGGGAACCACAAGGTACGTGTGCTCCTGATATGGTGGTTCGTATGAGTCTCTCTTGCTTGACCTCTGTCCTGGCCTTTACAAGACCTCCCCCAAAATGCCCGCTTTTAGTGCCTTGGGCATGTCAGTTGAGAGAGCTCACTAGTGCAATAGAGATCATCAGCCAGCAGAACATAAAGATAAATTTAGTGTGACGCTTTGGCGAGGCGCAGGAGGAGTACAATGGAAGGGTACTTTGAACCTTGACGAATGTATTGTCAGGTTCAAGCTTGAAAAACAAGAAATAGCAGAAGGCTCATCTCCTTGGGCTCACAATGTGACGTCTCAAAAGGAAAACATGGCGAAGTGAGAAGTATTAATAAATATTTCTGTAATATATATATATATATATATATATATATATATATATATATATATATATATATATATATATATACATATATATATATATATATATAATATATATATATATATATATATATATATATATATATTATATATATGTATATATATAATATAATATATATAATATAATATAACTAGTAAGTCAGCAAAATGCATAATATAACTAGTAAGACAAATGCAGTATATACGCAGATAACCACAGGAAAGGTAAGAATTAAAGACGAGGTACCAATCTTTCATATATTACGTACCCTTCTTCAGGCTACAAAGTAAAATAAATAAATACAGAAGGAAACTTCATAAAAACAGATCAAAGTCATCAATAAGCCAAACTATCATTATTGTACATGAGCAGTAGTTTACAAAATAAATTGTCATTACCCTATAATGAGCAAGTATACTTTAAAAATGCAAAAGAACTTAAACTACAGATATCGGAAGTAGGAATCGCTAAAAAGTGTTATTTTACTTCCTTGCAATTTTATGAACAAGATAACTATCTAATATAAAAAGACCTGAACTGAGGTTCATGAGTTGATTACTTAAATACTTAATAAAAGCAGATTCAGTTATATTTCTTTTAACAATATTATTAAAAAAATATCTGAGCTTTTCCAGTCTATACAGTGGTAAAAATGATTGATATGTACATTTTAAGCACTTGTCAGTTTACCTATTCGAAAAGCATAACGATGTTGTTCAAGACGGTAGTCCAGTCCTTTACAGTTTTGACCTACATATATACTGATACACTCAGCACAAGGAATCGCATAAATACAACAACTAATTTGTTTTGGAAAGTCACGAATGATAAAATTTTGAAGTGTCCCAAATTCTAAATAACAACATTTATCTTAAAAATTTTCAGTAATTTAAAAAAAAAAAAATTTATATTACATGGTAGTGTCAAAATATTCCGCTCATATACAGTATATATATACAGTATATATATATATATATATATATATATATATATATATATATATATATATATATATATATATATATATATATATATATATATATATATATGTTTTGTGTGTGTGTGTGTGTGTGTATGTATGTATGTTTTGTGTGTATATACACACACACAATATATATATATATATATATATATATATATATATATATATATATATATATATATATATATATATATATATATATATATATATATATTCTAATTATGATATATATACCTAATATTATATTAATATACATTTATATATATTGTTAAAAATTTCTGCTCCTCCCTCGTCCGACATCTAGGAATTAATTTATTCAGGGAATAATTTTACCTTTCATTTGACTGTTGTGCCAAGAAAAATTGGCGGCCGAGGTAGACCAATCGTATTTTGAACTAAGAAAGGGCAGTTAGCCCTGTTCGAACTCATGTAGGGAAGCCCCACCTCAGCTGACCTGGAGTAAACAATAGCCAAACCCCACCCCCATCCCCATCACGCGACATAAGAGCAGCCCATATATATATATATATATATATATATATATATATATATATATATATATATATATATATATATATATATATATATATATATATATATATATATATATATATATATATATATATATATATATATATATATATATATATATATATATATATATATATATATATATATATATATATATATATATATATATATATATATATATATATATATATATATATATATATATATATATATATATATGTGTATAAAATGTGTGTGTGTGTGTGTGTGTGTGTGTATATAATATATATGTATGTATATATATATATATATATATATATATATATATATATATATATATATATATATATAATGTGTGTGTGTGTGTGTGTGTGTGTGTGTGTGTGTGTATACTGTATATATGATGACTTTTTCACATCACCCAGGTTTATATACAATCATTAAGCTACAAATGTCGTTTAATATCCAATTCACGCTACTTCGGGAATATCACCGAAGGGGACTTATAAGTGATTAATGGATTGGTACCGAAGTGTCTCGAACACTTGACACAGTACATAATTTTGTAAAACTTATAATATCAACCAAGCAAATAGCATGTAATAATCCAACGATTATACATTCATATGAATTCATATCTTAAATATCAGAATGGTGTCACTCCTTATTTACAATATATTGTACAAGCCTAAGTTATATGCAATCATTGAGGGAAATATTCGTTCTTAAGGCTCGGTGTACACGATGCCATTTTTCGCTCGATTTACTACTTTGGCGAGATATGCAGCATGTGTGCGGTTCTGTCATGCGAGATTAAACGTGAATATCGAATCTAACAGATTCAAACACGCTGGTTATTTCTTGCACGGGTTACAGCTTCTGTGCGGGACTGGCAACTGCGGGTCAAGGTAATTATGAACTTACTCTCTCTCTCTCTCTCTCTCTCTCTCTCTCTCTCTCTCTCTCTCTTAAATACTGCGAAGTTTACACGCATCCTCGCATTCTATTTATAACACCGTTTACATACATTCTCGCTTGCTACGTCTTGCGTATGATTTTCATAAGAGATGACATTCGAAGTATAACATCGTGTACACCGAGCTTTAATAAATGTTTGTTTACACTTCCTCCACTACAAATTTTTAATTAGTATCTTGCTGCGTTTTTTGTTTGATACGTAAATATGCTTGTACATACTTTGACCCTTCGACTAGTGAGAAAAATGTTTCTTTTCCCTTTCTCTGTCAAGGACGTAATATTAGAAAACATACATAAATTTCTTGCGGGGAAAGAGAGAGAGAGAGAGAGAGAGAGAGAGAGAGAGAGAGAGAGAGAGAGAGAGAGAGAGAGAGAGAGAGTTAAGTATACCTTAGTTTTACCAGACCACTGAGCTGATTAACAGCTCTCCTAGGGCTGGCCCGAAGGATTAGACTTATTTTACGTGGCTAAGAACCAATTAGTTACTTAGCAACGGGACCTATAGCTTATTGTGGAATCCGAACCACATTATAGCGAGAAATGAATTTCTATCACCAGAAATAAATTCCTCTAACTCTTCATCAGCCGGCCGAGGGAATTGAACTCCGGGCCATCGAGTGACAGTCTGAAGCTCAACCGACTCTGCCAACGAAGGGCGAGAGAGAGAGAGTTGTATCACATTACTGCGTATTGATACTTACCTACTGTGTCCTGGGGTTATATGAAGCTTAGAGAACTGAGGTTTCATCATTGTCCCATGCTTGTAAACGAAACGCTTCTATTCTCTGCGATTGTTATTTGAGTAAACACTCGCGCACACTCTCACACACACGTGAAGTTCAGTGGTTAGGATGCAAACCATCAAGCTTCCCGCTTCGATTTCTGTCCTGAAGGCTTTGGGCATGTGAATCTGAATATCATTACTCCTTTGTTAACCTAAGCATTTAATTACTTGAAGCTTGAAGCTGACTCAGCCAACGAAGGGCGAGAGAGAGAGTTGTATCACATTACTGTTCCTGGGGTTATATGAAGCTTAGAGAACTGAGGTTTCATCATTGTCCCATGCTTGTAAACGAAACGCTTCTATTCTCCGCGATTGTTATTTGAGTAAACACTCGCGCACACTCTCACACACACGTGAAGTTCAGTGGTTAGGATGCTTTCCAAACCATCAAGCTTCCCCGCTGCGATTTCTGTGTGAGCCTGAAGGCTTTGGGCATGTGAATCTGAATACCATTACGCCTTTGTTAACCTAAGCATTTAATTACGCAAATTGGTGTTGTCGACTATAGTGAATCTTCGCTAGGGTGAAGAAAGAACATTCTAGTGTACAAACATCCAAAGAATTCTGTACTGAAAGGTGAAATGTCATGAAATGTCTGAAATTTTAGTTTCAATCCATCGTGCAAAAAATGCGTATTATAAACTGCAATTTTACATGCAAAATAATAAAGATTTACAGTTGAGCACAGTATAAGACAACAAACGTTGTTGCATGAACTATAGTCTGTTTCAATTCATCCGTCACCGTAAAATTAAGATTCATTGACAGGGGATCATGCCAGTACTGTTGGATGTACTCCCGCTCACAGAGGGCGAGATGAAAAATGCTGGGAAAAGAGAGAGAGAGAGATAAGCAAACGATGGAGAGAGAGAGAGAGAGAGAGAGAGAGAGAGAGAGAGCAACAGACGAATGAAGTGAAAGAAATGACGGTGATCCGTCTGTCTTAGAGCATCGTAATATTGGACCAGGTCCCGACTCTTTAAAAATATTGATTAATTGAGGAAATTCAATATTTTTCATATGAAATTGTTGCACTGAATAACATACCCTACCCTTGTATATGATAGTGCTAGTTGAAAAGTGTATAAGATTTTCAGTAAGGCTTAGTTTTTCTTTATCATACTTTACCCTATGTTATTAACCGAGATCACCCACTCCCAATACTTACGTAGTGTATAGCTTGTAGTCTTTAGTACTGTGACCCATGAAATATCAAAATTAAAATATATTGGTTGGTAATAAACATGAATATTATTTGAATGATATTCATGTTTGTGAAGTGTTGTAAATATATAAACACTTCATTCTGATTAAAGACAACACTTAGAGGAAAACCTATGTTGTTAGTGTCAGTTTAATATCTCATCAGTGTCTGTACACCTACAAAAGAAGGTACTGCAACTATTAAACAGCAGACGTAACCATAAGAGCAGACAAAAAAAAAAAAAAATGTAACGCCTGTGCACTGAAAGTGTTCTTGAATTATGGAAATGCCTCTAAGAAAATGTAAAATTGTGTTCTCGGCAAGAAACCCTGGCTCTTCCTCGAGTTCCCTGAAACTTTATACGAATAAGGAATTTAGTTATTTCTTGATTTGGTCAATTTGTCCCAGTTTACGGTAAAATGTGGTAAAATTTACAAATAAAGTTATACTTAGTAAAAAAAATAAAGTTCAAATTAATTTTTCATGGACTTGCTTGTCTTGCTATTTTTTTCCTTCTTCTTCTTGAGTTCAAAACTCGTTTGGTTTACTTTGCACTGATGGATTTCTTGGTTTATCTGTCTCAAGATTCATAAGAAAAACTACAGGAAAATTAAACGCCAAAAACTCGTTTTTTTCAATGTAAACGTGATGTTAGTAATATATATAAACTTTTAATGTAACTCGTGATGTTAGTAATTCATATATATATATATATATATATATATATATATATATATATATATATATATATATATATATATATATATATATATATATATATATATATATATATATATATATATATATATATATATATATATATATATATATATATATATATGTGTGTGTGTGTGTGTGTGTGTGTGTGTGTGTTTATGTGTGTGTGTGTATAGATATGTCTATAAGTGTATATATGGCTCAAGTATACATCACGAAGGAAGCAGTAGGGAAAGGCATCCTCATCATCTACAGTTTATTTCCAATGCCGACGTTTCATGACGAATTCCAAGTCGCATTTTCAAGGCTATAAAATATAATATAATTTGCGAACATCAATAACAAATTAATGCAATGGCAACAGCTCTTTATGTAGTAAAATATTAAAAACAAAACACCTCATTGCAAGACAAGTCAATAATAAGTAAAAGGAGTTCACTAAAATCTTAAAACAACCGATCTATATGAAAGAAAGAGCAAGACTAACATAAATAAATAAAAACAGAGTGAGGAAAACCAGTTGCCCAAACTAGGCTATAAACAATTTCACTGAGGACGATTGAGTATTTAACGACGGTACAGTCTCTTGATAATTATGAATTCTAGGATGGTTAAGTCGTTGTTGTTCTGCACTTGGCCTAAGATGGAAAAATCCTTGCTGTCAATATAAGTTTTACATAATCTTGAATGATTTTGTATATTTGATTGCTCAGGATTAGATAATCTGCTACCTGTTCTATGACTTATGCCCCTGTGGGAATCTATGCGGACCTTCAACAGCCTCCTCGTGCATCCCACATATATCCCGTGATCACATCCCGGGCAAGTATACTTGTAAACAACGCTGGACGGAAGCAGAGGACTGAGCCGGTCTTTGACTTTGAACAGAGACCCTATTGTTAAAGGATTTTTCAGGATGATTTTCAGATTTAAAGGTGGAAAACTCTTTTGAATAATGGCTGTGGATTTTCTCCTAAAAGTATCATCATGCACGAAAGGGAAACTTGCATACATCCTCAGTTTCGGCACAGTCGATTCAGGTGTTGCCCGAGTCATTTTCTGCAGTAGCAGTTTATTTAGGGATCTGAAAAAAAAGTCGTGAAGGAAAACAATTATTATTGAAATATTTCACTAAAAAGGATATCTCATCGTGGAAACTCATACAATTTGACGAGTGGGTATAAGCCCTATGGAGGAGGGTTAAAATAGAGTTCAGTTTAAAATTAAAGAAACACGAACTATAAAAATTCATTCCCAAACCAGTAAAAGTATTTTTTTCTATACACACCTGTGTAAAAACCTGAGTCGCCTCTGGAAATAATAAGATCAAGGAAGGGAAGTTTATTATTTACCTCCCTCTCCATAATGAACCTTATGTTTGGATGTTGCCGGTTGACGAACTCCAGAAAGGACTCTGCATGACATTCATGACAAAATAGGGAGAACGTGTCGTCAACATATCTTCGATAAAATAGAGGGCGGAACCTAATTGGACATTCTTCTATTATGCGCTCCTCCAGGGAGCACATGAAGATGTTAGCAAAAATTGGACCAAGTGGTGATCCCATGGCCATCCCTTTAGTTTGTTTATACAAAATGCCATTGAAGACAAAGGTCGTGTCCAGCAAGGCCAGCTCTAAAAGTTGTTTAAAAAATGTTCAACTAAAATTATTAAAAATTGCATCTTCATCAGTAAAAAGTTTGCTTAATATTATCTCAATAGTCTCCCCCACTGGGACATTTGTAAATAAGGATTCCACGTCTAAGCTTACCATATATAAGTCTGAGTCTTGCCTGAGAATGTCCTCTTTAAACTTAGTGGAATTGGTTATCAAAAGATTGTTTTTTGTAAAGGGTTCTAACAAGGGAACAAGAAATTTGGCTAATTTATAATGTGGCGTATTCCGTGAGGAGAGGATTGGGCGTAAAGGGACTCCTTTTTGGATCTTGGGGAGACCATATAAAACACCATATCATGAACTAGTGGAAAACAAGTCTTGGTAAGTATTATCATTAACAGCGTTATTTTGTTTGAGTGTTCTTAAAAATCTGTTAATTTTATCCTCTGCTCTGAAAATATTGTAATAGTCAGGTACGCCTATTTTTTCGCATTTTGTTCGATCATTCAAAATATCCTCCATTTTATTTAAGTATTCATTTTTGTCTTGTCATTCCAGACAAAAATGAATACTTGAATAAAATGGAGGATATTTTGAATGATCGAACAAAACTCCTAGGTCCAATGTCTATTTCACCTGAAGGATCCTTTTAGGAACAAGCAAGGCTTGCACTAAATTATTTCAAAGTGTAATGTACAGTAATTGCAAAGATCTGTACAGCTCTTGTGTGACCAATAATGTAACTCACCTACTTCTATTCTCATAGTTTTGTATTTAATTTTCACAGGCAGGAAATCTTAACGGGAGTGATGTACTGAATTCGAATCGGTTGGTAAAACAAAAGAAAAAAAAATAATTCCTTAATAATGATCATTAACTTTGCTCTTTATGTAATATAAAATGTAGTATCAATAAAAGATCATTGAACCTTGGAATCAGGCTTTGGATGTTATATATTTCAGAGACGACAGAAATTAAAACTGAATTAATCTGATTCACTTATCAGCCTACAATCTACTTCATATATATGTTGGAAAAGGAGAATTCACACCACGCTGTGTGGTATGGTCCCTTTATGTGGTTGGGAAGCAGCGAAGAGCAAAGTCTAAAGTGGCTAAGCTGTGGAGAAGTTTAAGGACAACACACACGATTCCTGACACGACACTTCATGAGAATGATTAGATGAAAAGGCTACGGGAAATTATGCCAATAAATGTAGAATGCTCGGGATAGAACCGACAGGCCATAAAGGACGTGCTCAATAACTTTGTTCACCTGCATCGATGGAGTTTAGAATATTCCTACCCAAATAAATAAAAGCTGAAGTGGCTTTAATCTTCAATATCAAGTGTCTTTTTGCTAAAATCGCAATCAAAGCGCACTTGCGCACAGACATACACAAATACATATACTGTATATTGTGTGTTTTTAGCACGCTCGCGCTTCAATGGAGTATTTTTTCACAAAGATATAGACTCCTTCTTTATACCTTTGATTTTCCTGCCATTCAAAGTCGCAATAAAAGTTGCATTCTTAATATTTTATTATACAAATCTGAAATATGTAGAAAAGGAAAGAAAAGTATTCCATTTGCAAAATCATAACGGCGTAATGTACTGGCATATGTAACAAAAACAACGATTATCACGACAGAGTACAGATTTTTTTTTACTAGTGAGATGATGACGCATATATACATGCACGCACGCACACACACACCCATATATATATATATATATATATATATATATATATATATATATATATATATATATATATATATATATATATATATATATATATATATATATATATATATATATATATATATATATATATATATATATATATATATATATATATATATATATATATATATATATATATATATATATATATATATATATATATATATATATATATATATATATATATATATATATATATATATATATATATATATATATATATATATATATATATATATATATATATATATATATATATATATATTCATATCCATATATAATAGTATACATTAATGCATTAGTCCTATGTGTGGAACCTTTTTCTTTATTTTTATTATTTTTGGTTAGGGCCTGTGGGTTGGCCTGATAACTCTGGAATAATAGTGCACATAGCAGGAGAAGTTGTTGTTATAATAGCAGTCATGATGAAAGTGTCGTGATGATTCCATGAACGTTACCCTATACATATCTTCCGGCAAATAAGAAAATAGCAGAAGATTTAGAGAAGAAAAGGCGAGAGAGGAGACTCCAGAAACAATGACAAGAGTTTGAGAGAGAGGGATGGCAGAGCTCCAAAACAATGAGACTAACCCGACTTTTTCAGCATTGATTAATTGAGAAATTAAAATGGGTAACATTAAATAATTTCCCCTACTAATAAGTTGGAGCGTGTCAAAAAGTCGTAAAACCTTCAGTTAGGCGTAGCTTTTCCTTATCACTTTTTAGCCTTCATTATTGTTACCCGGTTTTAAGTAAAATCGGCACACCGTAATAAACATCCATATCTAAACGCGCCTTCAAAGAATTTTTTTTCCCTTTATTTGGGCTAACAGATGCATATTTCAGTGATGATAAGGTTTTGCTGTGTTTAGTATGAGAGAAGGGGGAATGCATTCTTGTACGTAGGCCTATGCTTTTACCTGACACCAGCCTTGCCCACTCATAATATCTGTGAACAAAGTAATACACTGATACTCGGAGTCAGAGCTGGACAATGGTGACTTGGATTTATATTTTGTCAATGAATTGGTGAATGTGAGAAAACGCAGAAACCTATTTCAAAGACCATTAGAAATGAGGTGCTCCTTGAAGCATCATTTGGGAACTAAAATTAGGAGATAATGCATTTTGAATGCTTAGCTTGTTCGTAGCCTTTTTTTCACATAGGATAATTAAGTGGATAATACATAATTTTTCTTTTTAAAGAAATCTTTGTGCAACATTTTATGCATCGATACAGACATGGTTTCCATGACTTACAGCCCTATTTGTAAATAGCGAGCTTTCTAATGTTCTCCCGCCGGAATTTGTAAGAGCTGTTGCATTACCCCTCCTAGTGCACTGTAGTACTAACGAACTTTATTCTTATGACGTGATTTCTACTTGATTTAATAAAATAAGCAGTGTAAGGAAGGCTGTTACTTAAAACAATAGGAAACAAAGACAATAACAAGTATGCAGCAATCAGACTAGAAAGGAATTTTGCTATTTCTAGCTTCGGTTGTCGCGTCTTTGTCTACAGTTTCATTTACGACTTAATGACTTTTGTCAGGTATAGAGAAAAGTTTATGAAGAAATTGATGGAACTGAAACTTGTATGTTAGACATGGTAGTATGAATGGGATGTATACAAATTGTAACAAACCTATGCAGTGACTCGAATCTCCAGTAGTTTTTCCCATTACATAGGTTGTCAGTTATAAAATGCTTATAACAATAGCCAAGTCTTCAGGCATATTTACATTAGTTTAATACATTTTAAAGTATGCTTTCGGAGTGTTCACTGACTATATAAAAATAAATTCTTACATTAGGCGAGAGTGCAGACTGCCACATTGAGATAAAAGCGATAGCAGTTCAGCATCAGCAAAGCTCTGAATTCAAATGCCAAGTAGATTCCCGTGACCCGCCTTCTTATCTGGGTGTTCGTATTCGTTCACCAGTATTTCTACTGCTAGTTAGTTTTTATTTTGTAGCTTAGGTTTATCTGTAGTAACTCCAAATGACATATTTATATCTAAAGTTATTTTACCATTATTTTCGTGTATAAGTGTGCATCTTGTAAATGAATAAGTGCTTCAGTAGGAATTCAGTCTATTTCGTTACATTCAAATGAGATGGACTTAGCCAATCAGCAGCCACCATCATCAGCAGTGTTGCTATGACAGACTGAACCAATCACCGGCCACCGTCATCAGCAGTGTTGCCATGACAGACTGTTCATAAAGACAGTATTTCGATGACGGATCAACTGACACCGAGCATAATTATAGACATCAAAGGAAATTTAACTTGAAAGCCTACAATTTATGCAGTTTTCTCCTCCCCTCATTACCTTCAGTAATGTTTTTACACAAACACATCACACAATATATATATTATATATATATATATATATATATATATATATATATATATATATATATATATATATATATATATATATATATATATATATATATATATATATATATATATATATATATATATATATATATATATATATATATATATATATATATATATATATATATATATATATATATATATATATATATATATATATATATATATATATATATATATATATATATATATATATATATATATATATATATATATATATATATATATATATATATATATATATATATATATATATATATATATATATATATATATATATATATATATATATATATATATATATATATATATATATATATATATATATATATATATATATATATATATATATATATATAATATATATATATATATATAATATATATATATATATATATATATATATATATATATATACATATATATATAATATATATATATAGCCACGTTCGTGCAGCGTGGGGATAAGGGATGGCTCTAATTATGACTTAGATAATGGCAACTGACTAAGGGGGGCCTACGCTCCGGCGATCAGAAAAGATTTTATTGCTATAATAAAAATATCATGAAAATAAGGGTTTAAGTTAAACTTAGGAGCTATCAATAGAGCTCAGTGGCACTATCCAAATTACTGTACTAAGATCACCATCACTAAGCAAGGGTGCCAGAAAGTGCAAGTGCTATAACTACGCCTTCTTAGGCTAACACACTTTGGAAATAGGGGATAGAATCCTTACATAGTAAAGGATGGGGACATAGTACAGGATGGGGTACAGCAAGCAAGACAAGGTTCACATGGGGGTTTCCAGATGTCTTGACCGGATATGGCACCTGTAGTTTGCAGGAAGATGGCTCCTTGGATCTACAGGTAATTTCACACAACAGGTACTCGCAACACGGATCTGGAAGAGCAGGGGATGTTGTAATATACAAAGGAATTTTGAGTGACAATTAACTTGGAATATGTAAGCAAAGAACTAAACACTGGTCTTCGACACTGGTATTAGTAATTCACTGTATGTTAATGCTTATAGTCAAGGCAAATGTAAAACTAACACTAGTATTCCAAAATTGATAAATCAAAATCACAATCAAAATCACAAGAATCTCTGAGGGAGAATCCGGAAGGGGTATGGATATGGGAATAGGAGAACAGGTGGAAAATTCAGATAAAGGGAAAAATGGTGAGGCTGGACAACTCCCAATCACAATGCCTTAGGCCATGGACAAGACTTGAGTAGATCAGAGCCAGTTTCCTGTAGCAGGAGCATCCATGGAAGCTGCGTCATATACAGTCCCCCACCATAGAGGAATTAGATGAAGCGGAAGGGCACTGTTGGTCTACAGAGTCATCAGCACTCAAAGGGCAAGGTGGCTAGTTAGGACCACCTTCAGAGTGACAGCATCAGAGAGACGTCCAGTGGGGACTCGATCGGGGTCCATATCAAACAGGCTTCTTAACAGGTAGACGTCGTAAGATACACTAGCAAAGGATGTTGTTGTTGTTTAAGATTAAGCCAGCCTTGTGCTGACACGGGCTCTTGCTGGTATTTATACTGCAAATGCCGCCAACGGTGGTCGTGTTTTGACAGGTCCCTCTTAATAGGGTCATCCATTGTCTTCTTTTCGGGGCACGTGGACAATCCCGGCAGGCATCTGGAAAGGTCGTTGAGAGCCGGCCGATAAAATGTTCGAGGGAGAGAGAGGACAATAAGAGATAATTAGAGTGGAGAGACGAAGCTGAGTGGGAGGAGATGCAGGTGTGGGTCAGGTCAAGGAGGTGACCCTTAATGGCATGGCAGGTGGTGGAATATCCTCAGAGGGGTCTCTTGACAAGATTGGCTGGGGGCTGTTTAACAATATCGGAACTGTGTGAAATCTCAGAGGGTTCTTTTTAATGTGCAAAGGGCTACTATCTTTCACCGCGAGCGAGGATTGTTAGGTCGGGTCAGGTGTTGGAAATGACTTTGGGTACGGTCGTGAATTTACCTCCTCATTTGACACCTGGATTATCATTATTGGAATGGGCAAGGCGTGGGAAAACGTCATATGAGCTTTACAAAACATCTAGTACTTCTTGCACTTTACGTCATGCTATATTGAATTATCAAGACGGGAAAAGCAAAATGCAAACGATCAAAAGGATGTTTGTAACAATACATATCAGTGCATTAGCAAGTCTGATGAATGACCCTTTTGCCTTCTTTTATTTCTCAGCAAGTGAAGATATGTTAATGTGCAGAGACCATTCTTAAAAGACCTAAAAAGATTATGGTCAGAAAAACCATTAAAGATTTATATTTGCTTTCCGAATGATGAAAGTTCTCTATTATATATTTCTTTTATAAGAAAAAGAAAAGAGAGGATATACTTTGATTATGTAGTTCAGAATAAAATAAATATATTTTGTTCACATGAGCATATAAATACATCCACAAAACGTAAATTTGATTAGCTAAGCATAATCAATTGGGCATCATACCGTGCTTTCATGAGTTTAAAACACATTAAGCATCCCAGAGGCCGAAAATGAGATTATAAATTCCAACCATTTAATCATGAAGTTTCAAAAAATATTGTTTTGTTTTTACTCGAGTTTTCAAGTTTACCTGCTGATATGCTTCCTTATGCTTTGATATATGGGCGCATCTAAAGCAGCATCCAAAATTTAGGATTCCATTAATGGGTAAAAGTTCGTTCATGGTGCTATCTCAAGTTCCGTATCATGCCATTCAGTTTCATTTTTATCATGTAAACTCTCTCTCTCTCTTTCTCTCTCTCTCTCTAACTTTGTTATAGAGAATTATTTCCATGATTTTACTGGCTACTCCAGAATTTTTGTTGGTCGTCATACATCTATCATGTCTTTAGGAGGATATATACGGTACTATGACTGTAGATTATAATTATGTTATGCGAACAACACACACTCTCTCTCTCTCTCTCTCTCTCTCTCTCTCTCTCTCTCTCTCTCTCTCTCTCTAACTTTGTTATAGAGAATTATTTCCATAAAACAATAAATCTATCATGTCTTTAGGATATATTTTAATGGAACAACTTGAATATAACGGAAACTTAGTTAATAATGTTAAGCTATATTAATTCTGATTTTTCCATGGAGTTTTCTTCTATACTTAGTAAGTTTTATCTGAAACTAAATATAAAACATACTGGATGAAGTGATGCAGTAAAAGAGAGAAAGGAACTTGAATGTGTCCTCCAACTTTATGACGAAGAGAAAAATGAAACATGAGGAAATGTGAAGGTCAGTATTTGTTATAAATTTCATTTGACTTGAATTGCCTTGGGTTGCGCAAACAAATCAACTGCCTTTCCTTTCCATGTTAGATAATCGTGATATGTTTTTGTAGAAAAAGCATTGTTCTAATAAGAAAGCATACTGTCAATGTAAATGTATTACTATTTATCGAAGACTCTTCATTGAGAGATGTTGTTTTCTTCAATTCGTATACCCCAGCGCATATAGGTTCATCATTAATTTGATTCAAGAACATACTTTTCACTTTACGATTTCTCGTGAAAGATCGTGTTATTATTTCTCCAAGTCTTTTGATAATTAGATTGAGATCTGTACAAAATTCTTGTTCCACCCTGTAGGCAATCTAAGAATCGGAAAATACACTTAAACGTTCTAAGTGCAACCGTTCATGAAATTAACTAAGCAATTGGAAGTCTTGGAAACACATTTATCTGCCATGTCGCCTGACTGAGGATTCCAGCTTGAAAGGAAAGAACAGAAATAAGAAAGGAGAAGCCTTTTTTTGGTTTCTTTGGAAAGATAAATACATTGCCTAAAGGATTTTCGTTATTGGAGGCCAACATTCGCTGGACGGATTATAGCTTAAATTCTGTAAAATAATTGTCAATTTGATTTAGCGATTAGGGGCTATCTATACCAGAATGACTATTGAGGGTACTATTTAATATTGATTATATCAGGAATTCTTTCTTAGTATTGAGATGTTAAATATTTATTACATAGTCATTGTGACAATTTCGTTTCTACAATCGCTCATAAGTGGCATAGACATTTGTATTTATATCTCTCCTCACCAGCAGCAGATATTGTTCCTGTAATGATTGAAGTAATCGTTATGTAGCTGGTGGTTAGTAGATTTTGATGGTTTGTTGCTGGAGTCGAATAGGGTTTGGTGCTAGCATCATCAACGTACTGAAGCAGTTGCCAGAAGTCAGATAGTATTCCTGTAAGACGAAAAAGACATACGGTGAAAAAGAAGTATTATTATTATACATTATACATACATACATACATATATATATATATATATATATATATATATATATATATATATATATATATATATATATATATATATATATATACAGGGTATATATATATATATATATATATACAGCGGCATAAGTAACGCCCTTTTTAATTTTATTTTCTTTAATTAATTTAACAAATCTTCATTTTTCAGGTATTTTATACAACCATGAGATTAACAAAGGAACAGAGAGTAAAAACAATTCAATTGTACTATCGAAACAATAAAAATGGTGCTGAAACCGCAAGATTGTTATCAGCTGAATTTAACATCCCAAGGGTGCAAAGCCGAAATATCACAAGCATGATTAGAAAATTTTTTAATATATTATATCAATCTATTAACCTGTGGCAATACATTTCATGTTCGAAAAATAAAGGATAATCAAAAAGGCTTTAATTTTGTTCCACTTAAACAAAGGGCGTTACTTATGCAAGCACCCAGTATATATATATATATATATATATATATATATATATATAGCATTATATATAATATATATATATATATATATATATATATATATATATATATATATATATATATATAATCTTATATATATAATCTTCCTGATATAGCAATCCAAGTTTCTCCACACATAACATTTCCAAAGTCTCTCTTCCGTCTCGGTAATCCCTCTTTAGCATATACATTCCAAGCTGTATTATTTCTATTGATCAGTTGCTCAACACACTATTCGCACCTAAGCCGTTCCCCGATTTTTTCTCATTATGCTATCCACAGAAAGATTGACCATCCAAGGAGACATGACTTGTATCAAACCAGCCTCTTGTGTATATATTATAACACCAGCTCTTGCAATTACTCTCATCAAATTACTTTCTAAACCGTCATTGCATATCTAACACTTATATCAAAAGAGGAACGTCAGCCAAAATTCTTGTATTGTATGAACGGAACATCAATGATTTGTTAAAAATTCGATTAGTCTACACGTGGTCGTAATTTGTTCATTTTTTGCAATGTCGTATGGTTTATGGGATGTTAGGGGGTTCGTAGCTTATGGAAAATTTATTAGATAAAAAGAAAAAAATAAATAGATAACTACCTACAGGTATGATTACACAAAAAATCTCAGACTTCTCCCTATGTACTTGGTTGTTATCAGAAAACAGTACATGATGGTTTAGACTCTTACTAAAAAAAAAAAAAAATCCAAATAACCAACAGTAGATTTATGTCAGAGCGGTTTGTTCATTGGAGTGCGTAGTTGTGTATTTGCGCCCGTGCACTTTTACTAGAAAAATCCTATTGCTATTGAAAATTGTTCTTTAATTTTAAATAGCAATGGTTAATAGACACTGAAAAAGCAGACTAAGAAAGAATTTAATAACTATTACAAACATTATTTTTAGTATTCCCATAACGTATTTATGTAGTTTTTACTGTTCTAGACCGCCCCTTGAAAATTATATATGGATGACAATCTTGAAGAGAAAACGAAATTATTCCAAAAACAATGAATATAAGTGAATTAAGAATATCTAGAATTGTCTGAAGTTGAAAAAATAAAAAAAAGTTACCTTCGAAAATTTTCATTTATTCTCTAAATGGAGAAAGCATGGATGAGTATTATTTGTAAAACTTTTATAGACCCTTTTTTCTTGCTAATGCTTCACTTATATATTGGGCACTCGTGAACTTTTAATAGTTTGTAGTCTCGTGTATCTTAATTCTTAAGTATGAAATACTCGTGGCTAATTAGGTTAGGCCTACTAGGCAAAAGCAAGTTTGACCTTATCCTTGCCATAACAGAAAGGGATGTGGTCATCAATGACTTCTTTTCAAGTTAATACGAGAGACTATCTTTTGATCTGAGAAAAATAAATCCAGTTCTTATTTATACTAGTCCTGTTTTTGGTGTTTTAATTACAGAATATGCAATATTTAATATCTGATTATCATTTAGTAATCTTTTACCTCAAACTAGAACTTTTCCTCTCATACTGCACCAACGGTTCTGAAATTACTCTTAATAATCTTATATATATATATATATATATATATATATATATATATATATATATATATATATATATATATATATATATATATATATATATATATATATATATATATATATATATATTATATATATTATATATATATATATATATATATATATATATTATAATTAATGAAGCAAAGAGATTTATGCTTTTATGGTCATAAAATAGCCTGAAACGAACCCAGAGCAGTTCTGTTACCCGGAATCAAGGTACAGTGAACAGTATTCACTTGTCCAGCTGAAAAGCTTTTCTTTTTTTTTTCATCATTCAGTGCATAGCCTCACTTCGCGCTATGTTACTTTTTTTAAAACCTTAACCTCGAATGCTAGTTGCATTCTCATATAACATGACCTATACTGAGAATATTGTTTTGAAAGCTATGGAAAGGAGAAAGAAGTTTCTTCAGTTTCACAACTGCCCTTAGAAAAGTGGACCGAGGTAAAGAATATTTAAGGAAAATATCCACTAACCTGCTAGATACCTACCTACCAAGTTCCATCAAAATCAGAGAAATAATTATGAGGAAAGAGACGAAATTAATTTCATACATATTCGGAGGGAAATAACTGAAGATAGTTATGCATATTTTACATCTTTATTAAAACATTGTGAATAGAAAGTCTTGGCAGACGGAAGAATAAGGAATGAATAAGGAAAGGAGGGATTGCGTTGCCGCATTCATTAGTCAAAGAACAAAAGATTTTGCCTCTAGTATCTTTTGTAAGTTAGATTCTCTAATGACACGCTTCCTCTCTCTTCATTATGGTTCGCGTGTTGTAAGTCCTTTTATAAGAGTAGGCTTCCAAGAATAAACTCTCTCTCTCTCTCTCTCTCTCTCTCTCTCTCTCTCTCTCTCTCTCTCTCTCTTCTTCATAAATTTATCAATATGGAAAAACGACCATTACTCCTGTACGCATCGTATAATTTAACGCAATATTTCGGAGTTTGTGAAGAGATCCAGACTTTTCTAATTACATTTAGTAATCTTTCAAATATTTGCTAAGAGTGGGTTTTAATACAGTTAAACATCTGGAATCACCGAGGAGCAAGAAGATTGAGTTAAATTGGCGAACTATTTGTGGCAGATTATTATAAATAGAAATGAATGTGGTAAAAACACCGAAAAACTGTATTAAAAATTAATAAGAATACCAATGATAAATACGGAAAGCTTGTTATAGAGAAAGAAATAACGTATGAACATGAATGTCCATGCGCAATCTCTCTCTCTCTCTCTCTCTCTCTCTCTCTCTCTCTCTCTCTCTCTCTCTCCTGATCTCCAGCAATAATGAGTCTCTGCTAAAAATGTTTACAAGCAGCAAAAATGATCCATTCAACAACGAATCGAAGTTATTTTATTTTCCACTGTAAAATTACTGAGCCCCACGGACGGAAGCAGGAGAGTAAAAAGAGTAAAGGAGATTGAAAGAGACTCAGAAACAAAGTTTGAAATGAGACTGAAAGTAATATTGAAAGGAAATTTGGATGGATGGCACGTGAGAGAACAGCATGAAATGAAAATTGAGTGAAAAGAAATGGTTGAGGAGATTTGACTAGAAATGTTTGAAGGAAATTAATACTGCAAGAAATTTGACAGAAGATTGCGAAAGAAAATGACAGCAGATTGAAAGAGCGCACTGGAAATATAAAAGATGAGCCTAAATCAGAAAAAGGAAAAAGAAAGTAACTCATATATAAATAAATATAACCCGCACACTTGTCGTCCTGTTAGAAAGTTAAAATCCCGTTGTGTTATGGAAATATGTTAAAAACGGTAAAATTAATTTCAGTTTCAAGACCATTTGGTTTCTTCTTCAGGTGATTACAGCATAATACAATAAAAAAGGAAAGTTACAAATGTTATGAGTGAAAAAAAATTAATCGCCACCTTCGGTCATTACCAAACTGTCACAAAAACCAACAATTGTTAAATATTCAGCGACCTGACAATCTTGTTAAGGTTGTCTGCTTGAATTACATAGTAGGACACCAAACTGTCAAACTTATAGTTACCATCATGTAAGTTAAAATTAGGTACTGCTTTAATGATGGCAAATTCAACTATTTTCCTCTTCTGTGTATTGTTTGTTTTAAATAACAATTTACTCTTTTGCCAGTGAACACTGGTTAGTTGATGTATGTGCATGAATAAAACATTATCCAGATCTCCCCTTCTTACCGCATATCTATGTTCCCTTAATCGCTGATCAACAGATCTTCCTGATTTATGAATTTATTAAGGTATAGTCCTTGGAAAAC
The DNA here is from genome assembly GCF_040412425.1 of Macrobrachium rosenbergii. Lineage (NCBI taxonomy): Eukaryota > Metazoa > Arthropoda > Malacostraca > Decapoda > Palaemonidae > Macrobrachium > Macrobrachium rosenbergii. The sequence continues at coordinate 11,065,737 of NC_089742.1, forward strand.
TTATAATGTACGTGATGATATTGTTAATTTATCTTCAAAAGCTCTAACAGAAGATGAAATGCATATCTTAGGTTATGGCTTGTCTTTTGCCCTAAGGCCTCTAAAAAGCGCCAATTTAGACATGCTCTCAGTATGTAACAATTTTCTCTACGGTTTACTATCTACGAATAAATACCCAAGTTTTCTTGAAGTATTTTGGGATGGTTATTGAGATGTGCGAGGGAAGAAGATAGCACACCAAGGAGATTTCTAGAAGTCTTTTCATCCCTTAAAAATGACCCAAGTATAGTGATTACAAGAGTTGATAAAGGTGGAAAGATCATAATTATGGATAGATATGCGTACGAGGATAAAATTATGAACTTACCAAATGATCAAGATACATAAATATAAAGAATTGAGAAGTAATCCATTGACCCGTGTGGAATACAGTTTAAATCGAAAGTTGGATGAAATATGACAGAGAGCGGATTTGACCTAAAGAAATTTAAATGGAGACTTCCTAAGCTGCCTTATATATATGGCTTACCTACGTTACACAAACCAGAAGTTCCATTAAGACCCATTACTTCGAGCCGAGAATCTCCTTCCTTCAATCTGGCGGAGTGGTTAGCTTCTATTCATATCACCTAGGATCATTTTGTGAAATACACAGCAAGAATAACATGGACTTTCTGAGCAAGGTTAAAACTTATCTTTCGAAAACGGAAAAATGAGAAGCTACGATGTTTTCTCTTTATTCAGAAGGTTTGACATTGATGTTACACTGGAATTTTAAAGTAGAAAGTTGGTTGCCTTTGAAAATGTTTACCTTTACCATCCTATGTAATAATAGACCTTATAAGATTGTGCACTGATGACAATGTTTTACTTAGGTAAATTTTATCAATAAACTTTCGGCTGATCAGTGGGATCCCCACTGTACCCTCTTCGTAGTAATTTTTTCATGGAATATTTTGAATCAAAATTACTTTGTAATATCATTGGTGTGAACACCACATGGCTTAGGTATGTTGATGACATTTTCCTATTTGCAGATTAACTAATGAACAATTCAGCTGATTCTTTGACCAGCTGAATTCTTTATGTCCCTCCATACAATTGCAAGTTGAATGGGAATCAGATAACAAATTTTAATTTTTACATGCTTTCATTTAACTTGACTTCTGCTTCTGTCTGTACCTGTTTGGGTCAAAACTTGTAACAAAATTTTCGACCTGTTCCTTTCATCCGATGGACTTGAGATTTTGCATGGTTACTCAAAACCGGTGAAAATACAACCTTACATGATCAGTAGGTCAGCAGTGACCCCTAGTGACCCTACAGTGACCTCTCCCAGTTATCTCAGGATTTGTGTGAAACACTTCAGATTTTTTATCTTATTTGACTCGGTAGAACAAGTTAATAACTATACGGATTTTTCAAACCTTCTTTGGCTCGACAGGATATCATGTTCAATTTCATTAGCCACAGTCATAAATCGGTCACAATTTCTGTCAAAACTAAAAGGTATAAAATAAAAAAAAATTAAAAATTTTTTTAAACACGCTCTCATTAAAATGCACTAAAAAGTAAAAAATAATTTTCTATGACACACCAGGTTTTCTTACAATTAATCATTTCTACAAAAATAAGAGCGTGGGCCCCAAACATGGAAAGAAATGCTACAAGAAAATGAATATATTTTTTTTTATTTCTTGTAGCATTTCCTTCCATGTTTGGCACCCAACTTTTATTTTTGTAGACATGATTAATTGTAAGAAAATCCTGGTGTGTCTCAAAAAATAATATATATTTTTTTACGTTTTCAGTGGATTTTAATAAAAGCGTGTTTTTTTATTTATTTATTTATTTTTTTTACTAGATGCTAGAGATTGATTCTCTGGGAATCTGGTCCTCACCAGGAACAGCCAAACAAGCGCTATAGTCAACATTTTATTCCACTGTGACGTTTCAGCTTTAACACACTAAGCCATTTTCGACCTAAAATAGAGGCAAAACACCAAAACATAAAGCTTTATACTAGTAAAATACAAATCAAAGAAAGGTCACACTCGAGAATAATTTTTTTTATTGACCGAACTTGTCTAATCATAACCTTAAAAATCTTTTCCTGGCAAAACGAGCTGTTGTTTCAATCTGTTAACAAGGGATTCAAAAGAATGGAAATTTTGGGGGAATTTAAGTCTATTAATTGACAAGCAAAAATTTAGACCAAAAGACAGTAAAGGATGGGAACACTTTCAGAAATTTTCCTAGGAGTAAGTTTAAGACACTTTTGGAAGCAACATGTAAAGATACGTACTTCATGCTTAATGATGAGTTGTATTTACAAGTAGATGGGGTAGCAATGGGTAGCCCAATTTCATGTATTTTTGCCACTGTAATTTGTTTATAGGTTTTCATGAGGGAAAGTGTTTGGAGGATTGCCCCTCACATTTTAAACCTTTGCTCTATTATCGATTTGTAGATGATACTATTTTAATTTTTGAAAATGAACACCAGACTAATAGTTTTCTTCGCTACCTAAATAGCAAACATGGAAATATAAAATTTACTTTAGATAGGGAGGTGAATAATAAGATGCCATTTTTAGATATTTTTATTGACAAATCCGAGAGTTCATTCTCTGTTTGTAGGAAACCCACTTTTTCAGGATTAGGTTTAAGTTTTTTCAGTCACTGTCCAAACATTTTCAAATTAAATGCAATCAATACTTTAATCTACAGGGTTTATAATTTATGCTCCAATTTCACTTTGTTTCATGAAGAGATGGAATTCTTGGTCAAATTTTTCGCAAATAATGGTTATCCAACCAATTTGGTCTTTAAGCATATTAGGCTGTTTTTGGAAGGTGTTTACAGTCGTAAAGCGCCAATTGTTACAGTTCCTAAACTAGTTTTTTATTGCAAATTGCCTTACATTGAGAGGGAATTGAAATACTGTTTTGATAGATTTTATCCACAGATTACTTTTAAATAAATTTTTTGTGATGATTTTACAATAAAAAGCTCACTACCTTTCAAAGATAAGCTGCCTGATTTATTGCGTTCTGGTATTGTTTACTATTATACATGCCCCAACTGCCAAAAGATACTGCCAGCATGCGGGGATTAGTGACAGGACAGGTAATGACTTAACAGTCAAGCAGCAGTCTTCCATCAGTGAACATTGCAGTAGATGCAGTCAGGCAAGACTAAGTATATGGGATTTTAAAATTGTAGATTCTTGTTCAATATTGTCTGAGTTAAGGATTTTAGAATCTATATATATATTCACAAACTTAAGCCAAAACTCAATCAAAATCAGTCTTCATTTTCTGTCCGCTCGCTTTCCAGTCATTAAGCTAATTTATGTATTGTGTCATTTTTCTTTTCGTGTTTGTTTGTCTTTTTTAATGTTTCTTAGTCCTCAGTTTTATTTGATTTTTTTTTACCTCGTCTTGAGTTTGTTTTTTCTAGTTTTATTGGTTATTGTAATTCACTGAATTGTATTAATTTTAAGTCATGTTTTCTTTTCTGAGTAGTGTGTTTTTTTTATGGTAACGTAGTTTATGAAAAAATTATTCTCGAGTGGGACCTTTCTTTGATTGTATTTTACTAGTAATAAAACTTAATGTTTTGGTGTTTTACCCCTATTTTAGTTCGAAAATGGCTTAGTGTGATAAAGCCGAAACGTCCCAGTGGAATAAAAATGTTGACTATAGCGCTTTTTTTATTAGATACTCATATTGTGCGGCAGTATGGTTGGGTACTTTTTAAGGTCTTCAAAAAACCCACACACTCGAATATGTATATTCATTATTTTTCTCATCATAAAGAAAACATTAGATTATCAGTTTTAACGTCCCTCTTTTTACGCGCATATCTAGCCATGATTTTTGGATGAAGAGGTAATTTTCATTTCTTTATGTTTGAAGAAATTTGCCTACCCTGATTGGTTTATTGGCAAGGCGTATCTCAAAGCACACAAATCTTTTACTCCTTATCTGCTTGAGATGAAATTTATAGAAAACCTGAATTTACCTTACCGTATTGCAAAAGCGATGATGGATTGGTATCTGACTTAAGAAAGGTAAATGTTAATGCTGTTTACTGCTATCCGTTTACAATAGGAAAAAGTCTGAAAAATTATAGTAATGCTGAGGATGAAAACAATAAAGGGTGTACTAAGTCCCTTGTGCAGATTGTAGATATATCAGGGGAACCAGGAAGATATGTTAATCAGTGATTTAAGAAACACAGATATGCATAAAAAGGGGAGATGTGAATAATGCTTTATTCATGCAGATATCATCAACTACAGTGTTCACTGGCAAAGGAGTAAATTGTTATTTAAAGCAAACAATGCAAAGAAGAGGAAAATAGTTGAAGCTACCCTCATTAGAGCAGTACCTAAATTTACCCTAAATTATGGTAACTATAAGTTTGACAGTTTGCTGTTCTATATTGTAATTCAAGCGGCCAACCTTAACAAGATACTCAGGTCATGGAATATTTAACAATTGTTGTTTTTAGTGGCAGTTTGGTAATGGCCGAAGATGGCTATTAATTCTTTTTTCTTCTCTTAACATATGTAACTTAACTTCTTTTATTGTATTGTAGGAGCGGGAAGAGTACTTACTAATTTATTGTCACAAATTTCTGACCAGACGTGTTTCTGCTAGCGGAAAGGTAGCATTTTACATTAGTGCAGGAAAGGCATAACTTATGGTCAGATGTGTTTTCATTCACCTAGAAAACAGTTAACAATTCTACATATAAAATAAGGAGAATCCTCCGTTGCATATGATTACAAAGTTAGAAACATTTTAGAATTATAAATGGTCTTGGTTTTCAAGTGACGTGCCGAAAGTTCCTGCAAATACATAAAAATCACTGTTTCAGCCATCTGCCTGGGGTTTGTGCTTTATGGGGAGAAAGCGATGGTCTGCAGTAAGTCACTCGTTGTTTTGTAGGGGCCCTACAGTACTTGCTAGCCATTCGAAGATGTCGTCTGGCAGGAATTCAAGTACGGCGTCGGCTTTGTGTGATGATACTGTGATCTTCTTGGATCTGAAGGTGGTCTCCGCTCTGAAAAACCAGGCCTCTGGGTTGTGCGTCGTGAATGGAAGTAGGCGGATGGATGCTACAGCAGCGTTGTCACTGGTTGGGCTGTCTTTGTCGGTCATCTTCGTGGGTCACCAGTGTAGGAGCGTTATGAGTAGGAAGCAGCGTCTCAGTACTTACAAATTTATTGTCACAAATTTCTGACTAGACATGGGATTTCGCGGGTGGAAAGGTAGCATCTTACATTAGGGCAAGAAAGGCACAACTTATGGTCAGAAGTGTTTTCTTACACCTGGAAAACAGTTAACAATTCTACATACAACATAAGGAGAATCCGCCATTACATATGATTACAAAGCTAGAAACATTTTACAATTTAAATGGTCTTGGTTTTCAAGTGACACGCCAAAAGTTCCTGCAAATACATAATAATCACTGTTTCAGCCATCTGCCTGAGATTTGTGCTTTATGGGGAAGAAAGAACTGGTCTGCAGTAGGTCACTCATTGTTTGGATAGCGGATTCCTTGAGGGGCCCAGCAGGGTTCCTACAGTACGATACTGTAATCACCTGAAGAGGAGACCAATTGATTTTGAAAGTGTAGTGAATTTTAGCATTTTTAATATATTTCCAAGACACTGGGGAATTTTAATTTAGAAACTAACTCATTCCACAAATTTTTGGGCTCCATTGTAATCCATTCACTTCCACATCAAACGACTCTGTTATGCGGTTTTGCATCCTCCCATCGGGAGCTTGATATATATACAATGCTTCTAATCTATTCATCGACTAATATATCTACGCACTAGTCTTCCCATGGTCTAAGAAAGAGAAGGTCTCTTCACGAGCAGGTGGGCGAAACGACACCTATCACGCGTCTAGTTGGCAGAGAAAGGCTCAAAAGAGTTTGTTTATAGACCCAAAGATTTTAATATAAATAAATATCGGGATTTACCCAATATGCATGTAAAATTTGTAATTGCTAACAGTGCGGTAACCAAATGACAATATCTTATATTCTTAACTGGTGTGATTAAGCAAACTGGAATAGTTTGATTGTTCAGAAAGGTACTGGAAAGACAATAAAGATTCATTCATTCATAGAATATTGAACTTTGCATATTATAATACTAAGGTTATAATTAAGCAAAAAATAAATACTTGAAAAATAAAATTCATGTGAGAAATATGTCCTCAGGTAATGTAAAAAGATCAACTAGTCCAAATGTTTATTTGTCAAAGGAAATTTTGGTATTTTAATTTCCTGATCCAAAGTTATAGTCTTAAGTTTGAAAACACTTTTACAGGAAATCTGCTGAAATATTCATATGTATAATTATATAGAAAACAGGTAAATGAGTACTTTGGTAATTAGCAAAATTTGTTTCCACTGCGTTTCCTCTTTCCTTGTATACCACCCAAAAGCTAAAATTAAATCGCGACATTTAATTGTTTGCAAGATTTGATTATGATGACAATATTAAGTGTCAAGTATTTGTCATATTGCAATATATTTAACTATATAAACTGATTCATTATGAACAGTTAACGTTACTTGAATAGAATACTATTACATTTACCTTTTCCCTGTAAACCACCTAAGATCCACATAGAGAAATCGAGACATTTAATCAAAATTAGGAAAATTATTTATTTATTTTTTAAACGTAAAATTAGTATTTCAGTCTGAATTGGAGTTACATTCACATAGAGCACAAATACTCTGCTTAATTCTACAATGAAAATGACTAAAATAAGCATAAATTTATATATATAAAAGTGGATGCGTGTGTGTGTGTGTTCCATCATAACTCTGAAATGCATTGAGCAATTTCAACTAACTTAGAATACATATGACTTACTATCTGGAAAAGAATACTGTGGGAGTAAGACATCACTAGCACCAGAAGGCACCATATGAGGTAGAGGTGGGAAGGGCTTCCCTGAAAGCCCTGGGCTGAGTCGGTTGAGCTTCGACTGGTGGAGTTCAATTCCCCCAGTGATGAAGAGTTAGAGGAATTTATTTCAGGTGATAGAAATTCTTTCTCGCTATAATATGGTTCGTTTTCTTACCCATTGCATAACCAATTGGTTCTAGCCACGTAAAATAAGTCTAATCTTCGGGAAAAGCTGTTAATCAACTCAGTGGTCTGGTAAAACTATACTCACTGGAGTTAGTGACCAAAACTCTATGGGACTTACCTCATTTGGTTGGGAAAAAGGTGACATGTAACCAAAGGGGACGGGGTGGAAGGAGGTAACAGAAAACTACAGATTTTAGTATCTAATCCATAGTTTTCAAGGTCACTGAGATGAATGGTAACACCCCCCATGCCCTTTAGGTCCAAGTTCAGCCCTGATAGGAATGTGGGGTGAGAAGGGGTGAAATATAAAATGTCAAAAAGTGAGAGAGAGAGAGAGAGAGAGAGAGAGAGAGAGAGAGAGAGAGAGAGAGGGAGAGAGAGAGAGAGTAGAGAGGGTGTTAGGGAAGAGAGGAGAGAAAGAGACAGAGAGAGTTTATTGATTGGTCAGCTAGGTCGCAATATAAAAATCATATTTATACCTCCCCTTTCTGCTATACCCCCTTACCTAACTGACACGTGAATAGCTCACGGTGTGACATCATGCACGAACTAGGTTGCATTTTGGGTCAGCTGTGAACAGACCTTGTCTTTTCTTAGATCATGGTTCTTCCTTCCTATATCAACTATAGTATCCTCTCCTTCTCCTGTATACCCTACTACATGTCCTCCCAATTGTGATCTTTTAGGGTTTTATGGCTATTGAGGTCAGTTGTTGGCTTTTGTCACAAGTCTTACTCATATCAGATAGGGATTCTGCTAATCTTTTTTTTTTTAATGTTGAGTTCTAAAATATTAAAATCAGCTTCTGTTCTGCTTCATTAGTAAGATTTAAAGCCTCTCATTAATAAAAGAGCTATCAGTCTTACAGTATTGTTGTAGAGTTTGTTAATATGGTAGCTCCAGATATTCATCTACTTAGAACCAAATCAGATAACAATAGAAACTATAACTGTACTTGTACTGTACTTGTAGAAGAATTCAGTGTTAGTTTCCTGCTAGCGAGCATTTCTGAAGGCGATTGTTCATCCCTGGTAACTGCACACGAAATTAGTGACCTAGCATGCGCCGATGTACAAATACATGACAAACTAAATATATAGATGCTACTGTGTTTTATAAATATATATATATATATATATATATATATATATATATATATATATATATATATATATATATATATATATATATATATATATATATATATATATATATATATATATATATTGAAAGTTTACTACTTCCATAGCCCTCCATGCTTCCTTTTAATGAAGGCCACATAGAAAGCCAGGAGACACACCAAGACGCTCCTGTTAATTAAAATTTGGCAGTTGATTCGTCGGGCTCAGTACCCCCACTTGTTAAGCCTCTGAAGCATCTACCTTAAACTGTTTTTATGACTGCTGGCCGAAAAACTCCTCATTCCAGGCGAAACCCTTGCTTCCCGGTGACCACATGAATTGCTGGCAGTGGAAACTAACGGGAATCGTGCTCAAAGGAGTGAAAACCCTGAACTGCCCAGGGTGGCAAACAACGGCAGGAAACAGATCATATAAGGCTGGACCGAGGTCAACAAGGACAGAAGCAAACAGGACAATGACTCTGAGACACGCCGCTGTTGTCTGGCTGACAGCTTAACATCCCCGTGCTAACCTAAGTGCCAAGTGTAGAAGTCCCACTCGCCAGAGATTCCATTGACTCTGTATCCACGGATCTTCGCTTAGGGATTAAGGTACTGTGTGGTTGGGGAGTGTTCGGTCATTAATCTTGTACTCTTATCTCATACTATTTCATTTTCCCCTTGCATTGTACTTAGACCCTGAATCATTGTTGGTATCCAATTATCAGTGTTAAAGAGTAATTTACCTGATCATATTTTGACGTCATCTCTTAAGCCTTCAGTATTTCCTTTGTAAAGATTAGTCCATGCTGTGGCTTACTCAGTGATCGTGTTCCTTTCTCTATATTCCAGAAAGGGCGTGTTTACCGCTGTAAAACCATCTTCCTCCATTGTGCCTCTACGTTCATCAGTCAAGCTGTTTATGAAGTGTTATACATCAGATTTCATTCCTTATTGTGTGGCACTTATTCTTTTCAGTTATGTAATTTAGCTTGAAAGATGCCAAGAGCCCAGCGTATATGGATCTTTGTAATTGATTCTTCTGAGTAATGTAAATACATTTAATTAATTTAGACCCGGAATTTCTCTACTGAGTCCATCCATTACTTGCAATAGAATTCTACCTAAATTCATTCTTGTACGACGTGTTGGTCCCCAGTCAGATGTTTCATTGTCAATGTAAGAACGTACAGATCAACCTAGACTCGTATCAAATATATATATATATATATATATATATATATATATATATATATATATATATATATATATATATATATATATATATATATATGTGTGTGTGTGTGTGTGTGTGTGTGTGTGTTGTGTGTGTGTGTGTGTGTGTATGTATGTGTGTGGGTGTATATAATATATATATATATATATATATATATATATATATATATATATATATATATATATATATATATATATATATATATATATATATATATATATATATATTAATGAATTCAATTATAGTGAGACTTTTTTACGTATTGTATATTTACTACATTTTGTGATTTTAAAGTAAGTAATGAGGGTATTGTAACACTGCTCTCTGACTAAAGCTTAATAATCATTATTAAATAAAATTAAACTCATATCGTCTTGAAAAATGAACACCGTCCTCTAAAGTCATAAGGAATATGAACATATGAGGGAGCAGGGTATGACTCTGATGTTTAAATTTGTATAGTAACCTTATTCTCAGTCACATCCATACTCGTCGATTTGCACATTTTAGATGTAATGGTGTGTATTTATGTTCCAGTATTAGGTATAAGATGAGAACGGCATGAGAGAGCGTTCATTTATAAGTTCAAAATTAAATACTTATAATTCATACTTGAATAATTCATAGTTGAGTAACGTGGTTGCCATTGAAAACAAGTGAAAAATGCACCGAAGATTCTTCGGCGCAATCGTTTTCTGTACAGCATATAATGCTGTATGAAACTTTCAACCGCGGCCCATGAAACTCATCCACTGTCCGACGGTGGCCTCAGCCACGGCCCATGGAAGTTTTAGCCGCGGCCCATGAAACTCAGCCACAGTCCGGTGGTGGCCTGTGTTGTTGGTACCTATAGCGGTGCCAGAAGTACGATTATGGCTAACTTTCTTAAAATAAAACTTGTTGAGGCTAGAGGGGTGCAATTTGGTATGTTTAATGAATGGAAGGTAGATGATCAGCATACCAATTTGCTGCCCTCTAGCCTCAGTAGTTTTTTAAGATCTGAGGGCGGACAGAAAAAAGTGCTGACAGAAAAAGTGCGGGCGGACAGACAAAGCCGTCACAATAGGTTTCTTTTACAGAAAACTAAAAGACACAAATCAAAGAATTATGGTTTGTTTGACTGCGTATGTTTCCAACTTTATCCAAATCGGGAAATTCAGCTGCCACAGTTTAAATAGATGGCATCCTTATCAACAGTGATCAAGAAAAGAACATATCCTCTGCCTGGGGCCCTAGTGGAATGAGGGAGCTTATTTCCACTGCTTCCAAATATTGTTTATTACCTCATTTTCGTTATATAAATATTTTTCCCTTTTTTATTATTGATAATACAGTCTTATATCGTCTGCATATTACTATGCATGTTTTTGTGCATATGCGTTTTTTCTTTATGGTATATTCAGACACACAGCTTTACCTGTCTTTTTACGTTATGCTTACCCCGGTTTTGTACAAACGGTTTTTTGTTATCATTTTGTATACTTATGCCACAAAGAGTGAACAGATGAATCCCATAAAGAGGATAAAAGTATGAAGGGTGAGGTATGTAGGAACAGGTTATGATTGATGTTTAAATTTGTAGAGTAGACTTATTCCAAGTCACTTCATAATCTTCGAGCTGCACATTTTAAATATGATGATATGTATGTATGTTTTAGGTCTAAGATGAGAACGGCATCAGAGAGAATTCAATTGTAAATTCAAAATTAATTACTTATGTTTCATGCTTGAATAATTCATTGTGTCTACAAACATATTCGTTGACATGTTCTCTTTGCTGAAACTCCAGAGACAAAATTACTCCAGTGACCCTCTTCATTATAACAAAAGAAAATTGGTCTTTTTTTTCAGGCAATTTTGCAGGAAGGAAAAAACACACTGATGACGTTTTATATGTTAAGTTTATAAGCTTAAGTCGACAGTAAATAATAATTTGTTTCGTATTGATTATTTCAATTAATTAATATATTTTTTAAATACATATCCATTGACAAGGAGCACAAGTGCCTCAGCTTCCGAGTAGTGTTAATTTAAGGATTAAATTGGTTGGTGATAAAATTTGCAATTATTGGCATTACTTGAATTTACTTTTAGAGTAGTCAAATGCTGCAGGTAACAACAAATTGCAAGGAGCTCTTTTGAGGGGCGGAACTTATTCCAACACGCAAAGATATGAATTTTACCTTCACTCATAACACATTACCATAAATCGAGCTTTCCGCGTTAGAGCAAATAATCATTCTTGAAGTTATTACTCAGTTATAATAGCGTGTGTCATAATTTCCAGCCGACGCAAGGAATAATACTCTTCTAATGCAAATGTAACTGCATGCCCCCATTGAAAATTAATATAGAACATGTAATCTATACAACATCGAAACTGCGTTGTAGGTAATAAAACAGAAAATTCAAACACTAACCAACGAAAATTCAGTCCTTGTCAAGTTGGGTTGAGATATTAAAATTTAAAATTGAATAAGACCATTAGACAGAATGCTCTGCAAAATGCAATGTCCTATTCACGCTGAAAACCCATCTAATTTTAAAAGGGCATGAACCAGACGGTTTTCTTGGAGAGAAATGACTCGTGTCTACAAAAAAAAAGTGAATGAGTTAACTGGAAATTGTAAAAATATAAACCCACGAAGTACAGTAGCCTATTGCATACAGTACTAATATTTCATACAGGTTGATAACTGTTTTGTACAGCATTTCGAAAGACTGCAGCGCTTGCCAATCTCAAGGATATTCTGATATTTTGGTAATTGATTATAATAATAATAAAAAAAAAACAGTCATTTCCTTTGACTACCTGGTAAAATATAGAATTTTAACCTCAAACATCCTTACGCACCGTGGCTTTGCAAATAAAAATAAACGTATTTGGGCCAAAAAAACAAGCAGAAACGATTACTTGCGTCAATACCATGCCGAAGGTTTAGCATTTATAGCCAGACATTTGTGGCATGACAAATAGCTGCATTGTTAGCATTCTGCTCCAATGGTCTTTCCACTAAGTTACGCAAGTAGAGCACAGGAATGTCTCATCAGCAGAGGCTTCCTAATGTGATACTCTATCATGACAGCTACCTTCGCTGCCGTCAATGGGAGCATTACTTACACCTGAGTTGACTTCTCTGGCTGACATAATCTCGTTAAGCCGTGCGAGCAGTGTTTTCAGCGATCACTGATTTGAATAACGTCTTTTGTATTTTTCAGGACTTACTCGATTTCGTCTTATACCATATCAGAATAACGTTTGAACAATGATGTTTTTATTCGTATATTTACATATAATCCTGAATTTTTCGTAAGCTTGTGCGTGTATTGTAAATGTAGAGATCAGATTGTGCAAAACAACGTCTTGAACGTAAATTTAGCAGAATAATTAATATGGCAAGGCAGATCAGTTACTTTCGATTCCAGAATATGAAGCCGCATACGTGATACCGGGCGAAAATAAACATACGCAATGTATTAATTGTTGCAAATAATTCTCTTTTCAAAAGCATATCTCGTGTAATGAGTAACATACTGAAAAGTGTAATTTATCAGTTTTATAAAACTGAAGGGACAAAAATATTTATTGCCAATTGTGGTAACGAAACTTACATCTCATCATGAACAGACACACGCATAAACACATACATATTACATTATTATATAATAATATGTATATGTATATATATATATATATATATATATATATATATATATATATATATATATATATATATATATATATATATATATATATATATATATATATATATATATATAAAAGAAAAAGAAGAAGAAGATATATATATATATATATATATATATATATATATATATATATATATATATATATATACTGTATATGTATACATATTTCTGATTCTATATACTCACTCGTAAGACCATTTGGTCCCGTATAGTCAGAAATTTATATCTATAAACACGTTCCCATGTGTTCATTTCCATATATATATTTATATATCACCATATATATATATATATATATATATATATATATATATATATATATATATATATATATATATATATATATATATTATATATATATATTTATATATATATATATATATATATATATATATATATATATATATATATATATATATATATATATATATGTATGTATATATATATATTCTAACGTATTTCCATTCTTCCCTTTAGCCAGCCAGGAATAAATAAATTAATTTTCCACTTAAAAATCTCTCTTAGTTGAGTATAAAGGTCCCTCTTAGTGGCGGGGAAAAGAATTATTGTTCATTTTAACCCCAGACCACACTTTTCCACATTCCAAACCAGCCAGCAGGAAATGCCAAGACAAGCCAGGACAATAGACCCCCTCTTCACACAACACTCCTAAA
>NC_089742.1:11082109-11087109 GCF_040412425.1 Macrobrachium rosenbergii
TCATAATTTCCAGCCGACGCAAGGAATAATACTATTCTAATGCAAATGTAACTGCATGCCCCCATTGAAAAAATAATATAGTACATGTAATCTATACAACATCGAAACTGCGTTGTAGGTATATAAACAGAAATTTCAAACACTAACCAACGAAAATTCAGTCCTTGTCAAGTTGGGTTGAGATATTAAAATTTAAAATTGAATAAGACCATTAGACAGAATGCTCTGCAAAATGCAATGTCCTATTCACGCTGAAAACCCATCTAATTTAAAAGGGCATGAACCAGACGGTTTTCTTGGAGAGAAATGACTATGTCTACAAAAAAAAATATAGTATAACTGAAATTGTAAATATAGAACCTAATAAGTACAGTAGCCTATTGCATACAGTACTACTATTTCAAACAGGTTGAAACTGTTTTTACAGCACTTTCGAAAGACTGCAGCGCTTGCTGTCTCAGAATTCTGATATTTTGGTAATTGATTATAATAATAATAAAAAAAACGGTCATTTCCTGACTACCTGTTAAAATATAGAATTTTAACTCAAACATCCTACGCACCGTGGTTTTGCAAATAAAAATAAACGTATTTGGCGATGGAAACAAGGAAACGATTCTTGCGTCATCTTCATGCAAAAGGTTTAGCATTTATAGCCAGACATTTGTGGCATGACAAATAGCTGCATTGTTAGCATTCTGCTCAATGGTCCACTAAGTTACGCAAGTAGAGCACAGGAATGTCTCATCAGCAGAGGCTTGCCTAATGTGATACTCTATCATGACAGCACCTTTAAATCAATGGGAGCATTACTTACACCTGAGTTGACTTCTCTGGCTGACATAATCTCGTTATTACAGGCGAGCAGTGTTTTCAGCGATCACTGATTTGAATAACGTCTTTTGTATTTTTCAGGACTTACTCGATTTCGTCTTATACCATATCAGAATAACGTTTGAACAATGATGTTTTATTCGTATATTTACATATAATCCTGAATTTTTCGTAAGCTTGTGCGTGTATTGTATATGTAGATCAGATTGTGCAAAACAACGTCTTGAACGTAAATTTAGCAGAATAATTAATATGGCAAGGCAGATCAGTTACTTTCGATTCCAGAATATGAAGCCGCATACGTGATACCGGGCGAAAAAAACATACGCAATGTATTAATTGTTGCAAATAATTCTCTTTTCAAAAGCATATCTCGTGTAATGAGTAACATACTGAAAAGTGTAATTTATCAGTTTTATAAAACTGCATGTGACAAAAATATTTATTATAATTGTGGTAACGAAACTTACATCTCATCATGAACAGACACATATAAAAACACATACATATTACATTATTATATAATAATATGTATATGTATATATATATATATATATATATATATATATATATATATATATATATATATATATATATATATATATATATATATATATATATATATATATAAAAGAAGAAGAAGAAGATATATATATATATATATATATATATATATATATATATATATATATATATATATATATATATATATAAATATATATATATATATATATATATATATATATATATATATATATATATATATATGTATATATATATATATACTGTATATGTATACATATTTCAAATTCACCAAATTCCCTCACTTCAATCTGATACCCGGTCCCATTAATGAGTCAGAAATTTATATCTGTGAAACACGTTCCCATGAAAACTGTTCATTTCTTGAAAAATCAAATAAGTCTATAGAACATGTGTATATATATAAAAATCAAACTAGAAATATTATATATGTATGTATACATCAAAAATTCTAACTATTTCCATTCTTCCCTTTAGCCAAACTAAAGAAATAAAAATGTTTATGACTTTGCTTTCTCTCTTAGTTGAGTATAAAATCCTCTTAGTGGTGGGGAAAATGAAACACTTTTCAAACTTTAACCCCAGACCGCACTTTTCCACATTCCAAACCAGCCAGCAGGAAATGCCAAGACAAATTTATTAGACCCCCTTGAAAATAACACAACACTCAATAAATTTTCTTGAATTAACTTATGGTACAAAAGTAACTCACAAAACTTTATCAGGAATTTAAATTAATCAAGAAAAGGCCTAAACTATCAAGGGAGGGCTCAACTTTGAAAAGAAAATCTTAAATAAATTGGCTATCAAATCAATTATGCAATGCTAGATTACCAAGAAATATTTAAAATGTTGCGTAAAAAATGCCAGCCACGCAAGCAGAAAAAAATTTGTAAATGGCCTTAGTGAGAAGCGGAAAAAATACCTCTCAGCCCTTACTGGCAACAGATTTCTTGCTCATTCTAACAAGTTCGATTAATAAGTAAAATTCACGTTACTCATAACAGACTTGAAAAGGTATGTCACTGAGTAGCAGTCTTTCACCAAACACTATCCTCTGTTCATACTAGTGAAATTCTTTTCTTTATGTCTCAAAGATTTAATCGTCATTTCCATTCCACTTCATTAAAGTTCTCTTTTTTGCAAAGACCAGCCCATAACGGCATAACCAGCCCTCAACTTGCCTCAGTTTAAGTAAAATCAAACAAATTTTAAATTCCAGTGTTAACTCGGGCTTTAAAGCTAATTAACAAATCCATGGGATATGTTTAGTCGAACAACTGATTTTGCATAACAACATGAAATCATTCATCTTGAGCTCTTCCAGGAGATCGAATATCCCGGTTGTTTCCTAACCTGTCAAATCCCAAAAAAGACTGCCTTATCTCAACTATTGCAATTGCATTCCCAAGTCTGCAGTCTGGTAGCCACTACCTTTTGCAAGAAAACATATATTCTTTCAGAAATTGCATTTACTATTAAACTTACCCTATTTTATTTATTTATTTTTCTTAAATGCTGTATCATCAGATGCTATAAATATGACACTTCAACAACCATTTCTGTAAATAACACATCTGAAAGGTAAATATGTCAAAATTCTAATTATACAGTTGGCAAGGCAACATTCATGAAATTAATTAATGGTAAAATCAAGGTAAGTCCTGCATTTTCTTCCCTTTTCACTACGTCTGGGTGTTCCCTTTGGCCTTATCAGTCCTAAAAAAACCCTTAACTTGTTCCTTCTCAAAGGACACCTGGTCAGTCTCATATTATTATTTTTATCTATATTGATGATATATATATTATATATATATATATATATATAATTTCTTCATTCTATATATATTCACATACACTTCAAACTTTTTGCAATGCATTAATGCTAAAACTTTACTCCTTGCACTGTTGATAAACTTTTCTGTTAACTAATTATTTTTTTTTTTTTTTTTTTTTTTTTTTTTTTGACATAAAACATGACTGGATGGAAGATTCTGTCTGTCATCTTCTTGAAGTAGAACCTCTTACAGTCTTCCTAATCAACACCGTATTCTTTTTATTGAAGTCTCCAGTCAATGCACTGGTCTTGTTCCATTAAATAGGTTTCACCTTTACTAAATGATAAATAATATTCTGATCCAAATAAATTTATTTTAGGACTGTTTATATATATTATATATATAACTACTATGGCTGATAAATTTGGACAGAATCATATGATAAAATATATATATAAAAATATTTATATATATATATATATATATATATATATATACGGATATATTGTACATTATGCATCAATAAGTCCCTGGTTAATTTTCACAACTAATCTCAAAATTCAAAATTATGCCTCACTACAGCCAGATACCTGAACTCTCATAACATTAATTATTTCAGACTTCCCATGTACTAGAAAAATAACAGTGATCATAAAGAAAACTTATTTATTACTTGAAAAATCAAACTAAGATCCATCACTCAGAACATGTTGCAGGTATCAAAAATAAAAACTGAAATATTCTAAAAGGAGTAGAAAGGGCATCAGCATTCATCAAAAAATTTAACTGTTTCCTTGGTCTTAATTCTATCTTAGCAAACTAAAAGAACAAAACATATTTATCACTTTGCCTTATGCACACACAAACAATCCTATCAGCCACACTGGTGATCAACAAATGAAACACTTTTTTAAACTGTTAAATACAAGTTTTTATTTTTAAATTCAAAGTCTATAATTAGAATTCACAATCTGAAAAAATTTATTATTACTTCAAAACAACTCAACACTCAATTAATTCTTGAATTGAATTATTTACAAAAGTTTTCCACTCACTGAACTTTATCAGGAATTTAAATTAATCAAGCAAAAATTTAAACTATCAAAATTACTCAAGAAACTTGAAAAGAAAATCTTAAATAAATGAGATATCAACACTCAATGTTTGCAATGTTAGATTACCAAGAAATATTTAAAATGTTGCTTGTAAATAAATGTTACATCACAAACATAAAAAATGTGTAAATATGAAGAGATTTTGTAAATAGAAAACCACACAAAAATACACATAAGATTTATCAATAATGATTTCACTTGTCCAAAATTTCCTAACTTATCATACCATGGTATTAATAAGTAAAATTCACGTTACCTTACACAGACTTGTGAAAACCTCTGTAAATCACTTGCTGCAGCTGCATTACCACAAAACACTTTTTTACCAGGCGCCGTTACAAACTAAATAACTTTACTAAATTCAGATCTCAAAAGTTAATGCTAATACGTGACCCCAAAACACTACGTTAAAAATAATCTCTTTCTAAGAACAAGAGAGAGAGAGGGAACCAAATCAACTGGTCTCAGAAATCAGAATGAAACAAATTTTAGAATTCCAGTAACACGTTTTGAACGCAATCTTACAAAACATGGGATACGTGACTCGAACAACGCATGTAACAACATGAAATCACTCATCTTGAGCTCATATGGGAATGAATCGGCATTTGTTTTCCAAACCTGTCATCACTAACCCAAAACAAAGCGCTCTCTCTTATCTCAACTGATGACAATTGAAATGAAACAAGTCCTTGCTGGACACACACACTACACTTTTATCAAGAAAGAT
>NC_089742.1:11089609-11119609 GCF_040412425.1 Macrobrachium rosenbergii
CAGTGGAGGGAGTCCCCTCTCCAGTCATCATTCAGAGCTGATGCGTGGTCTGCTAGGTCCGAACCTCGTGCTATTCCCCTTTATTCTGGCACAGCCATACGTGATATGAGGTCACAAGAGACCTGGGCCCATAGTTGCCCCTAAGTTGTCAACAGAATGCATATTGGTTCATGTTTAATTGTAGTCGTGCACTCTGCAATGCTGGATTGCCAGGTAAGTCTGAAATTTGACAATTAATTGCCAGGTTCTGTTTCTCTCACTGAATTTCCCATTTCCTTTCAAGATTTCATCTCCCCACATAAAATCACTTTGAAAGGTTAGCATGTGTGTTCCTCATGAGAATTAAATTTATAAATGAAATGATCACTTGCTCATTGACATATAGTACATCAACACTCCATTTTGATCGATCATTGCAAGTGAGAGAATCTTCTGTGTTCTTACCTGGGAGATCTATTTCCAGAGACATGTCATATTTCAACCTGGCAATCTTGTCATCCATCTTGCATGGAATAATTTCTGCCTTATTGCGGCACCCTTTTCAACGTGCAACATTCCATGAAATTAGTAATTGTAAAGGAGTCCTTAGAGGGGACCCAGGTTCTATTGTGTTATCGATTGAAGCAATGATGTATTTCTTTTAAGAAGAAGCAGTATTTGAGGTACTGTAAATTCTACCTGTATTTTTAGTATTCTTTGATTAAATTGCTTATGTTGTGTCAATAAAGTAATATTTTGTACTGATCAAAGCTTTCAATTGGCGACGTACCAGAATTATTATATGTAATTTGCATATTTTATGTATTAATCAGTATTTACGTATGTCCACGGTGAGTGCAGGTCAAGACTTATCCAAATAATTTATTAATTAACGTATTTAATCATGGACAAACTTAAAATTGGTGACCTTGCCGACGACCCTTGGCTAATTAGTTGGTAATAGCATTGCTAGACACTGGGTCTTTGATGTGATGAACTTGGATTTAATTGGCATTGAAATTAAATTATTTGATTTCTTTTAACATAATCTCCAAAGCAAGATGGGTACAGGAACGAGGTAAGGCGTTGTGAATCTCGATGTTATGCTATTAAGATTGCATTAGGAATGAACAGCGAATAAGTAGTGTTTAAACAGAGTGATTTGTGATTATATAACATAAAATACACACTAGAGCGCCAAATTTCCTAATTTTGCGTGTGCAAAATAAAACGGCCACGAATTTCTTCAGGCTAGAGAGTGCTGTGTTGGTCTCACATACACGCTAGGATAGAAAGTTGGTAGTTAGTCATTTAGAAAGTGCTGTGTCTTATAAGTAACATTGCAGGCGTTAGCTAAGTTAGCAAGTAATAAACATTGTTATTTGTAAACAGTTTTACATTGGGAAAATAAGCGGGCTTTTCCTGCTTGTGAAGTGAATTTTGAAACCATTTGAAAATTCGTCTTGTGAGGGTGTGTCTGTTTCTAGGCTATTCTATATACAACCTGAGCCAGCCAGCCATAGGAGTGACATCAGTAGACGTCTTGCTACACCACCCACCCCCAATGCTTGCTACCATATTGAATTTTGTTTTCCATTTCATATGTAACATAAATTCATTATTGATGTTTTAAGTAAGTAATTTGCGTCTACGAATCTGCATGAATCATTCCATCAGGAAAGTTTGTGCTTTTCTTTGATTGTATCATAATATAATGAAAGAGTGCATGTTTTTGCGTGTTCATATGTGTGACGTCACTCGAGCAGACGACAGCAATAATGGCTGTCAGCTGTTGGTGGTCACGTGATTTGAGCAGCCATTTTGAATTTGGTCTATTTGTAAGTATTTCTCCACGTGACTCGTCTCGTCAAAACAAACTCATGACCTTTAGAGGCCATTTCCAATCACTGTCATTCATTTTCCCATGCATACCTACCGTAAAATCTTGCATAGTAAATTGAAAATCTTTTACAAATTAATTAAAGCAATGGGAACTAGAAAACATTTCATTTTAATCCTTGAGAGCATAGTTTATTTAATTTAGTTAGAAGTAATGAGTCATCCTTATACGACATCCATTTCTCAGTTGAAAGAAGAGGAGAGAGAGAGAGAGAGAGAGCGAGATAAATTAAATTATTCTTATCTGTATGCTATTTTACCAAAATTTATAAGAAGGTATGGTTTGTAATCATGTGAGATATTATTGAAGGATAACCTATTACTTTACAAGGCCAAGGGAACCAAATCAACTCAAGGTCATCCATTAAAGTCAATACCTGGGATAGCCCCTGCATTTCATCAGCGTATCTTGCTTTTGTCACCAATCCCACATGTAGTGCTGTTAAATTGATACACACTTGTGTCAAAGTTACTTAGCTAATTTTCACACACTTTTCTGTTAAGCACTTCAGGCAGCTAAGCAGGTCCTCTCGCCATTTCTTAAAAGAAAAGAACAGACCAGCATAAAATAAACGAATATAAAAACCTCTGCATCATAGAAGAATTTTGGGTGTAAGTTAAAATTAACAATAGTTTATTGAAACTGTTTTGTATGAGTGGGTCCTTTCAAAGACTTTCAAATACCGTAAGCAGTAAAGTGCACATTGAAGTTCAACCACTAGTCTTCCTCCCTCCACATGAAAGGAAGCAGCATCACTAGTACCTTACAAACTAGTCATGCACAAATGGCAATAAAAGGGATTCCAGAGTGCCAGAAATCTGCTGCACTGTGAACGAGTAACCTACCTGTAGTGTCTTACCTTTTCTTTTTCTCCTACTCATTGCTTGTGCTCTGCTTTGGGTGGAGTGCCATATCCTTTAGTACAATTGGTTTGTACCACAATTTAGTGTTGTTCCTTGGAATACACTGGTAGCCCAGTGCCACCAAGAAAGTGTCCTGTGTTAATACACAAGCTGCACCTGTGAACTGAAACAGAGTGCTAACAGGTACCGAGTTCATCCATAAGGTTTTACTATCAAGGAACACCCCTCAGTGAGACTTTGAATGGCACACTCAACCACAATGCCACCTTATTGAAAGGTGCCATCCCATCGAAGTGTCACCAGAGTTAAGGAACACTTCCCAAATTCATTTTAATTTGTCCTAACCTACCAAAATCATGTCGGCAGAACAATTTCAAGCCTACATGATTATAGGACAGGAGATGGGTCTCACAGGAAGAGAGCTCACTAAGTGGGCACAGGAAAGGCTAGATGCCTCAGTCAAAAGAGAGAAACAAGAACAAGAAGAACAAAGACAGCATAAATTTGAAAAAAAAGAAGAAAGACAAAGGAAGTATGAAGAAGCAAAGGCAGAAAGAGAAAGGGCAGAATGAGAAGAAGAAAAGAAGGAGAGAGAAGAGCAAAGGATGTATGAGCTAGCTCTCAAATAAAAGGAGATCGAGCTGGAGAAGGCTTGAAAGGACAGTGCCAAAGCTCTAGCCCTGTGACAAACTTCTAACCCCATACCTGCTCCACCTAATCCACCTATATCCAGTATCAATTCACTGATATCAAAGTGGGCTGAAGACGAGCCAGAAGCATGTCTGGTAGAAGTAGAATTACTCTTTGCAAACTACAGTACCACAGAGACAGAGAGAGGCTTACTTCCTTCCAAGCATATGGAAAGCAAAGCAAAGGCCGCCCTCTGCTCACTGGCTAGTGGTACCAAGGGAAACATGTAGGAAGTTCGGAAGGTGATCACTAAGGCTTATAAGACAACCCCAGAGAAATGGAGACAAAGGTTTAGGGCTCTCCCAAAGGAAATTAGTCAGACCTGGGCTGGATGGGCTTATCACAAGACCTGATCTAGTCAGCTCTGGCTCGATTCCATGACGTGCACTGAGTTCGAGGACCTGTTTAACAGAACGATGCTGGAAGATTTCTTCCAGTGTGTTCCTGGGCCCCTCACTATGTACCTCAATGACAAGCAGCAAAAAAACACTCATGGAAGGCTGTCGTATGGCTGACAATTGTGAGACCTATAACCCATCTTCCACTACATCTTACCGGCGCATGGTGCCCCCCCGGACATCTCTCAGAGTTAGCTTGCCCGAAAAATCGGACTCCCTTCCAGGCCAGTATGCAGTTACTGCCATAAAGTTGGACACTCCTAATCTGAGTGCCACTTTAAAGGGGGATCTATAAAGAAGCACCCTCAGAACCCTTTTAAGAAATTGGATGATGCCTCTCCATCCACTGATAAGCAATCCTCTCCACCAACAGTCACCATAGGTAAGCGAGCTCATCCAAAGGGCCCCTGCAGAGACTGTGGTGCTCCTGGACATTATAGTGCTGGATATCCTGCCTGCCCAAAGCATGTTACCTATACCAAGCATGTCAACTTGATCAGTGTCATGGCCGCTGTGGCATGGCTGACTGATATTTCTCACCCTGAGAGGGTGGAAACCGAGACCGTCTCAGTGGCACCCCTTGATGGCTCTAGCACGCCAGTTGATCTGACAGTTACTGTGAACACCGCATCAGACACCTGTCTGATTGACTGGTGCCAAGTGCCAGCCAGTGCCACTGTGAACAAGAAGACTAGTTGGATGATGACTTGGGTAGAGGGCCATACCAAGTCCATTTCCATAGTTGAACTCTAGGTCATGGCACCTTGGGGCACTCAACCTCATCACATTGGTGTGGTGAGTAAAATTAGGCATGGAGTTTAATATCTGTTGGGATGGGACCTCCCCTGGGGATGTCCTCCTCCAACTCCCTTCCATTGCCTGGATACCTCCACAATGGAGGCATTGACTACAGCATCACCGGACCAGAGCACAATTAAATCTTTAGTTACCATAGAATAAAGGTGAGAGAGCCAAAAAAAGAGTTCCTAAGTTAGCGACGCAGAATAACTGCACGTGAAATTTCACGTTGTAAGAAGCAGAGTACTAGAGGTGTTAGTGACACCAAAACACTGGTTTTTAGGAATTTAGGAAGTGCCGATGTATTGCATGTGTTAGCTATGAACAGTTAGCTAAGTGTGTCTTTGAAAACAGTTATGGCAAAGGAAGTGTACAGTTCCTTTATCAGTGAAGTGAAGTTGAAAATTCACGTATGCAGAAATACCACGTGACAACTAGCATAGCGTTAGGCACATGTACGTCCCATTGTCTAACTCTCACAACTCCAAGCAGCCAAATCCAGACCAGATTTTATTTCAATGTTTTAAGTAAAGCAAAGGCATTATTGATGTTTTAAGATAAATCATTCGAGCCTGCATATTGCCACCAATCATTCAGTCAAAAAATTTTAAGTGTTCTTTTCCCCAAATTTTAAATCACTGATCGATTACTGTGTATGAGGTGCATGGCGTCACCAGTTGCCAACAGAACTGTTCTACCCACATACCCTGTTCCACTTCTCATCATTCTTTGATTGAGCGAAATTCCATTTCTTTTTGCACCCTAACATAAAACCTAAAGAATTTTGATAGTAATTTGAAAATCTTTTCCACCATATAACTTGTCATGATGGGAGCTAGGTATTAAATTATGTAAATTCCAAAAGTACATTTTAAAAAGTAATTCAAAGTAAATTATCATAAGAATGGATTAGAGTAAATTAAATAACCAACGAATATGCTGTCATACAGATATGCTCTGAGAGAGAGAGAGAGAGAGAGAGAGAGAGAGAGAGAGAGAGAGAGAGAGAACTCTTATATTCTTACATGATCACCAAAGAAAGTTAATAAGGGCATAGTAATAATTACAAGTGAGTATTGCAGAATAAACTCATTAATTCATAAAGCCAAAGGGAATCAACCTCTTTTCCATTAATACCCAAAACTTTGATCTTTTTAGATCCCCAATCAATTCTTCCCTTTTACTCATTCACACATAGTGTGCAAACTTGTATATGCACCCATGTTCAGTGTGATTGTCTCCAATACCTATTTTCATATTAAGCGCTTCAGCCAGTGAATTGAGCTCTCATGCATTCTGAAGAAAGAATACACACCCATTTAATAACTGTTATTAGCTTTTCTGCAAGAGTGGGTTTTCCTTATCCAAGACTTGCGTATACTGCAAGACCAAATCGCACATTGAATACAACCCCAAAACCTTCCTTTCCTCATGTCGGGAAGCAGACTTCCTTTCCTCATGTCAAGGAGCAGCCACCAGTTCTTAGAACTAGCTGCCTGCAAGTGCAAGCCAAAGGGTTTCATCTTCCACAGTACCACTAATCTGAGGCACTGCCAACGACTAGGTTACTGAAGCACTTACCTTTCACTTTCCCTTTTACTTATTGCTCACGCTCTGCCTCGGGCAGAGTGCCATTTCCTTCATTGCAGTTTGGTTGTACTGCCTCTTAGTGTTGTTCCCTAGAATACACCGGTAACCTAGTGCCACCAATACATAGTCCTCAAATCATTGCCACTGCACCTATACCTGAGATACAGTGCCAACAGTGTATCCACCCATAAGGATCATTGCTCCTTCAGGATTGCTCCATTGGTATGACCTCTGCACGACAAACTCAGCCACATTGCCACCTTATTGAGAAGGTGCTATTCCAACAAAATGCCACCAAGTTATGGAACACTTCCCCACTGTCACAGGCCACTTCCCTTAGATGTCCTGAAAGACGAGAAAAATGTAGTTAGAGCAACACCAAGCCCTCATAAACATGGGCGAGGATGTAGGTTACAAGGGACAGGAACTCACCCAGTGGGTAAAAGAACAGCTGGATGAAATACTCCAGCAGGAAAGAGCAGAAAGAAAAGATCTGAGGAAGTACAAAGAAGCTAAGGCAGCAAGAGAGCTATCTATCTCTCAAGGAAAAGGAGCTTGAGCTGGTGAAGGCTCGAAAAGAAAGTTCCGAAGCTCTAGCTGCCCAACAAGCCTCCAACCCCACACCTCTTGCACCTAATGCTCCAATATTTAGCATTAAAGCTCTGATTCTTAAATAGATGGAGGATGAGCCCAAGGCATGGTTGGAGGAAGTAGAAGCAATCTTCAAGAACTACACCACCACCAAGATGGAGAGGGCTGCGCTGCTTGCCAAGCATATAGATGGCAAAACAAAAACCGTCCTCCGCTTGCTGGACAAGGGTAAGAGAGGGAACCTGGTAGATGTTCGACGAGTAATCACCAAGCGTTTTAGAGGTCTCGCCAAGGAAGTTGGTTGGGCCTGGGCTGAATGGGCCTATCATAAGACCCAATCAGAACAATGCTGGCTCGATGCCATGCTGGAGGATCTCTTCCAGCGTGTTCATGGGCCACTTGCAGTGCACCTCAACGACAAGCAACTGAAAACACTGGTGGAAGCTTGTCATATCATCGACGACTGGGAGACCTTTAACCAGTCCCACAACACATCTCACCAGCGCATAGTGCCACCTGAACACCTATCAGGATCAACTCGCCCCAAGAACAGATACCAAGGCAAACTTCTAAAGTGCAACTTCGACAAGAGAATTGGTCACCCTGAATCTGAGTGCTGTGTTTAGAAGGGAGTTAACCAGCAGCACCCTCAAAAGGACTCCAAGGACTCCTCTCCATCCACAACCACTCAATCTTCTCCACTGACAGTCACCATAGGGAAATCAGCCCATTCAAGGGGCACCCGCAGAGACTGTGGAACTACAGGGCACTATACTGGTTGCTCAAAGCATATTCACTCTACCAAGCACGTAAATCTGATCAGTGCCATGACCTCCATGGTCATGCTACCCGATATGTCTTGCCTCAAGTGGGTGTGGACTCAGTCCATCTCAGTGGCACCCCTAGATGGCTCTAGCCTACCAGTGAACCTCCCAGTTACGATAGACACTGGCTCAGATATTTGCCTGATAGACCCAGCCTGAGTGCCAGCCAGTGCCTTTGTAGACGAAAAGATCAAGTGGACGATGACTTGGATAGAAGAGCAGACTAAGACCATCCCCACAGCCTTGCTTCAGGTGACAACCCCTTTGGGCGCACAACTTCGCCACACTGGTGTGGTGAGCAAAATCAGGCACGGAGCAGGGTTCCTGTTGGGACGAGACCTCCTCTTGGGATGTCCTTCCCCAATGCCACTCTTTTGCCTAGCTACCTCCACTAGGGAGGCCTTAACTCCAAAATCCCCTGGCCGGGACACCGCCACTGTGACAGGCGTGCCATCGTCAGCAGTACCTTCTGCTCACCGAAGTGGTTGACAGAAGGAGTATTCTCCATGCAACTCTAGTCCCAGTCCTCACTCCTCACAAAAGGATGGCCACCAAAAGTTTCCTCCCTCACAGTGAAGGGAAACCGCCAGAACCAAGTACCTCTGTAAGGCCTGTAACGTAACAGGGCACCCCACGAATTGGTCGGGGTTCCCTAGCAAGCAAAATACAGCGGACACCACAAACAGAGCAATCCCAAGAGGCTCTGACTACCACCTGAGACAGGAAAATCTGCCTCATGCTACCTCAGGTACACCGAGGGGTTTTGCATCCCTGGGTCTCTTTTCAGGCACTCCTGACTCCAAATCTCTGCCAGTGCCACTTGAGGGCCCTGAGCAGTGCCCAGCTCAGTCTATCTCGGACATTGAGCCTCCACTTATCTTAACTTCTGTGCCTGGCCCTGAGTTAGCGCCAGTGCCGGATACCAATCATGTCACAGATTCTCCTATGGAAGACCCTCCAACCCTCACAGAATTGATTATTGCCATCAGCCCCCAACAATTCTTCCTCACAATCACCTTTGTCTGCTGAGGATGAACCTCTGGCAGACCTTAACGCTACGCCTTCTCTGGCCAACCAGGAACTGTCCGGCTGGAATGCAGAAGCTGTTTCTACCTTTGTGATGGTTGTTGCAGCAGCTGAAGTAGGGAACCTCCAGTAGCTCCTAGGGCTATCTCTGATTCTGCACCTGGCATCACTTCTGACCATTCCCCAGAGTAGATGCCCTCTTCACCTCCTAGGAATGGCATGGCCAGGCCATGTCAGAACCGGAAGAAGAAGAAGGGGCAGAAGAGATCCAGTTAACCCATAAGAGCCACAAACTCTCATTGGCACTCATGTCCCATTGGCACAGTGCCATTTTCATCTCTGAGTGATCCTGGCAATCTTGCAGTACTAACCCTTGTAATAAACTCATGATAAAACTGTCCAATACTCAAGCTGGTACATTCATGACCGGTTAGCACAGTTAACCCTTCAGGTTGCTCATGTCCAAAAATATTGTGTGTTATTCCATATAGGATTGTGTAACCTGTAAATAATTGCATTTAGTTTGGTCAGTGTCATTTAATTTAGTGCCAGGGCAGTAGGATGGTAGACCATGTCAACAAGACACAATTTTCCACGTACCCTTTGCCCAGGAATAAAGTTCCCCTGTCATCAGAGACAGCCAGTAGGAGTCTGTAGATACCGTTGTCTAGTGGTAGGCTCTGCTGTTAGTAAAACTAGTATCCCCTCCTAGCAGTTAGGTAGGTCATTTTAATTAGCTGCATTGCAAAAGTAAGACTCTTTTAGGGAAGCTAACTGACTAGTTGAGATGAATAACTTACTTAGTTCAGGCCTTCATGCCTGAAAGGGAGTAAATACCTTCTTAAATATCATGATGGCTGGGGGAGACACCCACTAGCGGGTACAGAATGTAGGTGTCCTACCCCACTATCGTACGATATTGGGTGACAGAAAGCCGTTAGGGCACAAGGGCAAGTCATGATAGTAAATTGGACGCTAGGCTAACCCTTAGTTAGTTTTAACTATAGATCCTATTCCCCTTGACCTTTGTGCTGTCCTGTGCTTGCTGCAAGAATTAAGGGGATGACTCTGTGACATGGATCACTCTCACTCTGTGCCCCAACTCCAAAGTGCAAGGTCGTTCCACTCTTAACAGCACTAAACCTGGCCATGTGTCGGGACTTCTGCGGCCTGAATCCATCTTTTGCAAGTGAGTTCCATGCACAGATGCAATAAGGTACATCTTGAAGTCGCAAAAGACACCAGTGTTCTTTTCCCCCTTCCTTGAATTTCTCTCAATTTTCAGTGTTTTCATCTTTTCATTCTCCCAAACAAAGTCCCTTTGTTTCCCAAATCCTAGCACACACATTTTCCCTCATGACTTGGTCCAAGCATAAATTAAGTTTGTTCTGTGATAATAATCAGAGCATTCCCACCATAGTGTTACCATGTGTTAGTTAAATCCAGTTAATAATTCCCTACATCATGAATAATTAATTTCATGTGAGAGAAAGTCTTTGTGTAGATGAATGTTGACCTGGAATTCTTTTCCAGAATCCTGTTATCTGGCTCTTCGCATTCTGCCCCTGCCCTTGTGAAACAATAGCCTTAGAAGAGCCTTCTGCAGTTGACAGTCTACAAGGGCCATGTGTTAGGCCACTCAGCGTTATTGTTGTGCTAAAGTAAAATAATTTTATCAGCCAGTCTTAAGTGGTTTATAAGATTCGTGTCAAACTTTTATTTTTTTGCTAACTGTAGTTCACTTTTTATGGCACATTGCATGTGCCTTGATTGCTGAACTGCCAACCTGTCCATATTAATTTCTAGTTGCAAATCTGTAACTGAATTAATATAATCTAACCGACTGGTTTGAAAGGCGACCTTCCCATTTTCTTTGAATAGATGTAATTTCAAGGTAAGTCATATTATTAATTACATTTATTGCCTATGTCCTGAGATGATCTAGGGGTTGGCCCCTAAGGCAAAATTCAGCTTAACTCTTGCAACTGGACTCAGAACATATATATATATATATATATATATATATATATATATATATATATATATATATATATATATATATATATATATATATATATATTGACACACACACATCTCCTCCAAAGCCATGAGAGGCAGATAACCTCAAGTCTCTATTGGCCTTGTTCAGGCACATGTAATTTATACCCTTTCCCCTCACATTAAATCCCACCTATTTTTACATGCTTTTATTTAACTTCTGTGCCTGCATGTCTGTTTGGGTCAAAATTTGTAAATCAATTTTTGACATGTTCCCTTTGTCCAATGAACCTGAAATTTTGCATGGTAACTCAGTCCCCATGAAATACAACCTTATATGATCAGTAAGTTAGCAGTGACCTCTAGTGACCTCTCCCAGTATCTCATAATTTGTATGAAGTAAATAAATCTTTGGATTTTTCATACCTTCTTTGACTCAGTAGAATGTTAGTAACTCTTTGGATTTGTCACTCCTTCTTTGGCTTGACAGGACATCAGGTTCAATTTTGTTAGCTACAATCATAAATCAGTTACAATTTCTGTCAAAAGTAAAAAGTATAAAATAAAATAAAAAAAAAAAATTAAAACACGCTTTTATTAAATGCTCTAAAATGTAAAAGATATTTTATTTACAAAAATAAAAGCATGGGCGCCAAACATGGAAGGAAATGCTACAAAAAAATATATATATTTCTTGTAGCATTTCCTTCCATGGTTGGCGCCCACGCTTTTATTTTTGTAGACATGATTAATTGTACGAAAATCCTGGTGTCTTAAAAAAATATTTTTACTTTTTAGTGCATTTTAATAATTGTTAAAAAAATCTTATATTTTCTTTCTTCTGCAAGTTCACATTTCACCTCCAGTATCATACCCTCTGGTAATTTTCATTCTCAAGCAGGTATAACAAAATCCATTTATTTAAAAGGAGAAATGCTAGCCTCACCCAGTCTTTTAAGACCTTTGCTTTCGCCAAGCATACTTGATACATGCAAGGTGCCAGAGAATCCCGATTGTATTCCCTTGAAATCGCGGTGCTTTCTATTCTTCATCCCCTTAATTTCCCGTTTGCATCCTCAATAGTCACCTCAGCAGCATTACCAAATTTGCATAAATACCTTCCTTTCGTACATTATTCAAATCTGTCACCTTCTCTTGCTAGAATACTTACTTCATCAACAAAGGTTCGAATTTTCTTCAAATATATTGTCTCCACCAACGTTATTTATTATGTAATACATTGACACACCAAACTAGTTTGCATTTATTTTTTCCATTTTTATTCTCGTTAAACAATAATTTCAGATGTAACCTTAATGTTCAAAATAACCTACTTTTTGACTTTCACTTGTCTCTTTGTCATTTTGTCTTCAGTTTCTTATGTATCGCCACACAATCTTTTGCTTTTGTTTCCCCTTACCTCTGATTGAATCTTTCAAACAGTAGCTGTTTTAGTCTCTCCTCCGACTAGGCAAGCAAACTTCCCCTGCTGACACAGGGCCCCCAGCTTAGAATTATTTTATGCTCATCATATATTCCTTCCATTTCCTCACCTTTCGCCTAAGCGCACTTTTCACTTCTTAATTACCATAGTTAGTAGGCAGAACATACTCTCTATTATAACTTTTGTTTAACTTTACGTCCATCAGCATTCTCTGCACTAGCACATAGTTTACAAAAGCCTTTTTATCCTGTTAATGTATTTTGCTGTATAAACCATGTATTCCCATCGGTGAAGCTCACTTTCTACTTGAACATATCCCCCCCTCCTTTTTATGAATTCATCGTTAATTAAAACAAAAGCTGTAATTATGAACAATATAGTTGGGCAGTAAATTCTCCATCGTCTCAATTATCGTAATTACTTTTCCGTGCGTGTTTGTAGTATTTCAATGAACGTCTTCTTAATTTCTTTTGCAAAGTATATGGTTTATGTTTGTTTCTTTGTAGCAAATATTAACATGATTTCTGAAATTGCTTAACAGTCTTGATATTTTTTCACTTTTTTTTTTGGTAGCTTGAAATTTTACTTTTATTTTATGTCTCTGGGTTATAAACCTGAAGGCCTATATCCTATTTTCTTTTTATTTTCGGAATTTTTTAATCGTACAGTGACGATTTTCTACTCTGCAACTTAACAAAGTTGGTAAATTTGCTCCTCTACGCTTATTATTAGACTCTTTTTCACTTTCGATTACTAACGAAATAAGCACTCCCTTTCTATATATATATATATATATATATATATATATATATATATATATATATATATATATATATATATATATATATATATATATATATATATATATATATCTGGGGAGAAACATATTACGTTTTTTTGCTTGCCACGGCACAGTTTCTTTCCTTCTTTCATCACGTTTGAGAATTTCTCTCAGATTGCTTCACCGGAGGCTTAAAGTCTAACTTCGAAGAGGAGAGTTTATCGCTTTCTTCAGGGTTTGACCCAAGTTTGATCTTAATTTTTTCTTTTCAATTCCCGTACCAGTCACTATCTAAGTATTCGTATCAGTGTTAAGAAATAAAATTTAGTTGAAGGCTAAAGATCGTGGAGAGAGGTTAGTTAAGTAAGTCTCTGTGAGATAACGAGAATTTCTTCAGTGCACGTCTCCCCTATAAGGTGCTCATTTATTTGTGTGTGTGTAAGGTTCCGGGTGGGTATGTGTGTTTGTGCGTGTTGAAGGGAAGGCGGTGGGCTGGGGGCACATTCCCTTATTCCTTCTTAATTTTATATCCGGTTGGCTAACAGAGTAGATGTTAAGAATACGAACATATATGCATCTTTCACTGTACTGTGTTTAGAAGAAATTGAAAAATGTCATCATGGTCATTATGCTCGGGTGCATATGAAAGGAAGGCTTACTGTACTTAATCTACAATTGCAACTATTTGACAGAATTCCATCATATAGAACTATTCATTAACAAAGAAACTTTTAAATTAAGAAATCTTACATAATAAAAACATGAATAAAATTAAACATAATCACATTACAAAGAAGAGCAATTAGTCTTCTTAATTTTCTTTTAACGTGCTTTTATTCCCATTTTTGTATGGGGTAAGCACGATGCCTTCTTTGAAGGACTTTTTGATTTGGCTTTGGGGTAGACCTGTGGTCTCGATCGGCTGCCCTGCCTGACATCGCTTAGACCCCGGTACGTATGTTTCATGTATCTTACCAGACCCCAACGCCCTTTCTCCCCAGCAGCGAGAAGTTATTGCGCGGGTATGGCGAGAGTTCGAGACGTGTGAGATGTTTGTTATGTTTTTAGAAGGTGTTGTAGTGGCTTTGTTTTGTGTGTGTATTTAGTCTGTAACATCCATTTTGCTTTTTAAGCAAACCTATCCGTTGATTACATATATAATCCCGGGATGTCTACACGGATAGCAAAGTGTCTGCCTCTCTGATCAGCCGGAAATTGATCATATTGAACCCATTAACCACAGACCTCTCTAAAGTCCGAAGCTGCTGCTGTAACCGACTGAGCCATCGAGGCTCAAAGAAGAGCAATTAGTATTATCTGGTATTTGAAACCTTTGGCTATATTAAATATGAAAAAGTAAAAAGCTGCTATCTCGAGGAACACGATTAACCATAGCAAAATATGTCTTGATAAGTATGAGAGACAATTCATATTTCCTTTCCCTTGCCTGAGAATCGTATTTTTGTTTTTGTATTTTATTATTAACTGAAAATTTTGCATCCCAAAGAAGATTTCTGCATCAATGAGGAAAGTGATAGAAGAACGACGGTTCTTGGATTTGCCAATTCATTAATAATTGTCCACATATTTTGAGCAATATATTGACTAAAGGGCGACAAAATTTGGTTCCTATTTTATTAATTTCTGCAAACATCTTTTGTTAGAAATAATTGCACTGGGCTCCAGTAAAGTAAGATGATATTACCCAAAATCAACAACAATTACATGGAAACTTAGCGCGCTGTGTACAGACTTCAAACCAGTTTTACTGGGGAGAGACGAGGCGGTCGTATCAACACGGTGAAATCGACCTGGAGTAGGCAACAAAAATGTTTATTCTCTCATGTTACTTTTCATTCAAGAAACATTTTACCAAAACACCCATGAGTTAGAAACGTTTTTGTTTTCCTTATAATTATCTTAAGAGACGAACGGTTGATCCTGCATTCATTACTGCCAGGAAGTTATTGGCAATAAAGTGTAATTCTGTCGTTTTTAGTCTCTTAGGTGCGAGTATTTTTACGTAAAGTAATTATTGAATAGTTTATTCTAGTAAGTTACTAAATCTATTTTTTCACAACACTGAGTGACCGATTTAGTTAGGAACTTATAACTATTAGGATAAGGCAATAATATATAAAAAAATAGAATGCATATTATTTTGAAGCACCATGGAAATTAAGAACTCAAGAAGGTTATATAAAAAAAAGTGGGTAATTAGAATGCCTCTATTATAAATTGAAGAGGAATGTTAATGTTGAAAAGTGAATACAGCGTTTCTGTTCTTGATAGCAGAAATAACAGATATTAGATAATTATAGATTTTGTTAAACTAAAACAACATCAACCAAGTAAGCGTAGGATAACGTGTTCTTAAAGGAAAAAGATCTTAGGTTATATGTAAAGAGGACACGTATGTATTTTAATATCAAAGGGCTAAGAAGAAAGTGCTTGAAACACTGTAAAAATTAATGTACTGAATTATGAAAGTAAGACAATGGCTGAGTCTTACTATACCCGCGGGGAATAAAACCAATTGAAGAGCTATCCATATTGTTTACTTATTAGTGAGTATACGAGTGCATGTTCTCTCTGTCTCTCTCTCTCTCTCTCATATATATATATATATATATATATATATATATATATATATATATATATATATATATATATATATATATATATATATATATATATATATATATATATATATATGTGTGTGTATATGTGTGTGTGTGTGTGTGTGTGTGTGTGTGTGTGCGTGTGTGTGTGTGTTGTGTGTGTCTGCCTGTAAAAGTCTTTGGGTTAACAAAAATGCATTTTCTACCTTGCAAAATTATCGTTTCAGTTCCCCTCTTTCACTACCATATGTGTTAGCGTGTTCATCATTTTCCCCTCTGATGGCCAGCTATCAACTCCTGTGAACTCTGCTGAAATTCGGTTCTGCAATCATTATTACATATACCATTTTTTACATATTAGTCTACTTATGTTATTTTTCTCTCTCGTATTTTTCTCTATTTTTCATTTAAAATTTAAAGTTTTCTATTTTTTTAATGTTATATACTTTTAACCATCTTGGTATACATATCCACACGTTAATATATGTATATAATACTGAAATACACATCACTAAATGTGGTAATAAATCAAAGGATGTAATGGCCAAGAAATAATTTAAAAAGTTAATTGGTGCCATTAGATTCCCTCCTAGTCAATTATACATGGTTTTTCTTTTATGTTTTAACGAAGTTTGTTAATGATTAATCATGCAACAAAATTATCTGCATAAAAGGATTTTTAAAGGATCGTTGTCCTTAAAAACTGTAAGTTTATTGAGAGTACATCGATCACAGTTTAAGAGAAATGCAATGCAGTAGTTAGTAATGTAACAAAACCTTTTAGATTAATTAAATGGAGCCGGCAAGCGATTATTTTGTCAAGGCCAAACACGAAGGCCACTAGGAGCGAAAAGGGAACCACGCCTCTCTTTCTCCGAAGGAATCAATGTTTGACCCATCCTGAAACAAGAAAAAATGCACCGAAGTTTCTTCGGCGCAATCGAGTTTTCTTTACAGCAGCTACATCGTATAATCAAGGCCACGGAAAATACATCTATCTTTCGGTGCTCTCGGTATAATGCTGTATGAGCCACGGCCCGGTGGTGGCCAGGCCTATATAATTGCCAGACGCACGACTATGGCTAATTTTAACATTAAATAAAGTAAAAACTGCTGAGGCTAGATGGCTGCAATTTGGTATGTTTGATGTTCTAGGATCTGAGGGCGGACAGAAAAAGTGCGGGCAGAAAAAAAGTGCTGACGGACAAAGCCGACACAACAGTTTTCTTTCACAGAAAACTAAAAGGATAGTCGTATGAATATATATATATATATATATATATATATATATATATATATATATATATATATATATATATATATATATATATATATATATATATATATATATATATATATATATTAGATTGAAACAAAATACCTTTTTTGTCACTAGTTTTAAAAAAGAAAGTCAAATAACTATCTCCATCACAATATAGCCATACTTTCTCTAGATTATAAGCCTCTCTACGAAACTCAAGGATATTACGTATTTTAAGGTAGGTCAAGCTGTTAGGTCGGCGGTAAATCCTTCATGGGTTTCTTTTGTGATTTATATTTTCAAGTTTTTCACCTTGACATTTAAATTGGGGAATTGCGTTTCAGTTCATTATTATTCATGATTATGTAGCTAGATCTTTGGCAATATCACAGTGTTGTAGAATAACAAGATGTGTTAAATCTATATATAAAAAATAAGATTTAAACAGAATTCCGGATTTTTCAGGGCGAGGATGGACTCAGGGAAGGGTTCCTTACCGCAGACGTATCTGGTGTCAGACTTCTTTTTATTGGGTAAAAAGAGAATGAAACTTTTATTCGCTTCATCCTGCTCGTTAAAAGATTCGGATTTCTTTGTATCAGGAATAAGACCCTAAAATAAACAAAAAAGGTTTTCAATCACTACTTACTGTTCCTTGAAGAATATTTGCATTCAATGACTGCCATCCCTGTATAAGACTTTATTTTCTCTTTGCTATTGGTCGGAAATATAAAAAAAATATAGTTGTATAAATGGCTTGAATGGTATTTAAAAGAAAGTAAAAACTAAACATGAACGTAAAAAGTTTCCTTCGAATTAAACATTATTAAAATGAAAAATTAGTCATGTGCTTTTCCCACCTAGATAAATCCTAGTGACATAATCTAAAGTTTTTAAATATTTACTGTAGGTATGATGTGATAAATATTAATAGTGAGAGGAAACATTATGTAATACTTATGGAATACCGACAGACACGTCTAAACATAATCACCTGTAGTTTGAGGGAGCACTGAATGACCCAGAGGGTCCCAGTGCTTGGCTTTATGCCTAAATCACATATTCAATATTCCACTGACCTATATCTTCGACCTGAAAAGAACCTGCACTTTCATCGACCTCTCTTTTGGTACTGTCCAAAACCTGTTATAAATCCTAGCTCTTGCAACTTATGTAGCTGCATATGCATACATATGTATCTTCATATATAATTTATATATATATATATATATATATATATATATATATATATATATATATATATATATATATATATATATATATATATATATATATATATATATATATATATATATATATATATATATATATATATATATATATATATATATATATATATATATATATATATATATATATATATATATATATATATATATATATATATATATATATATATGTGTGTGTGTGTGTGTGTGTGTGTGTGTGTGTGTGTATGTATATTACGATTTTAACCTGGGATGCTTAACATGAGCCAGTTATAGACTCTGAATGAAAGATTACGTTACTTACCACAAGAAATTCCTTAGTTCTGACTACAGTTGATACAGCTAATCATAATATATAAAGGAAAGGGGATATAACTGAGCTGGAGGGCTCTACTATAGTCGAGCCAAACGAAAGTGGCGCTTGAGAGAAGGTCTCCGTCCAATGCATCGTATCGACATCAAAAGATTTCGGACATCAGACCTTAAAGACCGCTCAGTGAGGATACGAGCGAACAATCTGACCAGCTTATTACCTGCGGATTAAGTGAATTAGCGTGTCAGACGAAAAAAAAATTAATCTTGTTCTTGTCTGAGATAAATAAATCTTAACCATACGTCAAATTATTTGTCTTTTCATGTAAATAAATACTACATTTACAATTAAAAGGTTCCCTCGAGTTTCAGCCAATATGTTATTTAAGTCCAAATCTTTGGGTATGATGGCTGAAATATCATCAATATAACAGTACCATGTTACAGGAAAATGGAAAATCTTGGGGATGTACAGGCATTCGAAAAATTCCATATAAGAATTTGAAAGAACAGGCGAAAGTGGGTTTCCCATTGCTATACCAAACGTTTGTTTAAAATATTCCTCATTGAAAATAAAGTTTATGCAATTCATCTTTAAGGTATTCAATACCGAGTCAATGGGCAGTTTATGTGTGTGTATGTGTACAGTATGTATATATCTATCTATATATATATATATATATATATATATATATATATATATATATATATATATATATATATATATATATATATAAAACACACACACACACACACACACATATATATATATATATATATATATATATATATATATATATATATATATATATATATATATATATATATATATATATATATATATACACACTCAATTAAAGAGGAGAAACAATCCTATACAGAAGACGTGTGGGTCTTAAGGATAAATGTATTTTTGAAGGAAGAAAACACTTATTTAATGTATTAAAGCGCTCCCTGTGTGGCTCTGATTGACCTGGGTTCATAATTCTTTCAAGGAAAATATATCCGGGATTATGACCGACGGAACCCTCCCACCTTTAAGACCTTAATGCATATTCGGTTTCAGGACTTCTCTAAACCGCGCTCTCTAGGTAAAATGAACGAACTCTTTAGATTTCGCCACGACACATTCAATCTCTCACGCGCCACTTTCGTTTGGCTCGACTATAACAAGGCAATTATAAGTAAACAATTAGGGTATGTACATTTACATTAATAAACAATCAGAAGATGAAATGAACTAATCAGGTAGGTAAGGCCTGAGAGATTAAGTATAATACAAGACTGTGATCACTTGAAGATATATCCATCGCTATGACGATGCTGATAAGGGCGTCATGAGGTTCATGACGCACAAGGCACAATCAAGGAAGGATTCCACAGCTAATGTTCCCTCTGTAACGGAGAGATTTGCGAATTAAAGGCCAGTAAGGACACAGTAAGAATATGCATAGGACAAGGCAGCGCACGGAGGGTGCCAAGGGTGCCTTGAACATAGTTTTATGTAATCACGCAAATACTGGAATTTATTTAAGACTGCACTAACAAGGCAAGGTTGATATGCAATACTGGCACTTGGAAATAAAGTAGGATGTTCAGTGAGAGAATTAAAACGGTGTGACTGAATGAAAAGAACCTTTGTAACAGATCACTTTACCTTGTAGAAGAGGTGGCTTCAGCATAGAAATGGCGGTGGAGGAGGACTTGAAGGGCTTCACTGGTAAGAAGACTAAGGCCCTGTAAGGTGGGCCTCGGGGTAGGCGCTCTGAAAGAGGCGGGAAAGCAAAGGGAAGGAAGGTTGCTCAACCACGTCCAGATATGTCTCTAACATCTCGTTCCTTAGGTCAGTCCTTTTAAGACCTCGGCTCCGGGATTATGATGCATCACTTGATTCAGGGTCACCGCATGGTCAATCAAGCCTGGCCACATGCTCCTAAGGGGCCTGCGCATCTCTCTGTATCGCCGGCTCTATTCTGCCTCCGGCCAGAATTAATCCTCTCACAGCTCTGTGTTCTGAAAACAAAGGAGCTTCCAGCAATCGCATATTCACAGAGGGAGAAAGTGGGAGAGGTAACCAGAGTGCAATTAAAGGATTTAAGAAGGCGCCAATATTCCTTCGCCCCTCCTTGCCAGGCAGTGCTAAGCAAAGCCCTGTATTTCTTACTTCTGACTCTTATATTAAAGCTTTGGTAGTTTTGATGCTTGGGAAGATGTAGAAATATATATATATATATATATATATATATATATATATATATATATATATATATATATATATATATATATACATACATATATATATATATATACATATATATATATATATATATATATATATATATATATATATATATATATATATATATATATATATATATATATATATATATATATATATATATATATATATATATATATATATATATATATATATATATATATATATATATATATATATATATATATATATATATATATATATATATATATATATATATATATATATATATATATATATATATACATATATATATATATAATCAGAAAGCTACAAACGTCCTTTAATATCCAATTCACTCTACCTCGAAATAATATATTTTCATATATGTTACCGAAGGGAATTTTTAAGTTGATAATAAGTCCACCGTCCCGTGGGATCGAACCAGCGACGGACGAGGAATCAGGACTACAGTAACGCTCTAACGAAATCGGCCACAAGAGGTATAAGTGAATAACATCTCCGTCAACTCACCCGTCGAACTCAGGTGTTTTGCGTTTGGAGACGATATCCACCCACCTCTGCCATGTTGACCGTGTAGTGCGTTTGTCGCACGTAGCCATATTATGACTATTTATCACATCACCGTGATTCATATACAATCAGAAAGCTACAAACGTCCTTTAATATCCAATTCCTTCTACCTCGGAAATAATATATTTTCATATATGTTACAGAAGGGGAATTTTTAAGTTGATAATAAGTCCACCGTCCCGTAGGATCGAACCAGCGACGGACGAGGAATCAGGACTACAGTAACGCTCTAACGAAATCGGCCACAAGAGAGTATAAGTGAATAACATCTCCCGTCAACTCACCCGTCGAACTCAGGTGTTTTGCGTTTGGAGACGATATCCACCCACCTCTGCCATGTTGACCGTGTAGTGCGTTTGTCGCACGTAGCCATATTATGACTATTTATCACATCACCTTGATTCATATACAATCAGAAAGCTACAAACGTCCTTTAATATCAATTCACTCTACCTCGGAAATAATATATTTTCATATATGTTACGAAGGAATTTTTAAGTTGATAATAAGTCCACCGTCCCGTGGGATCGAACCAGCGACGGACGAGGAATCAGGACTACAGTAACGCTCTAAATCGAAATCGGCCACAAGAGAGGTATAAGTGAATAACATCTCCCGTCAACTCACCGTCGAACTCAGGTGTTTTGCGTTTGGAGACGATATCCACCCACCTCTGCCATGTTGACCGTGTAGTGCGTTTATGCGCACGTAGCCATATTATGACTATTTATCACATCACCGTGATTCATATACAATCAAAAGCTACAAACGTCCTTTAATATCCAATTCACTCTACCTCGGAAATAATATATTTT
Organism: Macrobrachium rosenbergii; assembly: GCF_040412425.1. Taxonomy (NCBI): domain Eukaryota; kingdom Metazoa; phylum Arthropoda; class Malacostraca; order Decapoda; family Palaemonidae; genus Macrobrachium; species Macrobrachium rosenbergii. Next base: position 11,111,542 of record NC_089742.1, read on the forward strand.
CATATATGTTACGAAGGGAATTTTAAGTTGATAATAAGTCCACCGTCCCGTGGGATCGAACCAGCGACGGACGAGGAATCAGGACTACAGTAACGCTCTAACGAAATCGGCCACAAGAGAGGTATAAGTGAAAAACATCTCCCGTCAACTCACCCGTCGAACTCAGGTGTTTTGCGTTTGGAGACGATATCCACCCACCTCTGCCATGTTGACCGTGTAGTGCGTTTGTCATATCGTAGCCATATTATGACTATTTATCACATCACCGTGATTCATATACAATCAAAAGCTACAAACGTCCTTTAATATCCAATTCACTCTACCTCGAAATAATATATTTTCATATATGTTACCGAAGGAATTTTTAAGTTGATAATAAGTCCACCGTCCCGTGGGATCGAACCAGCGACGGACGAGAATCAGGACTACAGTAACGCTCTAACGAAATCGGCCACAAGAGAGGTATAAGTGAATAACATCTCCCGTCAACTCACCCGTCGAACTCAGGTGTTTTGCGTTTGGAGCGATATCCACCCACCTCTGCCATGTTGACCGTGTAGTGAGTTCGACGGGTGAGTTGACGGGAGATGTTATTCACTTATACCTCTCTTGTGGCCAATTTCGTTAGAGCGTTACTGTAGTCCTGATTCTCGTCCGTCGCTGGTTCTGATCCACGGACGGTGGACTTATTATCAACTTAAAAATTCCCCTTCGGTAACATATATGAAAATATATTATTTCCGAGGTAGAGTGAATTGGATATTAAAGGACGTTTGTAGCTTTCTGATTGTATATGAATCACGGTGATGTGATAAATAGTCATAATATGGCTACGTCATACAAACGCACTACACGGTCAACATGGCAGAGGTGGGTGGATATCGCTCCAAACGCAAAAACACCTGAGTTCGACGGGTGAGTTGACGGGAGATGTTATTCACTTATACCTCTCTTGTGGCCGATTTCGTTAGAGCGTTACTGTAGTCCTGATTCCTCGTCCGTCGCTGGTTCGATCCCACGGGACGGTGGACTTATTATCAACTTAAAAATTCCCTTCGGTAACATATATGAAAATATATTATTTCCGAGGTAGAGTGAATTGATATTAAAGGACGTTTGTAGCTTTCTGATTGTATATGAATCACGGTGATGTGATAAATAGTCATAATATGGCTTCGTCGCGACAAAACGACTACACGGTCAACATGGCAGAGGTGGGTGGATATCGTCTCCAAAACGCAAAACACCTGAGTTCGACGGGTGAGTTGACGGAGATGTTATTCACTTATACCTCTCTTGTGGCCGATTTCGTTAGAGCGTTACTGTAGTCCTGATTCCTCGTCCGTCGCTGGTTCGATCCCACGGGACGGTGGACTTATTATCAACTTAAAAATTCCCCTTCGGTAACATATATGAAAATATATTATTTCCGAGGTAGAGTGAATTGATATTAAAGGACGTTTGTAGCTTTTTCTGATTGTATATGAATCACGGTGATGTGATAAATAGTCATAATATGGCTACGTGCGACAAACGCACTACACGGTCAACATGGCAGAGGTGGGTGGATATCGTCTCCAAACGCAAAACACCTGAGTTCGACGGGTGAGTTGACGGGAGATGTTATTCACTTATACCTCTCTTGTGGCCGATTTCGTTAGAGCGTTATTGTAGTCCTGATTCCTCGTCCGTCGCTGGTTCGATCCACGGGACGGTGGACTTATTATCAACTTAAAAATTCCCCTTCGGTAACATATATGAAAATATATTATTTCCGAGGTAGAGTGAATTGGATATTAAAGGACGTTTGTAGCTTTCTGATTGTATATGAATCACGGTGATGTGATAAATAGTCATAATATGGCTACGTGCGACAAACGCACTACACAGTCAACATGGCAGAGGTGGGTGGATATCGTCTCCAAAACGCAAAACACCTGAGTTCGACAGGTGAGTTGACGGGAGATGTTATTCACTTATACCTCTCTTGTGGCCGATTTCGTTAGAGCGTTACTGTAGTCCTGATTCCTTGTCCGTCGCTGGTTCGATCCCACGGACGGTGGACTTATTATCAACTTAAAAATTCCCTTCGGTAACATATATGAAAATATATTATTTCCGAGGTAGAGTGAATTGGATATTAAAGGACGTTTGTAGCTTTCTGATTGTATATGAATCACGATGATGTGATAAATAGTCATAATATGGCTACGTGCGACAAACGCACTACACGGTCAACATGGCAGAGGTGGGTGGATATCGTCTCCAAACGCAAAACACCTGAGTTCGACGGGTGAGTTGACGGGAGATGTTATTCACTTATACCTCTCTTGTGGCCGATTTCGTTAGAGCGTTACTGTAGTCCTGATTCCTCGTCCGTCGCTGGTTCGATCCCACGGGACGGTGGACTTATTATCAACTTAAAAAATTCCCCTTCGGTAACATATATATGAAAATATATTATTTCCGAGGTAGAGTGAATTGGATATTAAAGGACGTTTGTAGCTTTCTGATTGTATATGAATCACGGTGATGTGATAAATAGTCATATATATATATATATATATATATATATATATATATATATATATATATATATATATATATATATATATACATATACACTCGAAGATACAATAGGAAAATTACAGGATCCAAGTAAATTCAATTTTCAGTTTAATCACTGTACACCCAACGCCAGGCATGGTCAGTTTGAGTGCAAGTATTTGCATACGTGTCTTTGCATGATAAAAACGTCTTTGCTAAGACATGGTTGGTAATATTTGGTTTCTAAATCAGTTATCGGTTTCGTTATATATACAGTTAAAATTTCCACTGAAATAGTTCATAGAGTCTCCGTACCACTGCAACCCTTCTCTGACATAAATATTAAAAAAAAATTATTTGGAAAGCTTGCTCCTATCCTTGTGGATATAGCCCATCAATATATATTTTTTCTTGATATCCCAGTTATTAAAATTGTCACTTGGCAGTAAGTCAACTCTGGTAGTATTCTTTTCCCTGTCACAGTATTAACCGTTGACCATAGCTTCTATTTTTTTTAGTACCTCGTGTTATCATTTTTTCGCAATGTCTTCAGTAATGACAGGAGCTACAATTAATGCACTTTTTACTGTTCCTTCCATCAATAAATCTAATATATTTCATTGTCAGTGTCAATCATCATCCGATTTTTATTGGAGTAGCGTTGAAGGTGGTACTTCCATTGGTACTGCGTTATCACTCAAGGAAATCGACAGTCATTATATTTTACGTAATTTTTTGCGGTTTCGATTCCGATGTTATCACAAAAATAGTAACAATATTTGCAACAACAAATGTGGTATCGTCTGAAGTAGTGTTAAATAATCCTTAATCTCCTTTGGTGTCTTTTACATTTATTAAACACTTTTTCATAACATATATCATAAACAGTTTCTCTGTTGAATCAGTTCATAGATAATAATGATGAATATCGAAACTATAACCCCTGTATCAATCTTCGATCAAAAGCGAGACTATAACCCCTGTATCAATCTTCGATCAAAAGCGAGACTGTAACCCCTGTATCAATCTTCGATCAAAAGCGAGACTATAACCCCTGTATCAATCTTCGATCAAAAGCGAGATTTAATGGGAATTATTTCCCATTAAATGGAAAAAAGTTCAGTTTAGGTTACACACGAAAATCAGGACAAATAAAAACGTTTACATAGAAAATTGAAACAAAGTCCCAATGGTTTAAACTACGATTGGTGTCGTTATCAAATCACTGTTTGATTGCTATGCCGTTCGAATCAACTTCGACCCTATACGAAAAAGCCCCTCGACGACTGACAGTAGAAGATATCAGGATTCAAACAATTTACCCGGATTCAGTCACCTAAATTACGTATTCTGCATTATTCGCCAAAATCACTTTTAGATTAAATTGACTGCTCAGTTATCAAATAATTTAATGGTTTTATATTGTAACGCGCTTTGAACAAACTTGCCAGAAGATATTAATTTTAGGTTCAAAATGTATTTTCCTACATCAGCATTGAATAGACACTCTTCTTTCAGCGTAATTACTGAAAAACAACGGTTTCCTTAATAATGGATTACTAAATCGCTGATTTAGGTAGCAGTCATTTTAAGGGCAAAGACATAAGTTCTTCATTTTATTGATATTTTTTCAAAGTAACAATGAGCGATACTGGAGGCGATGCTTGATTTTTATTATTTTCTGTAAAAGAAAACTATTGAGATGGGTATTTGTCTGTCCGTCCGCACGTTTTCTGTCTGCCTTCAGATCTTAAAAACTACTGAGGCTATAGGACTGCAAATTGGTATGTTGATCATCCACTTTCCATTCATCAAACTTGCCAAATTCCATCCCTTTAGTTTCAGTAGTGTTTATTTCATTTAAGGTTAAAGTTAGCCATGATCGTGCATCTGGCACTACTATAGGTGCAAACAACACAGGCCACCACCGGGCCATGACTGTAAGTTTCATGGGCTGCAGCTGAGAGCTTCATGTGCCATGGCTGAGAGTTTCATACAGCATAATATGCTGTACAGAAAACTCAGTTGCACCGAAGAAACTTTGGTGCATTTTTTACTTATTTACATAACTATAGCTGGGTCACTTAAGGTAGATTCTTGGGCCTACGAGACGTTTCTTTGGCGGCCTCTGATTGGCTGGTACCGGGAGGTAGGTGGCTCACTCACTATCTCATTTTTACGTCTGTAGCTCAAAAACTAGCAGTATGTTTATAATTCTTCATTTTTCTCACGTTTTGCCACAAGATTGGAAAGTTTTGGTCATACTATAGGATTCAGTATTAATTGTACAGCTAAATCGTGATTTCCTGAGATCAATAAGAGAAAACACAAAGGAATTACAACGAGTAAAAGTGAAGAGAGAAGTATTTATTTCTTTATGCCTGTTTTACTTATCACTGGATTTTGCATCATTCACACGATAAAAATAAAATAAAACTTGTGTTGTCATACAATAAATTCACCCTGAATACTCTGGTGCTTTCAGATTTTAGATGCGTGTTATATATAAAGAGAAAATGAAGAATATGTCATATTACGTTGCATCCGTACCTGACTCAGTTTGCCAAGAGCCAGTGATGATGATCTCAGCCGTTGATAGTTGCCAATGAGCGATATTAGAAGCTTGCAGTTTCGACAGTATTTGCCGTATTATTATGTCATTACATTTTCTGTAAATAAATGCATAGAATTCCCGTTATGACTGTCGAACATTTTCACTCCAATATCATGTATGTCCATATGTCTGGACATATCTAATAAAAAAAAAATCAGATGGATGCATCTGGATGTGCTAGATTCAATCTAGACATCGCCAGTAAATTCTATAGTAAGAAATAAACAAAAATGTACTTTGTTCATTGAATGAACATATAAAAACCAGAGAAACAAGCGGCCATAATAATAAACTCATCATTATGTAGGCCTGTTATTTATCAAGTAGCCTACACTGTGTATGCAAATTTCTCACCTAGAATAAATTGAACCCAACACATCCAGATGCATCCGTCTGAATATTTATTTTCTGATCAGTTATGTCCAGACATACGGACATATATGATATTGGAGTGAAAATGTTCGACAGTCATAATGGGAATTCTATGCGTTTATTTACAGCAAATGTAATGACATAATAATACGGTAAATACTGTCGAAACTGCAGACTTCTCATATCACTAATTGGCAATTGTCAACGGCGTCTCCAAGCGCTTGCTGTTTGCAGATCACCGTCTTTCGGCACTACTGCCAAACTGAGTCAAGAATGGATGCAACAGAATAAGACATATTCTTCATTTTCTCTTCACATATCTCACGCATCTGAAATCTGAAAGCACCAGCGTATTCAGGGTAAATTTATTGCATGAAAACACAAGTTATATTTTATCTTGATCGTATGAATGATGCAAAATCCGATGATAAGTAAAAAAGGTGTAAAGAATTAAATACTTCTCTCTTCACTTTTACTCGCTGTAATTCCTTTGTGTTTTATCCTATCGATTTCAGGAAATCACGATTTAGTTGTACAATTAATACTGAATCCTGTGGTATGACCAAAACTTTCCTATCTTGTGCAAAACGTGAGGTAAATGAAGAAATATAAACATATTGATATTTTTCTGAGCTACAGGTGTAAAAATAAACGTCTCGTAGGCTCAAGATTCTACTTTAAGTGAACCAGCTATAACAAATCTTCATAATATTCTCGGAGACTTTCCCAAGATATTTTCGAATTATGTCTTTTAAAGAGACATAGACGTCACTTAATATAGCTATGTGCTTAACAAGAATATGTAATTTTTTAAACCTTCTCATATTAAAATTTTGATTCAGACCTTTATTGATTTGTTTATATATACTTTTTGTACTTCCTTACAGGAGTTGAGAGTTTTCGTTATTAATGACCAGTATATATATATATATATATATATATATATATATATATATATATATATATATATATATATATATATATATATATATATATATATATATATATATATATATATATATATATATATATATATATATATATATATATATATATATATATATATATATATATATATATATATATATATATATATATATATATATATATATAAATATCTCTCTCTCTCTCTCTCTCTCTCTCTCTCTATATATATATATATATATATATATATATATATATATATATATATATATATATATATATATGTATATAGTATATATATATATATATATATATATATATATATATATATATATATATATATATATATATATATATAGCTTAATGATAAATAATATTGCCAAGACCAGGAAGAACATTCTTTATTATACAAGCTTTCGAGTATAAAACCTCATCATCAGGCTGAAAAAACCGACAAGGATGAGAATCAATAAAATTACAATAAAATGAATTGTCATGATAAATCTTCAGCAAAAATACTAACGAAATATATAAAATGAACAAGTAAATACAAACTAAAAAGGGTGAGACGTAAAATAACGAAAAATTAAAAACACAAACATAAAAATATGAAAATAAAACTAAAGTGAAATGTAAACAAACTACCACTCACAAAGTAAAATATTTAACGACCTAATTGAGTACCTACTATGAAATTACACGATAGCTAGTTGAATACCAGACGAGTTGTTGTTCAATTCCGGCTTCATCTTTTTAATAGTCAGCGACTCTGAAATTAAAAGGTCAGTCTATTTGAACAAAAACACAGTACCCGAAAATCCAGGTCAGTGAAAGGATGGTCCTGTGTTAAACTGTGTTCTTTAATGGCAGAAAAGGGTGGTTTGGAAAGGGGAAACCTAGTTCTAATAGATATATGTATATATATATATATATATATATATATATATATATATATATATATATATATATATATATATATATATATATATATATATATATATATATATATATATATATATATATATATATATATATATATATATATATATTATCACCTTGAGTGCGAAAATGTATTAGGAGTACGTTTTTATCATTGTCTCTCTCTCTCTCTCTCTCTCTCTCTCTCTCTCTCTTTCTTCATTCATATATATATATATATATATATATATATATATATATATATATATATATATATATATATATATATATATATATATATATTATATCTTCATAAACTGGTCGTCTTGGTTGGGGAGAGAATTGAAGCAAGGTTTATCATGATGCTGCCAACAAACCAAGAGAGCCCAGATTATGAACAAAGGAAAAGTTATTTGAAAACTTACCTTAGATTTTCCCTGGATTTACACTTAAATGAGTAAGGTCGCCATTCGGAATTAGAATTCTTTTACAATTTAAAGGGGCTTATTTACAGAGATTAGCAATTAAACAAGGAGACAAAACAGAATGCAAAATGATAATCAATCGGCTGGCTCATTAATTATATACAGTGAGCAATAATGCAGTGATTGGCAACAAGCAAGCTGATTAATAAGGGGCCAATGTACAATACAATTATTCCCGTTATAATAATAATAACATGGTTATGCCAAA
>NC_089742.1:11127109-11172109 GCF_040412425.1 Macrobrachium rosenbergii
GAGGAGCGGAAGAGGATGCAGCACGTGCGTTCCTGACAAGGTCACAGGCGTCTCTGGCTTCTTCCAAAACACGGCATCTTGAACTTCGAACTTTGGGCCAATCGTACCTGCAAGGAGTCATACGCCAGCAAAAAAGCAGAGGGAAAAAGCTCTTAAAGTTAAGTGCTTTAATATTAAAATCCTACCTGGCCACTAGCCCTAATATGCCCCTGTAGCCCTCCCAAGCACTAATTACCCCCACCTTGCGTGATGGGGGTGAGAAGGGGGTTTTCATTTTCCCCGAGATCACGCGATCTGGGGAACTCCCATACTGCCCTACACTTGTGCCCCTGGCTATTAGCTGGTAGGCCTGGCCTGCCATTTCCCTGCCCAATCTTCAGATGAACAGAGAAACTGCCTTTCATAATTAATGATTCACGGGCGTATAATTGAGGAGGGATATATCCTTGATAATATATATATATATATATATATATATATATATATATATATATATATATATATATATATATATATATATATATATATATATATATATATATATATATATATATATATATATATATATATATATATATATATATATATATATATATATATATATATATATATATATATATATATATATATATATATATATATATATATATATATATATATATATATATATATATATATATATATATATATATATATATATATATATATATATATATGTATATACAGTATATATATATATATATATATATATATATATATATATATATATATATATATATATATATATATATATATGTGTGTATGTGTACAGTATATGTGTGTGTGTGTGTGTGTTTGTAAATCCATTATCGAAATTTGTGTAATTGTTTTTGAACCTGGATGTGAGGAAGTTATAAGGTTTTGTAGATCATTTTTCTTTTCCTTCACCTTTTCTATGTTCATTGATCCCCATGGTAATTGTTGCTATATTGTTACAGGTATTCTTCTATTATGTCATAAATCATCAATACCTTATTTATCAGGTTTACATGACATGCGACGAATGTTATTTTTTATGATATCCCGTATTCAATGGAAAGAAAAGGAACATTAAACACAAAATAGTTTCTCTCTCTCTCTCTCTCTCTCCCTCTCTCTCTCTCTCTCTCTCTCTCTCTCTCTCTCTCTCTCTCTCTCTCTCTCTCTCTCTCTCTTTGCATGATAAATAAAATGATAATACAGATGAATTTCAACTTTTATTTTTACGGAATTCTTTTTGTTGAAGATAAAAAAATCAAATTCAGAAAATACATAAATATACACGAAACAGTATCATTGTAAGAAGCTTTCTATGGCATAAGTTGAATAAAAATAAACAATATCTGAATAAGGATTAGTTATGAATTTGAATATTTTTACAAGATGAATATAATAATGTGAACAAAACTTTTATGACGGAATTTCGGTAATTTACATGTGCGTGGTACTGCCAGAAACAAGGAGCGACGCATAGTCCAACGCTGTAATCTTTGATTATATGTGACATGATGATAATTATATTGGAACCGTATCATTTTCTCCACAGTAATCTGAGCAAACTTTCGCAAATATTTTAGCACTGCATCTCCAAGTGTATCAACAAGGAATCTTTGATAAGTTCTCATCTCTTCAACAATCAGTCCCATAAATTCGTTATTGAAAAATTCATTAAAATAATCTACTTCCCTTGAATTTTCATTCATACTACATCTTGACATAATACCACTGCCGTCAAATACGAAATCTCTGGGCTGGAAATAATCAACACAGTCACGTGTGTAACAGAAATAAACTTCCGACTTACATCAGGACCGAACCCATGTCTTTCAAAAGGCCTTTGTATAATTCTGGGTCCTAATGTCAAGCCCACCAAATTCGTCGCAGGTGGGAGGTAGCTAGAACTGTAAACAACAAACGATCCTTACGAGCAAAGGATACCGAATAGATAACACCACCTACAAATTTCTATATTCGCCAGTTATCAATATGATAGTCAAATCAAAAAGACTACGAACATCTAGTACTTTTTAGACGTTCCACTTGTCCCAGATTTGATTCATAAAACCTTGACCTAAGTTGGATACCTTGTAGATGTGGCAGACACGTTGCCACGCCTTCTCATACTAGGTCTGATAACGGTAAACAGCTTGACAACTAGTTCTGCTTATCTAGCCGCGAAGACGTACAGTGAACTGAAATCTGAAGAATTGAAATCATACATTCAATTGCTTTGATCAAAAGGTAGGGTGAGGATAATCCAGAGTCTAATCATCTAAATAAATTATACTAACACCCAATATCTAGCCCAGACTTACTGATGAAAGTAAACGATACGGTGCGATAAAAAAAAAAAAATACTGTTATTGAGTCTTCAACTGATGGCAGATTGTAAATTAAGTCGGCCTTGTCCCGGAACGGCCTCTTTCTTATGGACAGCCTATGGGAGGGATATTTAGGATTTTATGACTGGATTAAAGAACCCCGAATTGAGGAATGCAGATTAACTGCAGTCAGTTTATAAGTCAGGAGGAAGTTTGGCAACGTAGCTAATGACACACATATTGGTCTACCTACTGAAGCTTTCAAATTCTGCCATCTGATAATTTACATTTTGCAAGCTACTCTATTCAATGCGTGCATAATTCACCAGTTTCTCCCAGACTCCCTACTCTTAGTTCACTTAATACCGTTAATAAAAAACAAGCAATTATCGTTCGATTGCAGTTACTACAATTGCGTCGAAGATACTTGAGTCCGTTCTTCTATTGTGACTTCTCCCTTTCTACACACTACTGACAACCAGTTCGACTTTAAAGCAAACCACTCGACCGACACCTTCATCTACATCCTGTAAGAATTGCTGAACTATTACCTATCATCAGCCTCTCCTGTTTTCATATGTTTTGTAGATGTGAGAAAAGCATTTGATAGAGTAAAATACCTGAAGCTCTTCCTGAAGCAGCACAAACGATGCACATCTCTATATTTAATTGACATTTATGTTGTTGGTTCTCCATGCAGCAGTTCTGTGTCAAATGGGGTAAAGTATTGTCGTACACCTTAGGCTCCCTAAAAGGGCTCCGGGAAGGGAGCATTCTCTCTTCATGCCTGTTTAATACGTACACAGATGCCCTGAATGTCAAACTGAATTCACTCCCAATCGGATACACTATCAACGAAACAACAATAAACAACCTCTGTTACGCCAACGATATGATTCGGATTTCCCCATCAGTGCAAGGTCTCCAGCGACTCAACGACACTTGCCTCCAATATGCAGAGGAATTTGATATCCTATACAGCGAAACCATGAATTTCCGTATTTGGGCCACATTATCAAGGACGACCTAAAGATATGGCAGACTTAGAATACAGGCGTCGTAAACTATGTACAACTGGCAACATGATTGCAAGAAGGTTTGCCTTGTGTCACCGAGACACGAAACTGCTGCTCTACTGCTTGTACTGCTACAGCATATATGGGTGTTCCCTTTGGACGAGCTATACCCGAGGGACCAAGAGACGTATCACTGTTGTTCACAGTGCGATAAAGAGAGGCCTCACAAAAACTCCTCGCTATCACTCCGCCACGGAGATGTTCACGGAGAACCGACTGGATAATTTAAAAATCATTGTTAGGCGAGCAGTGTACACTCTGATCACCCGACTGAGTAACAGCAGCAGTTCGCTCATACAAAGCATCCTAAGCAGTGAGGCAAGAAGAAGATTTTCAATTTTCGTAAGTTGTGGACCTGGAAAGATGAGATAATGAGGCATCTGTTCCTATTATTCTCCAAATGACTTATTCTCTATTTTATTATTTCTATCACACATGTTACCAATTATGAAGTGTCATGTATTATTATTATTATTATTATTATTATTATTATTATTATTATTATTATTATTATTATTATTATTATTATTATTATTATTATTTCCACGTTTCTTGTTATTATTGGTATTTTCATTTTTTATTATTACTGTGACTAATATCAATGTAAAGTTTTGCTATTTTCAATTTTCGTATTTAGCCTTCTGGACCTGACTTCTGTAACCACCTAAGGTCCTTAGATGGAAATTAATCGTCTACAGTCTGCATTTTTAACTGTTATCATTTTTAATATATTTTTTTTACTATTATTCTCCATATACTTACTCTCATTACCATTATTATGAATTCTATTTTTTACTTCATCAGCACCTGTTTGGATACTACCGTTATTATTTCTATCACACATGTTACCATATGTATCTAGATTGTGTGTATTGTATTTGTATGTCCCCTGATGTGTATGCCCCTGAGCTGAAATAACGGATATTAAAGATTATTATTAATATTTTTTCGTGTTATTATTATTTTTGATTTTCTTTCATTATTATTATTAATTTTTACTTTATTTTTGATTAATTATTATTATTATAAATCTATATACGTAAATACACACAATCACATTTAACACAATAATTTTATGAATTAATAAATTAATTTCATTTAATTTTGACATTAATTCACACAAATAATAATAATTTCCCTGAGACACACACACACACACAGTATATATATATATATATATATATATATATATATATAACTATATATGTTAAATGGATATATATGTGTGTGTTGATGTTTTATAAGGATCACTGTTGTTTAGTCAGTCGTCTTGTGTGTGTGTGTGTGTGGCTTTTGTGAGGTAACTATAATTGTTGAATAAATGTTAACATCATATTGTCTTTGTTCATTAATCCGTATGGTAATTGTTCTTTTTTATAGACTTGTTAGGATTCTCTAACATTATGAATTATCAGTGTCAAAACTGTTAGGTTTGAATTACTGTACATGGCATCCAGTGTTCAAAGGAAGGTAAAGAACAATACAAAGAAAACAGTAATCTCTCTCTCTCTCTCTCTCTCTCTCTCTCTCTCTCTCTCCGCGACTAAAGGCAGAGTTTGATGAAGAAAATGCTGTTACAGATAAATTTCATCATCTATTTTTAAAGAATTTCTTTTAGCGGTGTAATGCCATTACAGCTGTTGTCACATCTCTGGCCCAGAAATTACTGGCAACCCGTACACAGTCTTCATATTTATACCTCCCTTTGCTGTCTTTGCCTTGTTAGCCATATGTTTTCGTTTTCATAATTCTCACTGTCGGATGGATTTTCAGCATTTTCTCTTGTGCATTAAATTTTGTACATAACTGTTAGATTATGATACATGTGCATTGTTTCACGTATGAAAGTTGGTTCTGTGGCACTCCAGAATTTATGCATAAGCAACGACAATTAGTTATTTGAATTATATATATGTATATATATATATATATATATATATATATATATATATATATATATATATATATATATATATATATATATATGTGTGTGTGTGTGTGTGTGTGTGTGTGTGTATGTATATATGTATGTATATGTATTTACACATATATAATATATATATATATATATATATATATATATATATATATATATATATATATATATATATATATATATAATCAAGGATTTCTAGTTAATACATATTAATTGAAATATTTTTTAGCTATTATAAAATAAAAAAGGACAATCCGAGAAACGTTTTTAATCTTAACAGTACACTCACAAAATAGAAGTCTTAGTCACTCGATATCAATTAATAACCTTTAGTACTAATTGAATAAAGTCAGATTATTTCAATTTTGTCGGCCTAAAAGTCACTCAGCTGCCCAGTGGGATGTCTTTTAATTCTGTACGTGATACTTGTGTTCATCTATTGTTGCAATGTTTATTCAGTTTTTATCTCTGTTTTCTTTTGATTATTGTGATTATGTTAAGTGAATACTAGATAAAGAAACTATTCCAGTCCCCAAATCAATGTTACTTTAACAAAAAAAAAAGTTAACTAATGGGAAAGTAAAGGAATAAGAAATCCCAAAAAATTCCACCAATAAAAACAAAAGACTTTTTTTGTGACATTTAAAAAGCTTATTTGTTGGAATTTTCAACAGAGACCGGCTTTCTCTTTAAATTTTTTGCCGCTTCCATCCAAAGCGAAATCTTCAGAAAAAACAAATCTGCAGATATGTGACGTTAAATGAATTCCTTTCAACGCTGCACAAATTGATCGTATTATGTTTTTATAGCGGTGTATCGATTGTGCTTCTCTGTGATACTTATATCCGCTTTTTGCATATTTATACACCAGCTACCGAATGTTTTCCGCTTGTCTTGCATATATGCATACTTAATGGATATGAATTCTTATTAGGAGACAGGAAAAGGAAACGTACATCCATCTACATGTAAGATTTAATACAAAGACATAAAATTCATAGAATACGGATCATCGAATATTAAGAAATTATATTTAACAATTGTATAAGCAAAAGCACTATTCACCAATGGAAACGAACTAGCCTGCTGCTACAAAGTACAGAGCAGAGCAGGAAACAACAATAAGGTTAGGTGAAAGGAAAAAAATAAAACATCAAGTTAGCAATGACTGTGTTGAGGAGGACTGTGGATTTAGCTAATTCGGGAAGTAAGTAGTTTAATTTTAAGTGTTTCCCTTATAAGTAAACCAGTTTGATTGGTACTTGGGCCAATAACAGTGAAGCTTTCTCTTGCTAATTTAATTTTTGCATATTTTGGCATGGTTACAATATTACGTGGTTCGAGGTTAGGCATCCTGGTACCCGAAAGGTAGCAGGCGTCTAGTGACTCCGATATAAGTTCCCGAATCTCGTCCAGGGTACCTGTATTTTGAAATAACATTTGATGTCAGTCCTCAAACCTTAAGAGAGAGCCAGTGATCAGTAAGTTTTTGGGAATAAGCTTGACATCAAGAGTGCCAAAGTGTTTGCTCAGGTCCTTGGTGAACTCCTTTCTGAAGTAATTGTCTTTAGTGTAAGGCAGAGTAGCATATGCTTTCATTTTGGGAACGGTAAGGACCATAGCGATTTTCGAAAACTGTTTATTAAGTAATTTATTTATGACTTTGTAAACGGCCATTTTGGGAAAGTGGTTGTTTTTAAAATAGTCTAGGAGAACGTGATCTCCCTATGGAACAAATTCCAGCTTGAGGTGAGAGGAAGCGTCTTATGAACCAGTGTACGAACGGAATTTAGCTTAAATTTTAAAAATAAAGCTGAAAAAGTCTTAACCCACTCCAGTATAAAAGTCTTTTTCCTCTAAATTAAGTTTTCTACCAAATATACAGTTCTCCGACGGGTTCTCCTTTTCCTCCCGTGTTAGCACATTTTTTTCTTTATTTTCTTTCTACAACATTTAGATTTTGACATAATTTGGCAAAGGTTTGTTGGTATTGTTTTTGCGGTTGTTTCTTGTCATCTTGATATTGATAATGAACGCTATTCTTCCATTAAATTCCAGGTCGAAATAGAAAATGATAATGCACCGCGTTATCAGGACACTTTTCTAGCCCGTTCTGAAGTAGGCTGTCCGAAACTGAGATTATAGTGAGGAAAGTTGTGGACTAAATTTTTAAACCTCCTTCTACTGTCTGGTTTTTGGAGAAAAAATATGTGAAAAGTAGCTGTCCTTTCTAAATGGATGAAATATGTTTTGCTCAATATATTTTGCAACGATTGGAATATTATAATTTGTGAAGCAAAATAAACTGTCTGTTGACCAGACACTACACCGTGTCTAAGATCATATCATATTTTGGAAAAGGAAAGAAATTAAAAAAACACTGCAAACATTTTCGGTGCAAATTGATATCTTTGTTTGTAATGTTGATTAAAATATCACAGTTATTTTATCCACAGCCCTTCGTATTTATGATCTTTATAATTACTAGAAAGGAGGTAAATAAACGAGACAAACAAAGCAAAGGGTTGTTATTACTATTTCCTAAAATAAGTCAAAAAGAAGGATTGAGAAAACTGTAAGTCAACCCTTGATTCTCTCTTTTTGACGGGGAGATAGCAACGACCCCTGTTTCGGTGAATCGTAAATAAAACACATCTTTCCCTGTCATGCCAAGAGCTTTGCTTTAGTCTAATGAGTAAACATCTCTCGCTCTTGCATTTTATCTCCCGAGGTTCTGAGCAGAAAGATAAAGGTTGGACTGCAATTACGGGAACAAAATAGGGTATCTGGGGAATTTACATACTTGCTGTAGTTCTTCGTTGGAGGGGTGGATAGAGCTGTCGCCTGGCACGCTGTTGGCCCAGCGTTCGACTCTCCTACCGGTTAATGAAGAATTAGAGGAATTTATTTCTGGTGATAGAAATTCATATCTCGTTATAATGTGGTTCGGATTCCACAATAAGCTGTAGGTCCCGTTGCCAGGTAACCAATTGGTTCTTAGCCACGTAAAATAAGTCTAAGCCTTCGGGCCAGCCCTAGGAGAGCTGTTGATCAGCTCAGTGGCCTGGTTAAACTAAAATATACTTTTAGATTATTTGCTAAATAAAACAGACTAGGAATTATAGATTCATTCTCTCTCTCTCTCTCTCTCTCTCTCTCTCTCTCTCTCTCTCTCTCTCTCTCTCTCTCTCAGCCATCAGGAAAGAAAAGCGCATTATTAAACAATTTACGATCTTCTAAATGCCCCTCACCCACTGAGTACTTTTTACACTTGTGCCTTATTTTTAGCAGGACTTGGGTGACAGTGACGTATTGTATTCAGCCATCAAGAGAGAGAGAGAGAGAGAGAGAGAGAGAGAGAGAGAGAGAGAGAGAGAGAGAGAGAGAGAGAGAGAGAGACTAGTGCATGTAATCCTGTCGAATTCAGGTTCTGATTTGAAATCGCAATCAGTCCTTCTAAGTTTAAAATTAGTGTCAATGTAGAAGTTGTCAAGCTTTCAGCTCATTACTATGTGTTAGTATAATTAGTTTTATTGAATGAATGACTTTCTGTTGTTCATATTAGGAAGTCTTTATTTGTTGTTCATAATGAATCATTTAATCATATGTAATATTCATGGCATAAACATAATGCTCTCACTTTACTTCTGTGTTTTATCTCTCATAAAATGGCCGCCCCCATGTAAACGAAGTGCAAAATGGCTGCCTGTTTTTGTCCTCCCTGTATTTCGTCCTCTGCCGTCAAAATCTCGTGTTTTCCAGGTTGCCGCGGGAGAGCTGCTGCAAAGATTGGAGCCCCACCTGATGTGGCAGCCATATTGGACCATGAGGCTCTTCTGCCTCAGTGTCACCCGGGCATGCCCGGATTTTACCTCACATGGTTATTGGCCTGACTAGCGAACGGATGCATACTTCCAGATTCGCACATTTCACAGGACTGCCAATCCGTTCTTCATGTGTTGTGTCCCAATTCAAGATAACTGGAAAGCGCCTTTGGATGCCTATGAGGGATGCCTTTATTGTGAGTGAAATCGGAAACTCTCAGCTCACTCGTTCGTCGCCTGGACTCATCCACGTTCGACGGGACAAGGGATTTCACCTTTTTATAGCACCGTCCTTTAAGGCTATAAAACTTGTTTCATTAATTGCGTGTACCCATGATTGTAATTAATTTGTACACTATTATTTTAATTGTTGAGTAAATGTAATTAACCATTAAATGAGTATAATTACGCCTTTCGGTAACTTGACTAAAAAGGGTACCACCTTTTGTAATCTTTCCATTTTCCCTCATTTTTTTGTATTGCCGTCAGCCATTTTATAGCGTTCCGTTGCTTGGCCAAGGCTGGCGAGTAACACTGGCAACCTAGCTTAAGATCGATAATCGTAGATATTCCCCAAGAAAACGCGTACGTAAATTAAAAACATAAAAACACGGGCTGAGACTCCAGTCATGATCGAATAAGCACTTGAAATCCACGCTGCTCAAGTTAGCAAACCTGTGCGCGTCGTAGCGTTAGGAATTTTCAAGATTTCGCGCACATTTGAATTGATTAAAGCGTTATTTTACGATTAATGCATGCTATATTTTTATTTTTAACGGAAGATCCGTTTTACTGCTCGATTCAGAGGTCAGTCCATTTTAACCGAGCACGTGTGCACGTAAACAAAAGGGCAAACATGGTTTAGCCCCCATTCTGTCGGTAAAAAGCCGACGGCTAGAGCTTGATTTTGTATCTGAGACCTATGCAATTTCAGCGAGGTAAATTTCAGAATTTCGCCAAGCCACGTGTTTTACGTGTGGCTACATTGGTACACTGTTTTTGCATGCTATAATTCTACATAGGATGCATGCCTGCAAAGTTAGCAGTTATTTGCTAGGATAGAGCGTTCGGACGAGTATTATTTCATAACAACGCAAAAAACTGCGTCATAACAAAACCGTTTCACGAGTTTCGGCCTCGAAGGCAAAATTTTCTCAATGATAGGAGTTAGGTGATGTATATTTATGCATGCTATTCATATTTTTCTTTCAATTTTAGTGGGGTAGGCATATGCAATTCGCTAGGGAACGTTATTAATGCATTATATTAAAATCGCTAGACTTCGAGAGTCTGTTCTTTTAAATATTGCTTAGGGTGTTAAATATTGCTTTCCACCCCGTTAGATTATTTAGCCCAGCAGAGGGAAATAGGCGTCATATTGATTTTGATAAGCAGTCCTATTTAGAATTTCATATTCTCAGACTTATTGCTTAGCCTACCCCTTTTGTTGCTAACCTATCAATTTAAAGTACAGGCAATCCTTTTGCTAGGCTTCTACATCCTATATATACATTATAATTTTGTATTTGTAATTTGCCAAAACCATTAACTGCCTTGTACTTCTTAAACTAATTAGGCTTACGTGCTTCTCAATTCTTGTGTCTTGCACATCTGTGTGTACTTATTGTACCTCAATTTTGCACCTACATGCCCCTTTTATCTCGTGTATTACTAACACAGTACACCCTTATGATGCCTATTGCTGCAGTGAATGTGCCTTTAATTTCACGCCGTTCTAATTGAACCACCTGCTCCTGTTACCACTATGTCCATGGGCAAGTTGAGCAAATTCACATAATTATAGGCATTTGTAGGTTTCGACCCGTGCATCGTGTTGGAGTAATCATACCTTTGCATTGTAGGCTTTGACCCGTGCCTTGAGTCCATATAGTCATACCTTTGCATTTATAGGATTTGACCCTTGCATTGTGTTATAATCACACCCTTGCTTTCGTAGGTTTTGACCCATGTATTGTGTTACAGTACTCATACCATTTCATTTGTAGTCTTTGACCCTTGCATTCTGTTATAATCACACCCTTGCATCCATAGGCTTTGACCCATGCAGCATGTTACAATACTTATGCCTTGGCATTTGTACGTTTTGACCCATGGATTGTGTTCCAAATACTCACACTTCTGCATTGTAGGCTATGACCCGCACATTGTGTTAATCCTCAAATTTTATTAGTGCCCAGTACATTTATCTTAGCTTATGTAGTTGTGCTGCATGTACACCATAGCCAGTCTAGTGCATTTATTTATCTTTTTTATGTACTTAGCCTATGCCATTTGCGCCTTATGTGTAACCTAACTAGCGTCGAGTACGTATACCTGTGCTGCTCCAATTTATGTGTAGGTGAGCCGCACATTTTATACCATCTGCACCCGCATGCCAATCCTGTGGAGTGCCTTATACTTGGTTCTTCAGAACCATTTTGCTTTACAAGTGTAACCTTGACCAGCTCACTTCCCTATTTTGCATACACTCTCCTAGTTCAGAGTGCCATTTCCATTCTGTGCAGTTGTTTGCAAGGACACTCCTTATTCATTTTCATGTGCCTATAATGCACAGCCTAAAGGCAATGCCTTTCAGCACAGTGCCACTTTGGCACTGCTAGCTCATCGATAACAAATCATCTGGAGTATTTGCAATATTCAACCTCTAGCAACTCATCCAAAATGTCCATTATGAGGAGGCACTCGCTCTCTATACATGGCTAGTGTGGCATACAGCATGAAAAGAATCCTTGATGGGTAGCAGCTAAGGTTTTTGGAGCAACTGGCATTAGTTTGTGCTTATGTATACCTGTGCTGCTCCAATTTATGTGTAGGTGAGCCGCACATTTTATACCATCTGCACCTGCATGCCAATCCTGTGGAGTGCCTTATACTTGGTTCTTCAGAACCATTTTGCTTTACAAGTGTAGCCTCGACCAGCTCACTTCCTATTTTGCATACACTCTCCTAGTTCAGAGTGCCATTTCCATTCTGTGCAGTTGTTTGCAAAGGACACTCCTTATTCATTTTCATGTGCCTATAATGCACAGCCTAAAGGCAATGCCTTTCAGCACAGTGCCACTTTGGCACTGCTAGCTCATCGATAACAAATCATCTGGAGTATTTGCAATATTCAACCTCTAGCAACTCATCCAAAATGTCCATTATGAGGAGGCACTCGCTCTCTATACATGGCTAGTGTGGCATACAGCATGAAAAGAATCCTTGATGGGTAGCAGCTAAGGTTTTTGGAGCAACTGGCATTAGTTTGTGCTTATGTAACAGAGTACACCAAAGCTGATGAGATAGACAAAGGAAATCCATGTCATGTAACCTATCAACCCATGAATGAATGAACAATACAATTAAGTCCAAAACATTTGGGTGGTGTAATATTATCGAGAACATGCATATTACTATTGAGAAAATGCCATGAGTTATGAGTCTGACAGGTACATTTTGCAAATGTACAAAAAGTCATGTGACTTTCCATCAGTGGACTCCGGCTAGCAGGTGCAGTGTTGCTTTGGAATATTCTGTCGCCATGTATGTAAAGGCGAATTGCCTATAGTATGGGGGAGTTCACTTCAAGATTGGTTGCTTTTGGATATTCTTCTGCTTTTAGAATCTATTTCCTTCTTCTGCTACAGTGAAAATATCTATCTATCTATCTATCTATCTATCTATCTATTTATCTATCTATCTATCTATCTATCTATCTATCTATCTATCTATCTATCTATATATATATATATATATATATATATATATATATATATATATATATATATATATATATATATATATATATATATATATATTTATATATATATATATATATATATATATATATATATATATATATATATATATATATATATATATATATATATATATATTAGGTTATGAAAAAAAAAAATATTTTTCAAATTTTAATACTCCTGCTATTTTATGTGATGAGATTCCTATCACTTATTATAAAAATCACCGTTATTTTGATATTGTGTGAAAAAAGGTCCCCCACCGATGCACTTAAAGTTACCGAGTTCTCACCAAAATAGGGAATTATTGTCGAAAAATTTTAGAGACATTTATGCATTTTGTTATCTTAGACACCTTACAAACAAGTATTTTATATGCTATTCAAGCAGAATGAGTAATGCCTTGTTGATAATTCAGGTTTCATGAGCCCAATTGTATTTTAATTTGAGACTATTGATCACAATTTAACAAGTGATAAACCCTAGAATAGAAACCTTGGGTGATTTTCTCCAGAGTAAAATTTGGATGATGCAATACTACCACAGTGTGTTTGGGTGTATTGCATCATCTATTGCATCATCATAGGCTGGCTCAGTAGCTTCAGTAATGTTCAGTTCCCTCTCGGACTTGACAGCCATTGGATGTGCTGCCTGGCTCTCTCACCAGGTAATTTCTATAGGAGTTTGCATTAATGCTACTGAAAAGAGGTTTGCATTTTAGTTTTATACTCATACTGAAGTGTTGATTTGCAGTCCTAACAATCATATGTTCTTGTATTTCAGAGAAACGGGAAACATGGCGTACTTTAAGTCTAGTGATACTGTGAAAAGAATGCACAAAAATGGACTTCAATCTACCATCATCCATGCATACATTGCGGCGTGATCTTCCGCGTGTTGAATGCTTGACAAGTTTCACCAGGCTACCTCAAAACGGCATGTTTGGGAAGATACCACATGTTACTGGAAGAAGACAAAATGAAAAGTACTAGGATAAAACGGATTTGTCAGGAATTATCAGAGTTGTGGGGAAAATTCAGCTTTCTACTCTCAGTCAGCAAGCCATTAATGCACGACTGACAAAATGATACTTTTATATGAGAAGAATCAACGTAGACCAAAGGAAGGCTTTTTGAATGGTATGAAGAGCATTTTTGACATCACCAAAGTTGATGGTGTTTGGCTGTGCCGTGAGGATAAAGAGCTTTATCACAAACAAATTGAGTCAGGTGGGAAGGTTGGATACACCACTCACAAGCCAGCACCTAAGTCCTCTATACATCCTTCAAAAAGACATAGACATCTTCCAATATCACATGAACAAAGTGCTACTATATCTGACATGGAAAGTGAATCTGTTAGTTCAGGTGAAAATGTTAGCAGTGTAACAGAGGACAGTTCTGATGAAGAGCCAGTGCCGAACAAGAGAATAAACCATCTGCTACACACCAGGCCACAAAATTAGTGAGTCGCCAGAGTCTGTCTACCAACAAGGCATCTAAAGTTTGTGCAAGTCTTCCTACACCAACACAATCAGGAGTATGGCGAGGAGTTATCAGACTTGCAGAAAAAAAGAAGGGTGAGATTAAGTCACTTCTAAAGGAAGAGAAGGATTATTGTCTCCATTTTGATGGGAAAAGATTAGTGAAACAGGAATACCAAGTGGTCTGCATCAAAAGTGCAACTAGAGATGTAAGACTAGGGGTTGTACGGTGCAAAAGTGGATCTTCAAAAGATATATATGATGCACACGAGAAAGTTATTGATGAATATGATGCCTGGTCAAGCATTAAAATGATTGTGTGTGACACAACTGCCGTAAACACTGGACGTTCAAATGGTGTGGTTGCAAGAATTCAGAGAACTATGAATGAAAAGGGCTTAGACGTGCCTCAATACATTGGGTGTCAGCATCACATATTGGACAGAATATTGAGGCATGTTCTTGACTTCTATGTTTCCGAAACAACTACAAAGCCGAGTCTGAACTACAAATTCGTCGATGAACTGTTAGAAAATTATAATAATCTACAAACTGAGTACAAGGCAGAGACTCAAATGGAAAAGACTGAGAACCCGGGTTGGAGAGATGACTTCAAGTTCTTATATGAACTATGCAAAGCATTCCAGCATTACAAGAAGCATGATTCATTCCCAATTATCAAATGGAAGAAATTGCCTTCACTACACAGTGCCCGATGGAACTCGAGGGCCATTTATACGCTCCTTGCATACTTTTTACTACCATCATGGCGTAATATTTTGGAACGTCCAGTGAGTTTCATCGCCAACAGCTGGCAAAAAGCGTGGTTCACTGATCAAATATTCAAGGAAACCAGCTACAAGGACCTCCACTTTGGAATTACAGAGTTGAGATGTGCCAGTGCCCTGAAATGCTTGAAAACTCATTGGAACAGGGCACCGTCAGTGCTTGATATTCCACGATCAAACATGATAGCTGAGAGAGCTGTTAAAGTGATGGAAGAATTTAGTGAAATATGCAAAAAAGACAAGTATTTAAACGATCGGTTTGTTGTCACCAACAATATCTAGTTTGAGATTTTTTTTGCACCAATATCAGATAGGCCTATTGAAATGTTTCATACAAAAATGGCTTGTGTGGGGGACATATTTTCAAATTTGAATAAAATGAATTAGGTTTTTGTGATTAGTACCAAAATGTTCAATAAATCTCATACCAGGCAAAATTTTTTATTTTGAGTCATAACCCTAATATATATATATACATATATACATATATATATATATATATATATATATATATATATATATATATATATATATATATATATATATATATATATATATATATATATATATATATATATATATATATATATATATATATATATATATATATATATATATATATGTCACTAAGTCCACGTCGGAAGGTGAGTGAAAACCGGGACTTTGAACAAGTACTTTCGTAGTTTATCCTACATTTTCAAGTTCACACTGAATACAAAAAGAAGTTGACAGAGGTTTATATACAAAACAGAAGGTGAGGGCGGGGTTACAGTTTGCTAATCTGGGCAGCATGTTCTTTAAACAAAAAAGACAGGGACAAAGGATCAAGGGATAATCCAGGGTGGAGATTAACATTCTTGTTGGAAGTAGCTTCGATGAAAACACTCTCTAATAGATTTCTTTTTCGATGGCCGTTGACCTCTTGTAGATGATCGTTGACTTATCCCAGTTCATCCCATGGCCTGTCTTAAGTCAATGATCCACAATGGCATTATTTGATAAGCCTCTTGAAATGGCATATTTGTGTTGGGAGCTTCTTATTTTTAGTCCTTTTGATGTTTGACCAATATAAATCTTATTACATTCTTTACAACGAATACTGTATACAACATTGTTTGAATTGGGTGGGCTATTCTTAATTAGTTAATTTCTCAAAATATTATTATATTTAAATACTAAGTTAATATCAATACTTTTTAAAATGGGCACTGCAGGAATGAAATTAGGATGAAATGGTAAACAGAGAATATTCTTAAGTTCGTTGTTAACAATGGTTGGTTTATAATATGACTTTTTTGCTTTATTTTTACAAAATTCTGAAAAATATGAAGGGTAACATAATGAATCTCCTATTTTATCAATAATTTTAAACTCCTCTTCCAAAAATTCAGGACTACAAATTCTAAGAGCTCTAAGATACATACTGAATAATGTTGACATCTTAATTTGTTTAGCATGATTAGAGTAAAAATTAATATATGACAAATTATTCGTGGGTTTCCTATATACTTTAAAACAAAAATTGGTGTTATTTCTAATAACTATGACATCCAGAAATGGTATGCAATTATTTTCTTCATATTCTATTGTGAATTTTATGGATGGTACAAGATTATTAATTGTTTCCAAGAAATCTGGAATATTTACATTTTCTTTAACAATACAAAAACAATCGCCTACACATCTAACCCAAAACACCTTAGAGAAGAGATTCCTTGGAATAAGTCTAGACTCAAAAAATTCCATGTAAATATTAGACAAAAGTGGTCATACCAAATATTTGTTCATAAAAATTACCATTGAAAGTGAATTTACAATTTTTTATACAAAGGGATATCAAATTAATAATAAAATTGGTAGGTAATTCTAGATTATACAAGTCCAAATGTTGTGATAAATATTGAAGTCATCAATAGGAACTTTAGTAAATAAAGATGTCACAACAAAACTGGTTAATCTGTCAGTACTGGATAATTCAATATGGGAAAGTCTAGCACAGAGATCAACAGAGTTTTGCAAATGGGAATTTGAAATATTACCCAGAATAGGTGATAGTAATTTAACAAGATATTTAATAGTTTATAACTAATAGAACCAGTTGAACCGATAATGGGGCGAATGGGAAAATCTCTTTTACGGGTTTTGATTAATCCGTACATGTACGGTAAGGATGGGCCAATCGTTGACACTTTATCTTTTATTGAACCGAATTCCTTTAGTATAGTTTTTATTTTGGAATTGAAACTTTTTATGACATCAGCTAATGGGTCTTTCCGTAGCTTTCTGTAAGTACTAGCACCAGATAATAAGTTTTCCATTTTTCAATATAGCTAATTTTATCCATTATTACAAAACAATTAGATTTGTCGGCTTTAGTAATGTGCAAACTTTTATCTTTCTTCGTTTCATGAATGGCATTTATAAACCTTCTCGGGAAATTCATTATTTTATTAGGTGTTTGAAGTAAGCCGAAGAAAAGACCTTTAACTAAATTTATTGAAGGTGATACAATTGTGCTTTTCTTTTCCAGTTTGGATACATCTGATATAATGTTTGTGCAAGATATGTCATCACTAATAGAATATGATAAGCCATGGTCTAAAGCACATTTAAGTTTCTGGTCCAGTTCTTTGTTCGAGAGGTTTATTACATAATCGTCTCTATGTTTGTTATTCCAATCACTTATCTCGACGAGACTTTAATTTTTTTTACTTTTTTTATTTTTTTTTATCCAGGTGGAGAACTAATTCGTTTAGCTTGAATCTAGGGTTATTATAAATTTTGTTCAGTAGCCCTGTTGTCCAATCCGGGGGAATCCTGTTCATGAAAATAAATCTATCGGTTCTCAATTTCTTGAAAATATTGAATTCGAGCCTTTTTGTCTTTTCTATATGTTTCTTGAGGGAGACTACACACAGTTCATTGAAAGGAGATTCACTGTCCACTCGTAATCGTCTAGGTAGTAATGACTTTGGGGTCACATGTTCTTGTAAACATTTTTGAAGGAATTTACGTCGAAGCCGAATACTGTGAGCTTTCACCAATGTCCGTTGGAAGTTGAAAAGACCATCTGCCAGGAAAGGGAACAAGAGTAGAAAGTTTCTTGTGGTATCCATAACCAATACAGCACGAAGGAACGCGTGCTTGAGAATATCACTAAGTCCACGTCGGAAGGTGAGTGCAAACCGAGACTTTGAACAAGTACTTTCGTAGTGTATTCTACATTTTCAAGCTCACACTGAATACAAAATGAAATTGACAGAGGTTTATGAAACGAAGAAAGATAAAAGTTTGCACATTACTAAAGCCGACAAATCTAATTGTTTTGTAATAATGGATAAAATTAGCTATATTGAAAAATTGGAAAACTTATTATCTGATGCTAGTACTTACAAAAAGCTACGGAAAGACCCATTAGCTGATGACATAAAAAGTTTCAATTCCAAAATAAAAACTATACTAAAGGAATTCGGTTCAATAAAAGATAAAGTGTCAACGATTGGCCCATCCTTACCATGCACGTACGGATTAATCAAAGCCCATAAAAGAGATTTTCCCATTCGCCCCATTATCAGTTCAACCGGTTCTATCAGTTATAAACTTTCTAAATATCTTGTTAAATTACTATCACCTATTCTGGGTACTATTTCAAATTCCCATTTACAAAACTCTGTTGATTTCTGTACTAGACTTTCCCATATTGAATTATCCAGTACTGACAGCTTAACCAGTTTTGATGTTCCTATTGATGACTTACTTCAATATTTATCACAACTTTTGGATAATCTAGAATTACCTACCAGTGTTATTATTAATTTAGTATCCCTTTGTATAAAAAATTGTAAATTCAATTTCAATGGTAATTTTTATGAACAAATATTTGGTATGGAAATGCGGAACCCTCTTTCGCCACTTTTGTCTAATATTTACATGGAATTCTTTGAGTCTAGACTTATTCCAAGGAATCTCTTCTCTAAGGTGTTTTGGGTAGATATGTGGACGATTGTTTTTGTATTGTTAAAGAAAATGTAAATATTCCAGATTTCTTGGAAACAATTAATAATCTTGTACTATCCATAAAATTCACAATAGAATATGAATAAAATAATTGTATACCATTTCTGGATGTCTTAGTTATTAGAAATAACACCAATTTTTGTTTTAAAGTATATAGGAATCCCACGAATAATTTGTCATATATTCATTTTTACTCTAATCATGCTAAACAAATTAAGATATCAACATTTTCCAGAGAATGTCTTCATCGAAGCTACTTCCACCAAGAATGTTAATCTCCACCCTGGATTATCCCCATGATCCTTTGTTCCTGTCTTTTTGTTTTAAAGAACATGCTGCCCAGATTAGAAAAAACTGTAACCCCGCCCTCACCTTCTGGTTTTTATATTGTATATAAACCTCTGTCAACTTCTTTTGTATTCAGTGTGAACTTGAAAATGTAGAATAAACTACGATAGTACTTGTTCAAAGTCCCGGTTAGTTACTCATCTTCTGGTGGACTTAGTGATATTCTCAAGCACAAAGTCGTTACTTCGTGCTGTATTGATATATATATATATATATATATATATATATATATATATATATATATATATATATATATATATATATATATATATGTGTGTGTGTGTGTGTGTGTGTGTGTGTATTATAAATTATTTATTTCTTCCCAGTAGTAAGTACTAACACAGGAGAGAATCAAACAAAAGACAACTTCTTAAGTACTGGCTAGGATCTGGATCCTCAAAACTCAGAATTAAGCAACTAGATTAATGAAATTCATACACTCAACTATGATTATGAAGGAACATAACAACATTGCTGCGCAAGTATTAAAATAATTAACTTTCAGACTGTGGAGGATTATTGGAATTCTTTGATGACTTGCGTAAGGGTTGAAGTGTGATTTCGACATGGAACCAAACCGTGTTTTCTGATTGATAAAAGCATGCATTATAACAAAATGATTGGAAAAGCTTTCAATAGAATATCATTAATCTCGCTAATTGGTTTTTGATTGACTTTTAAAAATTTCGGTCTATGCATGCATGTGGGAATGTTGAACAGAATGTTGACCTGCAGACTTTTTAATGTATATACCATTTATTAGTTGAAATGAAGTTTATGTTGACGATGGAATATAAACTCTGTAATGGAATGTTTTAAAAATTATTTGAACTTGAGTAGAAAATTAAATAAAAAAATTAAAAAGGGCGGCATATTTTGATTTATTATATAATGATATGAACAATGTCAATATCATATGAAAGAAATGTTCTAATTAATCATGATGTGATGCCACGAAGTAGAGCAATAAAAATATTCTTTATTGATACAACTGAGGTGGAGTAAGATCATACATTTTTTAAGACAAGATAGATTTTTGGCGTTTCATTTTGTGTGTGTTTGCAATAGATTTTTCTGACTCCAGTAGCCATCATAACTTCCAATTATTTTCATAGATAGCTCTCTTGTCTTGTAATTGTTTTGACATTAATTACACAATCAATAAAGCGAATAAAGCTTCTGTTTTCGATCATTCTGAGAGAATGTGTATGTACGTGTGTGTGTGTGTTTGTATACACACACAGGCACACACACACACACACACACACATATATATATATATATATATATATATATATATATATATATATATATATATATATATATATATATATATATAAATATATATATATATATATATATATATATATATATATATATATATATATATATATATATATATATATATATATATATATATATATATATATATATATATATATATATATATATATATATTCATATATTAACATCAAGATCTATAATAACATTAAGAACATTAAACTACAGATGTCGTTTACAATCCAATTTTCGCTACTTCGGGAGTATCACCGAAGGGGAATTATAAGTGATAGATGATTTGATACTTAAGTAACTGGAGCACCCACCAGTATCCATCAACGACTTCCATTCGGCGTTCTAGATCATAAACTGCCAAGAGAGGTATCAAGCGCCAAATAAACGTTCATTCATTTATGCGCAAACAAACGAGTGTGCAACTGTTAACGCCCACACACTAAGTCAAGTTTGCGCATTCATCAGTTACCGTCCTCAACTCAACGAGACGACATGAATAAGATTGATTTATTGAATATAGAATTTAGGCATAAGGCCAAGCACTGGGACCAGTAAGGTCATTCAGCGCTGAAACGGAAATTGGCAGTAAAGTTTGAAATGTGTAACAGGAGGAAAACCTCGCACTTGCACTATGGATCAGTTGTTAGGAGAGGGTGGACTGTAAGATGGAAGAATAAAAAAAATTAAGTATATCTTAGTTTAACTAGACCACTGAGCTGATTAACAGCTCTCCTAGGGCTGGTCCGAAGGATTAGATTTATTTTACGTAGCTAAGAACCAGCTGGTTACCTAGCAACGGGACCTACAGCTTATTGTGGAATCCGAGCCACATTAGGACGAGAAATGAATTTCTATTACCAGAAATAAATTCCTCTAATTCTTCATTGGCCTGTCGGAGAGTCGAACGCTGGGCCAACAGCGTGCTAGCCGAGATCTCTACCCACGCCCCAATGAAGAACTATAGAAAAGAGAATATGAAAGGAGGTAGAGTAAAAGGAACGAAAGTGGTTGAAGCTGGTCCGAAGGCATGCTGCAAAGAACCTTAAGTAATGCGTACAGTGCAGCGCATGATGTGCATTTGAAGGCGCTATCCCCTTACAGGGAACATAAGAGCGCTGCTTGTATAGCAACGATTCAAAGAAAACCAAAGAAAATTGTGGATGAAGGACTGGTATGTAATACGTTCTAGATTTACTCATGGTAATCTCCTAAAAGAACTAATGGTGCCTACCCAAAGGATTATGAATACTTTTTACAAATGGATCATTCTTCATTCGTCGATTTGCTAGAAAAAGTTATGCCACTGATCAAGAAAGAAGATACAAATATGGGGGATGCAATATCGGCAAGTGACAGACTTCTAGCAACTGGCCAGTCATTTGGAGAGCTGAAGTTTACCACAGCAATATCTCCACAGAACCTTGGATGCATAATTATGGAAACATGTTGGAGGCCTATTGCTATATCATAACTGTAAATGAAAAATCTTTTATTTACAGAAACAAATAATGGAACAGGACCTGCTGAAACAAAATTCATATTACTATACTCTTAAATTAACGTAAATTTATCAAATACTTATATATTACTTAAGTGTAGGCACGTTGAGGATAACAGTATGAAAATAAAGAATACTCAAATTAATGTAAACATATCAAATATGTGTAATTTTTACATGAACAATAAAGAAATAGATATATTTTATTTAAGATATAAAAGTCCTTCAAGGAACAGGCACATCCTGTTCTTACAGATTTGTATGTTCTTTACAATGAATTATACACTGAACTGAGGATCATTAAAATCTGTTATTATCTAAAAACAGCAGAACTGAGACACATTACTTCCACTTGGTGATGTACTGTTCATTGACCAGTTCCCCTACGCTGAATTAACTGAGAAAGGTGGTGGGGTTCCCGACGGATGTCCCCGTAGTCGTTAGTGCCGTCAGTGGTCTCATACAGTGCAATGTCAGGCATTACAGCCGATCGAGGAGCGTCCTTCGGCCCCTGGCTGCAAATCAAAGTCATTCTTTTACTGGGCCTCGGTCATATTCTCTCTCTTCCATCTTATTGCCCACCCTGGGAAAACAATTGATTAAAAGTGAAATTGATGATTATCCCCCTACACCTTTCAAACTTTTCCTGAGTCAATTTCTTTTCAGAGCTGAATGGCCTTTCATTGCCCCAGTGCTGGCATGTCTAAAATCTATAAATCAGTCAATGATTCCCGATGGATGAGGACCGTTTGCATTGATCTTAAATGAATTTGGCCTTAAATTTCCAAGCCGGCATTCGTAAAGTACATAATTTATTGCTTTCCTAGCAAATATTTGTTGATACTCACTAAGCTGTTTTAATTCTTCAGCCCAAGTGCAAACTAAATGATTAATTAGGTCATCGACTTTCTGGAGATGATTACAAGCAAGTTCGAGAAGTCCATTACGTTTGTGTTCTGTTGTGCTATTCTTTCTTTTCTTAGCAATTAAATTCACTTCTGCAGCATTATCTCCACCAGTGCTTGGCCCCTAAAGAAAGCAAACTCTTGATATGAATC
Source organism: Macrobrachium rosenbergii (assembly GCF_040412425.1). Classification (NCBI taxonomy): domain Eukaryota; kingdom Metazoa; phylum Arthropoda; class Malacostraca; order Decapoda; family Palaemonidae; genus Macrobrachium; species Macrobrachium rosenbergii. The sequence goes on from NC_089742.1 coordinate 11,150,534, forward strand.
CAGTTATGGCAATGCATAAAGGACGGACCACTTTTGCAGCATAAACATTATAAAGCTTTCATTACATCAATAATCATACGTTTTACTTTTTCACATAATAGACATTTGTTTAGAAACCGTCGTGCGTACATTGAACCTTTAAAACCTATATAATCTGTAATTACTTGGTATTTCAAATGAAGTTTAGATCTAATCCATCCAGAGAAACATTTAAATAACGTGCTTATAGAGAACAACAGATCGATGGGTACTAAAGTTGGTCTTGTTCCTCTTTTCTTAACAGTTACCAAGAACAGGAAACGAGTGGAAATTGGTGGCAGAATCATTTGAGAAAAAGTGGGGTTTCCCTTATTGCATGGGAGCTGTGGACGAAAAGCATATCAGGATCCGGAAGCCACCAGGATCAGGATCTTATTACTATAAATATAAACACTCGTTTAGCATTGTACTCAAGGTCCTGGTCAATGCAAATTATGAATTTCTCATGGTAGATGTTGGAACTAATGGAAGAGTTTCTGATGGTGGAGTCTTTTCCAGCTGTAAATTTGGTCAAATGTTGATAGACAAAAAACTGAATAATCCCGAAGCAGAATGTGTCCCTGACTTTGATGAAATATTCCCTTATGTTTTTGTGTGTGACGATGCTTTTCCGCTCACGGGTAACTTGAAACCATATCCACAAAGGAACTTATCCACTCTTGGGTAACTTGATGAAACCATTATCCACAAAGAACTTATCTAAAGAAATGCACGTCGAAGTTGAACGCGGGCCTAGGAAAATGCCGATAACAATATCCAGTGCACGTCGAGTTATGGAAAATGCCTTTGGCAGCTTAGCATCCAGATTTAGAGTTTTCTAATATGTAACTTATTTCTAAGTAAAGCATCCATAATTGTATTGGCATGCTGTTATTATTTATTTATGTAAACGAAATGTTGCTGCCTGTTTAACAAGGTGGGTTCGATACAGATGATGCAACTAATAATGAAATAATAGAAGGAAATTGGAGATAAAAAACAAAATAGCTTCTTCCACTAGGACTTATAAGTGAAGAAACATTTGTGCAAAAGAAATCTGAGAGAAATTTACAAAATATTTCAATTGATGTACAATCATTGCATGTAATGCCTAAATTAAGGAAGGCTGCATAACAAAATGTAATAAACTAATAGGTTTATCCATCACTTTTGATTACCCTAATTAACTTAGGCTATGTGCAAAAATATATTGATTTTATTCTAAAACTATTTGATAAGCAGTTGATGGAGCCGCTCGATTGGATTCAACAATTATTTTATAGGCTCTATTTTGTATAATTTTGATTCATGATGCTTATTAGACATTTGAAATAATAAACGAATAACATATTGTAAGTTCTTATTTATAAAACTAAGCCTGCAGATTGTTTAAAGTATATGCACTGAACTGATTAAGATTCTTACATAATTTAACGACTAACACGATTTCATTTAAATTTGATAAGCATAGAGCTACAGGCATGTCAGTCAGGTAAAAATAAGAAACAAATTGGTTTTGTAAAATAGATAACTGACATCAATGACTGGTTTTAAAGCCATTTTTCGTTGTACGTACGATTTTCCAACAATTTTTACAACTAATTCTTTAATGCAACATTTGTACTTACGGGTTCATCTAATTACAACTCAAGAGTTTTCCTCTTCCAGTGATGAAATTTCCTGGCATTCGGTCGAAATGTCAGTTTATTATAGTACCAGATCAGCTCTGGTACTTTTCACTCTTAACCTTTAATTCCCCTCTGTAATTTGAGTTTGGAGTTTATTTTCTTCACAACCATGCCCTGTTTATATAAGACACTTTCAACCTTCAATCAAGTTTGGTAGATCCTTTTGATTTTAATGCCCTGTTTATATAAGACCACAAATTCCGCTTCTTCAGCTCTGCTCACGATAAATGTCCAAAAACTCGGATCAAAATCCTCTTCATGAGGTGATTGCGCATGACGACTCACTACATGACAGTTCATCATTAATGGGCATTCCTTTGTCCAACAGGGAGAACTGCCCAACACCTAATTTACCACCGGACAGCGCTACGCACGACGGTAATGTCTGTACAATCACCAATTTTGTTGATATAAATAAAGTCCTGCATATCCTTTTTCTCAATTCCCATCGTCCTTTGTTTTCGTGGTGAAGTGCATCATAAATCTATATACGTATATACAGTGTGTGTATGTATGTGTGTATATATATATATATATATATATATATATATATATATATATATATATATATATATATATATAATAAATATATATTTGTATATATACATACAAACATACATACATTCATACATACGTAAAAATGTATTTCACGAAGATAAAATATAATCATATTCACCACCATGAAAACAATAAAAAAACGAAAACATAAAGAGGAAAGAAAAGACAGGCTGTAATTTGTCCCAGCAGCTGTGCCTTCCACCAGGCGTTTTGATATAAATAAAGTCCTGCATATCCTTTTTTCTCAGTTCCCATCGTCCTTTGTTTTCGTGGTGAAGTGCATCATAAATCTATATACGTATATACAGTGTATATATATATATATATATATATATATATATATATATATATATATATATATATATATATATATATATATATATATAATTAAGAATGTTGTAAATCAGTGCTCTCAAAGATGACGTGAACTCGTGCCCTCTAAATTGCAAGCAAACAGCTTTACCGAACCCGCTACGAGAGAAAACTTTTTTTTTTTTTTATTTGCACGTCAGTATTGATGGCATTTATCTGTAGCGGACAGAAAAGTAAGGTAACTGAACTTCAGCTGTCAAGCAGAAGTCGAAATCGTGTATTCCGAGTGTGCTCGTATGTGTGCGGCAGGACTGACTAAAAATATTGATGACCAACCCTTGATTGTCATCTGGACCTCGGTCCTGATTTCTATTTTTGTGGACCTTCAGTAAAGGAAAGATCGAATCTGCCAAATGCTTGTAAAATTGTCCGTTTAGTCCACGCGTCATTTACTTCTGTCTCGCCCTTGGGAGTCGTTTTATGAGTGGCAAACCCACCGCCTCTTTGGTGCAGGTAAGTAAAGCTGAAGGTATTCTTTGTCACATTTCTGTTCACGTAAAATATTAATTTTCATACCCCGTTTGCCAGTAACGAAAGTACAATTTCTTTATAAACTGTTTTCCAAGAACAGCGGAGAGAGAGAGAGAGAGAGAGAGAGAGAGAGAGAGAGAGAGAGAGAGAGAGAGAGAGAGAGAAAATTTATTTTTCCCATCAAATCTTCAAGTACAGTAACTAGAACTAGAATTCTCACTATTTAACTCTTCCTGTCAAGGCTTCTTTGAAGTTAGCAGCCTTTCTGTTCTTTGTTGGGGGCGGGTGGCAGGTCCTTTTTCTTAATGGTTTAATTACAGCTCCGGTCGACTAACAAGACGATTGAAATGATAAGATAATTTACTGTTCATTCTCCTTTCACGTTTTCTTTTAAAGTTTGAAACAACGTCATCTTCGATATATGGAACAATATCTGACATATCTAATTTCGATTCTTTGAAAATAAAAGTTTGCTAACGGTCTTTTGTTATTGATCAGATGGTGGCAATAGAAAGGGTATAAAGGTAAAAAAGAGAATTGCGTTTGATTCACACAAAGGAAATATTTTATTCACGAGACGTAACAAGGAACTGTAAGGTATTTAGATAAGAAAAATGTCAGGAGAACAAGCCGGGAACCAATTACATATCGAGAAAAACTTCCATTTTCCTTTGAATAAACCTTACCGTCGTATTATTATAATTAAATGGGCATAGCTATGGAATGGTTAGATGGTAATAAAAAAAAAAATAGATGGTAAAGTGAAATCAGTGGTTCCACAAAAAAAAAATTGACTTCCTTACATTCACGGCCGGATTTCCTTAGATTTCCTTAAATCCCCTCCTCAATTTCCTTACAAATATCCTTGAATTATAGTAAAATAAAAACAGTAATTTATACCTCCTTACAACGATTTCTAAGTTTTTTTTTATTATTAAAATCTTTCATGTAATTCTACCAAACCTCCGGCTATCAAAAAAAAATTTAAAAAAAATATATATAACATTGTTGCCTCTAAGGCCCAGGCTCCAAGGAGCAACAAATCATCCAAATCCATTAATAACATAATGGCTGGGTTATAGAAAGTAAAAGAAAGTAATCAATCAAACATTCTTTATTAACCTAGTCACAATCACATTGACATGGGGCTAATTGAATATCAAGTAATTTTTTACTGGCTAGGAAATAGAGGTTTTTCTTTTTTATATGACTGGAAGAGAGAGAGAGAGAGAGAGAGAGAGAGAGAGAGATGGATGTGTGTGTGGGGTAACTGGGGTTATTCTTTGGATTGGCTTAGGCTTAACTGTTCCAAAAAGAATGTCTTATCGTTGTTACCTGGGAGTCGCATGCATTAGATTGCATTTTAGAATGCAATTCAATCATATCTCTGGGCAGGTTAAATTTTGCCGCCTGGTGAATGCCTTTTTGATTTGAGGCAAGTTTTGCTGTGAGAAGCCCAACTAGGGATTCATGTTTAAGAGCAGTTCTGTGCTCTGTTTTTATCCATTTCAGCTGACTAAAGATCCGTTCCACTGCAGCATTAGAAAATGGAAAGGAGAGCAAGATACGCAGAACTTTGGTTATATTTGGAAACTTGGGTGCTCTTGTGGAATCTTTTGCTCTAAAAACAGGCTCCCATAACTATCTAAACTCCATAATAGAATCTCGACCTTCAGTCACAGCCTGCTGTCTCCGCTCAAGATCTGATGCTTGACGATCAACACCATTTTTTAGATAGGGCAGTTTAGAGAATAAAAATGATAGACTTGGCTGCTCAAGGCTGAAAGCAACTTTAGGAGACATGCTAGAAAGAAAGTCAAATTTGTTAATGTTATCAAATCGAGACTTGATTTAATAAACACATTCTATAAGAAAGTCCCTGCACTGCCTGTGAAATGATTGAATATCACGACTATTACTTCCAAATTGTTCTGATATGCCTTGAATAGTGTCAGTTGCTGATACACCTACATAAACTTTACTTAAAGGTACATATTAGTTTTCATAATTGATGTCAATGCTGTTCTGCGACTGTTTTCTTACGTAATCAACATTCATATAATCTGAGCATAATGATGTAACAAGAGATGAAATTTCACTTTTCAGTTCATGCAAAAGAGGCATATCACTGAAAAAGTGTATTAAATGAAGTTAGCCTGCCTAGATTAAAAGAGAGAAGCTCCAAATATGTCTTGGTGAATACATTGTTTAAGTTCTTCAGAATGTTATTATTTGTATATGTCCACACCCATTTGCATTGATAACCAACGGGTTTCCTGGTTTAAGGATGATGTGATTTTCTACATTGAAAAAATCTTGAAACTCATGTAATGCATCTCGCCTTTGTGAGGAAAAATGAAAGTGAGCAGATATGTTCCTACACAGATCTTCTAATGATTTTGGCAACTTTTGTGAAGCATGTGAGGCACATATGTGAATTAAATGGCAAGAGCATTTAACTGGCAGTATTCACGGGTAATCTCGTAATCACTGTGAAATACAGACGAACGTATGACTGCACCGAATCCACTCTAACGTGAATTAACTAATTCATTTCGTTTTTTTTTTTCTTTGTTGATTTAAGGGCTTACTGGAAATATTAAACTGTTTTGCGATCATATCTCTAACTCAGTTAACAAAGTTAACATGAAATTATGAATACTGTACAGGGTATGAGTACAAAGGGGATGCCCGAATATTTAGCTATGAGGCATGCAGCCCGCCAAAAATCAGTATTCTTCAATTCTGGATTAATTAAATGTACCACTTATAGCATGAATAGTCAAATGTCAAACTAACAGATTTTTTTTTTTTTTTATCCAAATGCTTCCTACCACATAAGATATTTCTGGTGTCCCTGTTATTTGAATAAATGTAGCATTACATATCAGCATTGAATGTATTCTTATATTTACACAGAATATACTACATTAATCCTTCTCGTAGTTCAGTGGTTAGAACGTTAGCCTCACCGGAGAGAGGATCTGGGTTGGATTACTGACAAAGGTAAACTGGGTTTGGTGCTGTCCGTTAAAACCTATTGCGACTCTGTTAACCTGAGCTTTGAAATAGTAGTTAGAAGAATTCGGTGGGCCGCAACAACAGTTAAGAAGGTCATTGGACTAGCAACCTCATATCAAAAGACTAGCAATAACTAGAAGGGTATACCTTCTTGAACCACGTGCTCATTGCCTCTCTGTCCTCGAGAACTGCCTGCCGATTTTTAAGCAGTGCAGTGGGGCCAGAATGTAAATAATCAGTCCAAATCACACCAAATCTTCGAAACCGGGTTGTTGCTGTCATAACTGTTTAACTTACAGTTACAATGAGCTGATATGGGGAGTATAAATAGGTTGAAACAAACTGAGTAATTGACGGACTGAAACCCTCCCCCAAAGCGCTCTTCAATCAGACCTGTTAGCTAGGGCAAAGAGGACCTTACTGTTTCATGGAGCGAACCCATGGAAACTCCCCTAGTCCTCAGTCTCAGAGAGCTTATTACCATTAAACATTCCTTTGCGGAACGTTGACTATAAGGTGTTATTCTGTTACTGTTCAAAGTGAAATAATTAAAATGTATATATAGGGTGGTTTAAAATATATTTGAATTCGTGACAATTGTACGTAACTTAAAAAAAAAAAACATTATTGAATACCTTCGTTATAAAATTCACACCTCAGATTGGTAAGACATTAAAACTACTTTAATTACTCAAATACCGTATAATTCTTTATTTGCTATTCTTTAAAATCAGATATGTACAACCATGGAGCATTCACACAAAAAGACGTTTGTGTGAATTGAGTTTCATGAACACTGCGAAATATCTCTTGACGTTAGCAATCACCCCTCCACGCCACACAAGGATGAGAATGACTAGATCTGTTGCAAATGACCCGAGAGATTGGATGGAGAGTTACCACAAAATCCTCCATAATTAAAAGCTGTACAGACACGATATAAAGTTCTGCACAAGTAATTATTGAATATACAGAATAATATCAAATACGGACGATACAAAGAAGTATATGTTATGAATAGTTAAAGGCAAAATGGTAAGGATTCAGATTCTGAAGTCAGTTCAGCTAATCTGCTCAGCCATCATCCAATTTAGGTTTGTAATATCAGGAACCCTGGAATTACGTGGTCTGAATGGTGTCTCTGATATCACTTGCATCTCAGATTTATGTCACAAAGGCACCCGTCTTCAGACAACTGGGGGCACTATCTTTAGATTATTGCTACCCTTCATGTTCCGTCTTCCATGTTGGGTGAGATTTGGGCTCTGTAAGCATTATTCATATTTATTGTTATAATTTTTTTCTTACCAAATTATATGTTTTCTTTTGTAAAAATCTATTTTATTTTTATTTTTGTGTCAGTATACTGAATTTTACGGAATTATTTGTTGCAAGTAATACTGTTAGGATACTTTAAATCATCGTAAATAACATTGTTTATAAAAATTTTCCATTTGAAAATGTTAATGTACATATGGATTCTCTGTTCAGTTATTTTTTACATGAAAATCAGTGTTATGGAACAGGTACACACATACATTTTAATTTGCACTGTATATTTCTTTTTCCCAGTGTAGAAGAACCTGAATTCTCTATATCCATGTTTAGCGCTCTTTAATTCTGCGTTGCTAAAATCACTGAGCAGACAGCAAGTCATGACAACATTATATTTTCCAAACTTGCTGTATGTCATCCAAAATCACTTATTCGGTTCGGACACTAAGGAAGAAGGAGGAGGAAGAAGAAGAAGAAGAAGAAGAAGAAGAAGAAGAAGAAGAAGAAGAAGAAGAAGAAGAAGAAGAAAACGGTTAGAAATAAAATCAAAACGAGATGTACCAAAGTCGTGGGATTCATTTGCATCAGCTATGTTACGTAACAGTGAAAGAAGTAAAAGATAGGTAATGGGAGAAAAGCCGGAGGTAATAAAAGGCCCAAAAGTATTTCAAGGAAAAGTTTCGCTTGAGCAATCAACCTCAAGATCACCTCAGGTTCGTTTTGAGGGGTGACTCCCTAATGAGGGTGAAGTTTACTTTGGCTCTTGTACCCCTTTTTACGGGGCTGTTGGATTTATTCTCAAGAAAAGATGAATAGGAGACCAGAATTTTATTGTCTTATCATCTAACTTCGTTACTCATGTGGCATTTCATTTTTACGTTACAACCGATTTTTTTCAGTCTCAGTTGTTTATGTATTTGACGTTAGCATGTAAGGTAATAAAAAAAACATAGTTAGAGAATGAACAAATGGTATTTTGTCAACATTTTTGATAGGCTGACAGGACAAATCATTTATATCGCGCTGCAAATACTTTCGGACTAGAAGTTGCTTATACATTTCGCGGTAGCGTTTAGTAATTATGATATCAAAATATCATGATAAAAATAAGGTTATCAGAACTATTGTAAAAATCGCGAAATTAATTTTCTATACCAAATTGTTAGGAGGTAGTTAGTACAAAATTTTATTTTTGCTATTAGTATCTGTAACCTGCGGCGCAACATTTATGGTCTAGACACCGTTAGTACATTCAAGGTAGCTAAACAGCTTTCAAAAATCACGTAGGTCGAATATGTGTGGATAATCCTTAAATGGCAAAGGTAGTTTTCCATCTTGCCATATTATTGGACATCCACTTGGGATTTGATTTTGTAATTTCCATCTTCTCGTCATGTCTCTAAGTAGCTGAAACATTATGGTTGCATGTAATTATTCTCCTGTAATTACTAATAATAGAAATGCTCTCTGCTGTCTACATTAATTTATTTGAATAACCATCAAAGGTCACCATGGCTTCAGTGAGAATAATATGAACATATTTATGATTATAGATATTAAGGTATTATACTTTTGAAATGTAATGCTTTCGTATCGTATATCGCAAAAATAAAGAATTTAATTTTTTAAGTACAACAATACCATTATTTATAGATATAGTAATTGGTCGTTTTCTGCTATCCCTTTGACATGTCACGAAATACTTAAATCTATATGCACAAAGAAGTGCAAATGAAACCAGGTTACGGTAAGGATTCTCTCTCTCTCTCTCTCTCTCTCTCTCTCTCTCTCTCTCTCTCTCTCTCTCTCTCTCTCTCTCGGTGTAATCAAGTCCTTTTATTTTCCTGCCTGGCAATGAATGAATTTTGGCTCTGGTCGAAGAATTCTAGGCTAAAGATTTATAGCACACTAAATAACACGTAATTCTCCATTATTTGGCTAAATTTTTTCTCAGACCAATTCCTATAACGTTCGTAGCCTTATTGTAAGACACATAAACTACCTTTCGTGTATAAAGCTCAACAGCTGCTTCTTCTACAATCATCATAATTGCCTTATCATTCATGGTATCATTTCTGGTAAGAAACCACCTAATGTTTATACAAGATACAAGTATTAGATAGTTAATGGAAGAGTAACCATTTTCCACTTTTTAGCATTTCTCAGAAACAAGGAAAAGAGTTACTATTTGGTTCGATTCTTTCTATAGGAATTCAGTTAGAAACAATAATTAAATGTATGTCAGTCAAAAACAATAATTAAATGTATATGTGTATAAATTTACGAATGTAGGCATGTATGTATGTATGTCGGATATAAGGAGAAATCGTTGCTAGAATGTAAAAAGACTTTGATGTGGAACAGAAATTACTCGGCAGAGAATCATTGAAGCTCTTGGAAAACAGCTCAGATGGAGGAATTTTATTTCTCGCTGTTAATGTCCTCAACGGATGCTTTTCCAGTTTTCATTACGAATCCCTGTTGTGAACGAGTAGACACTTGTTCCAGTTTTGATTTCGAGTCTTCTTCTAAGCTTAATTCCATAGTCTGTCTGGGTCGATATTTTTAATGAACTTTCACCAGTTGTTCAAATGCTCATTAAATGGCTCCTTAATTTGTTTTGGCAGAAGTTTACGGACGGATGCTTCCAGGCTCCAACCCTCCCCATTTATCTCCCGGTATGGGGAAGTGCCGTCAGTGCATCTTATGCGGTGCACTGTAATCATTACTCAAGGTTTTTTGCAGCGTCCCTTTGGCCGCTAGCTGCCACCCCTTATATTCCTTTTACTGTACCTCCATTCATATTCTCTTTCTTCCATCTGAACTTTCCACCCTCTCCTAACAATTGATTCATAGTGCAACTGCAAAGTTGCACTATGACTTTTTACTGTCAATTTCTTTTTCAGTGCTGAATGACTTCATAGGGCCCAGCCCTTTTGCCTTTGGTCTAAATTTTATATTCTATTTTATTCTATTTTCCATGTTTATCCAGCCTCGATAAAGATAGAAACATAATCATTGCTGTAAAAGTGTTGAAAATTGTTTGCGATAAACACTGGAGCTAGTTCATTCCCGAGGTGAATGTTTTTCTTTAGAAACTTCGTTAGAGTCGTTTTATATTCATTAGTAAATATTGGATATTGTAAGGAAATATTTGCAATGAATGGGGCCTGCGTTCGTTCCATACAAATTAACGCCGGTGTTTTATTGTTTATGCTTAAAGAAAATACATTATTTACTGCATTTCGTTTCATTGCACATATGGTATTAACTTTCAACTTTTGCAGGGTTCTAATTAGTTTATTCCCCTATAAACAAAGCAGAGGCTGTGTTATTTCAATATAATTTCCATCTACATTCGTTTCTTCTATCAGTATAATGTCGCAATTTTAATTGTTCAATTTATTTTGTTATATCACTAATTTTTATCGTGAAATAATATTGTATGGGAAGTATTGCCTCTTCTGTTATCTGAGTTCCATTTTAATGTTTTCTTGGGAGAGATCTAATCAAAGAAAAAGATAAACAGGATGATGAAGAAAGAAGCACAAGGTAGAATTTTCTAACTGATCGATTCTCCATATCAGCAAACTACAGGATAACCCATCCAGATAACAATTAAAGCCTCTACACTATTATTATTACGGAAAAGCTTCGCAGTTTTTAAGAAAACAATGTAATATCATTTGAATGCTATCAGATACTAGGAAAGTTAAGGCAAGTAAGGTTATCCTGACAACCAAAAGTATGAAAAATTCCCATATTTGTTCATCAATTGCTCTGCAACGTTTTTCTCTGTATATGCTATATGCGGCTTGCTCTTTAAGAAGGTGAAAAAAATAAGCGACGCTTCCCAACCGGTTTCGACTTCTTTTTCCAAGCCAGGACATACACCCACTCCATCTCTTATGTTTCTCCAGTTGTAGTAATGTGTGATTATAATCACACACACACTACACGTATATATATATATATATATATATATATATATATATATATATATATATATATATATATATATATATATATATATACGTTTTCATTCACGTGCTTATGCAGTTGTCTCTCTACCGGTAGTCATTTGAATCTTCACGTATCTTTATCTAAGAAATTCTCCTGCAATCATTCCGTTCTAAGAATAATAAATCCCCAGGGGAATACGAGGCAGATTGTAAGTTAATGATTCATCACAAATACCAAGGTTCTTTAATCATGTTTAGGAAAACCTCCGACGAACATTGAAATACAAATACTGAGATCATTCGTCTTCGTCCCCCACATCAGTGAACTTGTATAAAAGTGCATCCTGACTATGAACGAATATGAATATGAACGAAGTAACAGTAAAAGGAATGAAAATGGTTTCATCTAGGGACGGAAGGGACGCTGCAAAGACCCTTAAGTAAATGCCTTCACTGCAATAAGGTGAACTGACAGCACTACCCCCATATAGGGGGCAATGTTATTGAGGGAAATTTTTACTGGAGGGGATTTTTCAGTTTTTCTTTAACTGGCACATAAGAGCAGTGCACTGTAGGCATTACTTAAGGGTCTTTGCAGCGTCCCTTCGGTCCCTAGATGAAACCATTTTCATTCCTTTTACTGTTCCTTCGTTCATATTCTCTTTCTTCCATCTTACTCTCCACCCTCTCCTAACAATCTTTCCAGGGTGCACCTGCAAGGTTTTCTCCCTGTTACACTTATAAAACCTTTTCACTCACAACTTCCCTTTCAGCGCTGAATTACCTCAAAGGGCCAAACCATTGGCCTTCGGCCTAAATTTTTTATTCCATTTCATTTTCAATAAATCTCAACAAGATGAAGCTAGTAGCAGTAAGTCACTGATTTCCTTCATGGCACAAAAATGGAAAATTTGGAACTCGCACTTTTATTCTATCTGATGAAAGGCAAATTAATGAGTGTTGCAGAAAGCATCAAAACATTAAGGTTCCTATGTTTAAAATTGCACTTACCACCTCTGCCTGCATAATCGGTTCATGCTGGCAAAGGAGGATTTTACAATAACATAAAGAAAGGAAAATATGGTATTAATTGTTACATGGACACTTCCCTAACGTAAGCTAACTTTGGGTGCCTTGTCCTTGCCACCTGTCGTAGCTATCAAGTATCTAACCCCTCCCCCTCCCTACTACTACTTATTCGTAACCGAAAATGATCACAGTGGTACTTACAATGGTACGAAAACAGATGGACGGAAGATGACGGTAATAATTAAATGTTTGATATTTCATTTATAAGTCTTAATCTGATGAAAAAGATGGTAAAGTGTTTCGTTAACACAGTTTTCATTCAGTTTCCCCTAATTTCACTCCATATTGTTAAATTTCGATCGCTCCTTCGTATATTTTTATGCCTGCTGTGTTGTCGTTTTCTTTATTTTTTTACTTGCATATTAAAGTATGAAAAATGTAGAACAAGTTGACTTGTTGCGGTGGGGTGATGACTTTCTTGATAGCAAACCACCTGTGCATTGGAAAAACATTTTATTTTTTTTTTTTTTCAATAAGAAGATATTTCTGTATTTGAGCCTGTAAATAGAATACTTTAATTAGATGGTAAAATTATTTTCATGTTTGTTAAAGCATTAGGGAAAAATATTCCTGATAACCCTTTCGTGAAGAATTATGAACTTTGTGGAGGCAAGATTATTGTCCATTATGTCAGTTCCAAAGGCTATTATCTGGTTAATCTAAGTGTGGATCTTCTAGCAAATACTTTGAAAAATATATACTAAATAAAGTGGCACATGCAGTCCTATTTCTTTTTTATTCTTTCATGGCCAGAATAACAATAGATAAAGCTTAAATGTATAGAAGGAAAACTAAAGAAGCAGACAAAGTTCTAGATACAGTGCTGAATCCTTACAAGAAATATGTTGTTTATAAACTACCCGCAAGACATCATTGGATATCAGACTAATTTTTTATTAAGAAAGTACAAGGTAAGAAAAAAAAAATAGACGTTGCCAGTATTGGATCATGGAGTGGAAGAGATTGAAAAAAGGGCCTTAAGAATAGGAGCTGCCAGAGCGTGAGATGGAAGTGACTGACACACCAACCCTTGTAAAATGTAATTGAATTCGTTACGTAATCAATTTGTTGTTCGTGCCTTACTGAATTATTCAGTGCATTACGCACGCAGCCGTAGTCAAATGTAGTGAGCCACAGCTCATGGATATACGTCTCGATCTGTATGTCTTTGACTGTTACAAATCTAAGGTCGCAGTTTTATTTTGACGCTGGTAACCTTTCTACTTTTACATCAGTTCAACCAGCAAGAAACTGTCCTCTCTCTCTCTCTCTCTCTCTCTCTCTCTCTCTCTCTCTCTCTCTCTCTCTCTCTCTCTGTCTTCTCCTTCCTCTGCTGGCGGACTTTTTGATTTGATTTGCAGGATGTGATCGTGCTTGTTAGCTGTCCCTTCCAGCTAACGCTTCTCCACTTCACTTTCCTATTTTTCTCTCGTTTTCTTGGCTCCTTGAACTGCCTTCTCGTAAAAGGCTTCCTTTTTCATTTTTCCTTTAAAAAATTTAGTAGGATGAAATTCGCAGGCAGGATGAACAGAACTTATTTGATAATGACTGCCATCTCAAGATGATACTTTTTTTTTTTCTTTTTCCGTATATGAATAGGGATTTCGTCACACAATTATTTTAGCTTTGATAGCTGTGAATATTTTTTGTAATATTTAGATGTTAGTACGGTTCTTTATATATAAGAAATATCACCATGCATCAACCCTCGAATCAACACACCTAAAAAGCATTTGTAGTAGTATTAGGTGTTGTAGTAAGTAGCGTTTCCGCTTCATTATTTTAATTTTATATCACTATGACTGTAAGGGAGTACTTTTTAAACTTGTTTTACAACAACAGGCTACGTTTCTTATTAAATGCGTCAAGATTCCCTTTAGTGTATATGCTAAAGCAGAATATAATACCTGGCAATAAACTGCTTTGCCCTTGTAAAGTTTTAATAAAATTAAAGACTTTTTTTCTCCGTATGACAACTTTGACAGTGTCAAAATTGTAATATAATAAATATTTCTTATGAGGTATCATGCATATTTTAAGCATGTTTGTAGTACTTTTGGAATAAAGAATACATCAAAAGACACCTGAGCAATGCATCAAATGACACCTGACATCTTATCATGGTACCCATTATTTTGTATAGTGGTTAAAAAAAGTCTAGTAAATTAAAAGATACGGGATTTTGTGCTAGCATGGGTCCTTGCCCAAAGGTGGCCTGTAAATACGGTAAGGTGTTAAAGAGAATAAGTCTCTTGATATGAACTTAACGTACTCGGCCCAACGAAACGAGACGTAACTCAGTGTAAGTACAGTGTTATATGTTGGTTGGTGAGGCTAGAAATGTAGGCCATTCTTTAGCATTCAGTAGGTGCCCGAGCTCCTGATTATCTGACACTCGGCTCAGGCCAGTCTGGCATTTCACCACTTAGGCCGTTACGGGTTTCTTCCCACTGATTGGATCCCTGTGTGTGCAATCATTCCTTGTGTAGGGGTTTTCTGTGCAGATCCTGTAGGTCTCCTGTTATATGATAGAAAAATATCCGCTTCCCACAGATTCACTACAAACACCTCCTTGGGGTACTCGAAGCATGGGCAATGTAGCTAGCAACAGGGTACTCATATTTCCCCACCCCATCGCACATGTGCCTTCATATACTAAATTTTACAATCCTTATCATTTCTCCCTCGGTGGGATAGTGTTGTTAGTCATTACCAGGGCTATTATCATGAAAGGTGGTGGCATGATTCGTCCTGTGGTAATGGGGATCTTGACTGGAATCCAGTTGAGGTAAATATTTGCAAGTTACAAGTATTAGGAGAAAGTACTTCAAGTCGTATTTCATATAACTCTGGTAACAGACTAACAGACAAACCGACAAACAGACTAACATAACCAAAGTCATCCTTTGTGGCGGAGATAGAAGGCAAGGATATGGTAGTTTTATTTCCCTTGTCTTCACCGTCTAATATTAGTGATAGAAACACAGGCCTCCCTAATTTTTCAAAACGACTACAAATATAACAGAGAATATAATAATAATTCTTCATATCTTTGAACAATGATATGTTTTACCCCAAAATGTCTCCAGTACTGAAGCAGATGACGCTTGATGGATAGTGACATTTTTTCAAATTTAATCTCATCGTCTATGCTGCCCTCGACATTTGCAATGTATTATTATTATTATTATTATTATTATTATTATTATTATTATTATTATTATTATTATTATTATTATTAATTTGGGGGATTATGTGGACTTCCTTCTGTTATAATGAATAACGTAATCACCAAGGGTTCAGCTCCCAATATGCAGACCAGCATTGATCACAATAAGAAATTCAAGTAATTGCTTCTCAATTCTAGCTCTTGTTAATAGTTAAGGACAATTAATGTCCCTGTACAGTTTTTATATTTCTAGTTACGTGCAGTGGTAAGTATGAAATTAACCGGCAATATATATTTTCATTTGATAATGATTTCATTGTATAGAGAAGTGCATTTCATATAAAATGAATGATGATAACTCAGGTCATATCTAGAATCTATAAATAATTTTGGACACGTATATTTCTACAAACAAACTTGTCCATATTTTTACAGTGTCATATTAATGTGTCCTTTGTTCAGTGGGCAGGTGAATGGACACTACCTTGTATACATGCACACACACACACACACACACACACACGCATACACACACACACACACGCATATATATATATATATATATATATATATATATATATATATATATATATATATATATATATATATATATATATATATATATATATATATATATATATGTATATATGTATATATATATCTATATATATATATATATATATATATATATATATATATATATATATATATATATATATATATATATATATATATATATATATATCTATATATATATATATATATATATATATATATATATATATATATATATATATATATATATATATATATATGTATGTATATATATATATATATATATATATATATATATATATATATATATATATATATATATATATATATATATATATATATATATATATATATATATATATATATATATATATATATGTATGTATATATATATATATATATATATATATATATATATATATATATATATATATATATATATATATATATATATATATGTTGAAATGTAAACCTCGCAAACGCCACCCCATCCTCCAAGCACAAATGTAATGTAACTTGTAAATGAGAATAATTTACTCTTCTTGAAATTAGACTCATTCATTGCTTTTATCTTAAAATTACCTGTGGGTGTAAACTCGCCCCTAATTTGTCTCTTCACCGCTACCCTGTGTGAGAAACCCTTTTAATTCTTCCTTACGCTAGTGAACTGCCAAAAGTCCTTGATTTCTGGTGTTGAGTCATCGGAGAATGATAATCCTGCCTGAGGCAAGCAAAGCCAGCAGAGGAAGAAGGCCAAAGAGAAAGCGGAGCCACGCCTGGCAACGGACTATGTTTTTGGCGCCATATTGAACACCTGGTGATGCCCCACATGCCCATGCATGCAGACCGTATAGAAAATGGGATTCCAGGCGAACGACAGCAGCGACGCCTGGAATGAACACCACCGTAATCCATACGAGGGCATAAAAGAAGGAATGCCGACTCACTCACTCTGAGAATTGTCTGGGACTCAGAAGACATCAGAACTATCCCAGGACACTTGGTCCTCCACTCTGCTCCTTAAGCTACCCCCTTGCAATCCTGCGTGGCTGTTCTTGAGCCTACAACGTTGTTTTGTAGTAAAGCCCTTTAGCTCTACCCTCCACCGTCAGCCCCCAAGACGAGGAAGCTGTTTCCTGACGAAGGTAATGTACCGAGATCAAGGTTCTTAAGTCAGTCATGCCTCTGTCACCCTTTTACTATAATTTCCATTTCCATTCTAAGGCGATTTACCCACAGTGAGACCTGAAATACTTTAAATTTTGTTAGCATAACAATAACCTACAGTGATGTGAATTACTTGTTTATTGCTTGGAAGTAAAGTCACCACAATCGAGGCCTAAATTGGTCCCTAACGTGCACGCCCTCGATTTCTTGATCACGCTCCCAATACTCCTATGTAATGAAGGTTATTCCAATTACAGACAGGAGTTGCCTGCTGTGGATCTGGACAATACCTTGTGACCGCAGTTTTATAACTCCTGCTTTCTCCCCCTCTGCAGTGCCTCTTTGAAGCTGGCCTTTGAGTTACACAAGGGAAAAATCCCCCAGTTGTTTGTTACCCCCTTTAAAATGGCAGGAATCTGTTACCTATCCAATTTATGCTCCCTTTACTTCTGATATGTAATTAATGCAAATATACCCGTGTAAGGGAAAACTTTAGAGTTTACCTGAAACATTCCCCCTCTGAAAAAAGGCCTTCAGCCTACACCTTTGCATATGTTTCCTGGATTTGGCCTAATTTTCAGTCAGGTATAATCAGCTTTCAAGGTAAGTTCCCTTTCCACTCCACTATTTTATATATATATATATATATATATATATATATATATATATATATATATATATATATATATATATATATATATATATATATATATACATATATATATATTGTAAATGAACCGCAGTCGGTTCAGCAGGTTCTTTAAAACAATAATATCGGGACTGGAATGACTGGAAGAAATAGAGACAACCACGGGAAATAGGGAACAACAAAACGAGCAGAATAACCTTAATACTAGTTTATTGATAGTAGCCTTTGATTTTGTGGAATGGACTATCATATAATCGGAGGGTTTCGAAGATGAGTGATCACCAGCGCTTTGCAGACGCACAGTCGTGACAGTGTTGCGATATTATTGTTGTTTTCTAAAATTAACCTATTATTTTATTTATATGGTATGTGTGATAGTAACTATCCATGATATAGATATTATGCAGTTAGTAGTAACAGCAATTAAATAAACATAGGATAAGTACTATATGTCGGGTTTACTGTTGCCAGAGGTATAAGCACTGCACTGATTGAGGATGACAGTCTTCTTTTTGTCATTTCCTCTAATTCTATTTGAATCCATGAGACGGCTTCATACAGTTGTGTATTATAGTTAAAAAGTATTTGTATATCCGTCAGAAAACTAATCATAAAGATGTTTATTTTTATGGTTCAAACACTATTCCACTAGCTGGAAAAAAAAAAAAAGAGAGAGAGAGAAGACGACAGATTAAAAATTTTACCAATGGATTTATTCCCTTCCTAATTGCTTCACGTATTAACATTGAGTAAGTACAGACACAATCACAATATTGGTTGCAATGTGTGCATTTCTGGGTAATATTTTAGCAATGATCAAGCACCCAGCTGACAGGGATGCACAATCAGAATTCAGATTTATCACCACTGTCTGAGCTCTTGTATAGAGACAAAACGTTGGCATTGGTCTTACTTTGGTTTTACCGTTTCGAGGCCTTGCACGCCAGACATAAAATTCCTACCTGCATGGACTGTGGGTGATTTATTATGTTGCTGGTTTTATGTCAATCGTATTTATATTTAGAATATGGAATAACTATATCTTAATATACATTCTACAAATAGATAGAATTTATCTACTTCAAGTAGAATATATTTTTAGATGCATGCATTGATTGACGTGTTGCTATTGTTTTAAGACTGCTATTCAGAAAAAATGTCTCCGACACTTCTATAATACTGGGAGTACCATTTACCAGGAAGTGTTTATGCGAGAGAGAGATGGGAGATGTTAGAGATCATATAAACGGGTGAGAATGGCAGGTGTTTATTTTCTTGGTTGGTAGCTGCTACCAAATAATAAAATATACATTGAGAAAATGATACTATCTTTGTGCAATGCCATCAAGAAGTAAATATTCCTATAAATTCAGAGTTTAAGAGATAAGGGACGTGTAATTTGTTTCCTTGGGCCTCCTTTATCTACAAAATTATTCTAGCAGGTTATATGTTTGCGGTCTACAGAGGTGGTGAATTCTTTTTATTATTTTTGGCCTTAGCGATGTAAATTGCCAGAAAAAAGACTATTAGACACCTAACAATTTTCTATAATCTGAAATTTCCGCGGTGTTTTTATGTTCTTTATCTATTCCCCATTCCACGCACCATTCGAAACCTTGTCTCCATATTGCAGATGAGGTAATCGGCCACGTGCAGCAAAAAGAAACAACCCCTAGTCTATAAATGATTGGTCGTGTCATACAAATGGTGCTGGGAGACAATATAAGTCACTACCTACCCAGGATTATTCATAGCTAAAAACCTCTGTGTCTCGACCCCATCTCTTCTTTGTTGTTCATTAGATTTGCTAATCACTTCTGTAAGTGAAGTAATGACAGTGGCATGAAATATCGGACAAGAGAAAATATCAAGAAGTTGGCCAAATTGTATAAATATATATATATATATGTATGTATATGTATATGTATATATAATATATGCCATGTGTATGTGTATATATATATATATATATATATGCATGTGTGTATGTGTGTAACAACCTGCTATATATATATATACTCTATATATATATATATATATATATATATATATATACTCTATACTCTCTATATACTCTCATATATATATATATAATAATATATATATATATATATATATATATATATATATATACATATATGCAGTAATATATATATATGTATATATACATATATATATATATATATATATATATATATATGTATGTATGAGGATCCATGACAACTTTCTTGCACGACTTTACAACAATATAATATTTGATCACTAGTGAATATGTGGACTTTTGTTAAGTAGAAAATCGCATTTCCATAGCACATGCAGGTGTGACGAACGACGTGGGTGGTGCATTGAACGTCGGAATCCTTTTGATGAAAATGACCGTTTGTTGTTTCTGCCCCCGTTTGCCCTTCCACCTACGTTGAGTTTGAGTAGGCCTGAACGCTGGAATACTACCTTGGGAATGGGCTGGGATTATCCACTTGTCCTTGTGACAATTCAATTCATTGTTTACTTGATGATAACTAGTCAAAGTCCGGGAAAAGTAAAAATCATATGTACCATTAATAAAAGGAATATTCAAAAATCCGCCATTGTGTTGAAACAAGCTTAATTATTCAACGTTCACGCCACCCAAGTTGGAGCCAAGGTGGAAGGCACAGCAGGCTGAGGAAACAAAACGAGTCATTTCTATCCAAAAACTGTAGTGCACATCTCAATTATACCTACATACATGCATGTACGGTATGTGTACAGGCACTTTTTTTTACGTTTGCCTTGCATATTATATATATATATATATATATATGTATAATAATATGTAACAACTGCTATATATATATATATATATATATATATATATATATATATATATATATATATATATATATATATATATATATATATATATATATCCATGACAACGAGACAATGATTGCACGACTTTTTAACAATACATTTTTTGGACACTGGCGAATAACGGACATTTGGAAGGTGGGCGTCGTATTTCCACCAGCAGACGACGATGGGTGGTACGTGAGACTCAGAATCACACATTAAATGACCGGTCGTTGTTTCTGCTCTTGCCCTTCCACCTGTGTTGAGACCCCAATTGAGCTGGTGATGAATTCACCCTGCAAGATAGGGACTGGGATTATCTGTGTCAGCTGGACAGATTCCAGTTCAATCATTTTGATTGACGATAGTGGTCAGAGTCGGGAAGGGTAAGAGCAGCATCATGAGATAAATCATGTGTACTCCAGTAAAGGAGGTTCAATCACCATTTGTCCAATGAAACAAAAAGTAGGGGGCTGCAGGCCCGGGATAATCCCGGGGCCCATTTTCAAAAGCTAATATTCTGCTGGTCGCCACCGATTCGACAGGAATTGGTGTGAGCTGAAAACAAAGCAGTTCATTTCATCAACAGGGCACGTGCATCTGAAATGCCACCTACGCGCATCGTCTGTCACCCATGTGACATGTAAGCTAATTGCCTCACCCATTCACTGGGATCCAATAGTATAAATCATTGCTGATCTGATTGTTGTTGTATTGTGTGGTGTGTATTAATATGTGTATATATACTAT
>NC_089742.1:11174609-11177109 GCF_040412425.1 Macrobrachium rosenbergii
TCTTGAGAAAACTTTTGACAGAATTCTAATGTAATTCAGAAGTGTGTAAAAATCTTCTAAAACAGGTTTATTATAGTCCTTTATTACAGTCTTTATAAGTATGTCTGCTGGCCTTTCTTGAATTTTCTGGGATATATGCGACACATTTATCTTAGTCTAGGTCGCAGTTGTTTCTGTTGAAGGAACTGGATCAGGAAAATGTGCTTAATTAGCCACCTTGGCTGCGTTGTGCAATTAGGTAATTCATACATTTAGGTGCTGGAGAACACTTTTCAATCAACTGCAGAACATTGACTTAGAAAACTGTAAATATGGCCCTTTCTTACCAGTAACAAATCCATGCAAGTGATGACAGTTTAGTATCATATCGAAGCAGACGGAAAAATAGTTTTTATGTACCATCTCAGTGGTTTGCGGATTTTTGCTTCACAGAACTAATAAGCATGTCGTTCTTGTCACAATCATGATATATTATTATGGTCAACAGCACATGAGTTTTACTAAATTCCTATAAACCTTTTTACGGTCTGCCATTTATATTTTCATGTACTGGGGATAACATATAAATTCTTGTCTGTTATCCTGTATTTTAAACCTAATATTCCATTGCAGTTTTGAGACAGTCGTTTATTGCATCAAATTTAAGCGCCAGTTTCCCTTTTTTTCGAACTATTCCATGCTCCTGTTTCGTGGTCGCCCAAATACTTGAGCGATTTGTTTGCAATGCCAATTATCGAAATACAGGATGTGATGTTTTCCAGAATGCAGGCCATAAATGTTTTACCACAGAACAGATACCCTAGATCATAAATCTACAAATATCTACCTTATCTTTCAGTATAGATTATAAAATCGACAATATAATCCCATTGTATCACAAAAGAAGTTCAATGGTTTTTAACAAATCTACTTCTTTTATCTAGAATGTACTGCTTGAAACTTACTTCCCTTCCATACCATTAAACTTTCATCTATCATCAAATCCTGAAAGTTAAATTATAGAATTTTCTACACTAATAAACACGGGTTTTAATTTTTAGTTTGTTATCTGGGCTTGTTTTGAATTATCAGCTTAGAATGTAGAACCAGCAATTGAAAATCTGGCCCTTGTCATCAGCCTTCCTTCTCACTCCTTTTTGTCTCGAATGTGTCAAGCGTAGTCAGTAATCTCTGATCTGATGTTTTGTTTATATGCGACATGATCATAATCACACAAGGAACGGTATCATTTTCTCCACAGTAACCTGAGCAAATTTTGCAAATAACTTGCCTTTTCCATCTCTACTTACATATCAACAAAGGAATCCTATGATAACGGTTTGTCTCTTCAAATAATCAGCTATAAAATTCGTTTGTTGAAAAGAATTAAAAAAAAAATAGTCTACTTCCTTTGAATTTTCATTCATTGTTTTTAGACGTAATGCCACTGCATTTAACTTGTCAAATATGAAATCTCTAGGCTAAATTGCGGCCACTCCACTCATCACCTGGGTCCTTCGCTGTCTCCGCCTCCTTCACGACACCGTGGCTTTCATTTGTAGGTTACAGATTTTCGTCATTTCTGTCGGTTGATATTTCATCACTGTCTCTTGTACCAGGACCATAATAATCCATTCGCCTGCTTCATCGATTCATTTCATCAAAATGTTGTGAGAAAGGTCTATAAAATAGTTGCTCTCGTCAGGGAACTCTTCACCATAGTCTGCGGCGATTAACTCGAGGATGTCGTGCCCCTTCGACCCTCCTCCTGCTGACATCTTGATGAGACTAATGAATTTTAAGGAAACACGTAGATTATATGAATTCACCGTACTTGACAACTGACAGACTGTTACCATATCAAGAAAAAGGGCCATTGTTTCAATCATCGGTCATCATAAAAATTACCAGTTAACTCATTATCGACACAACAGTGTTCGGGCCAGTTTATTAAGCGTGTAGGTATGCGTTGTGAAATCGAGAAGTTAAGATAAGTACATATTTATCAAATGATCAATTAGCATAGATAAATAATATATACAACACCAAACAACCAAGAAGTCAAGTCAAATAAAGTGTAGCACAAAGTTGCTACAAATAAATATATATATAAACAGAAATAGTAAACACCATATAAAAGTGAACATTTTCAGCTGCATCAGAGCAATGAAACTAATGCGGACGGCTGTGGTGATCAGTTAACAAATGAACGCAACAAAAAATACCCAAATGTCTAAAATCGTTAAAACGCACAAGTAACAATAACCCAACTTATCATAAATAAGTTACCTCATAATCATATAAATATCTGTAATGATGATTCTAATCCTCTATAATTACAAGTAAAGCATATACTTGAGATCGTCAAGACACTAACAAAGAGTGCAGGATGACCATCCAAGGTCATCGAGTTACATCAAACTACTGCCGTGAAGTCGTCAAAGCCGCCCGTGATGGCAGCGGGGAACATCTCCGCGAACACAGACGTTCGGCAGGTCGATCGATAATGGTTGCTGTCGGA
>NC_089742.1:11187109-11247109 GCF_040412425.1 Macrobrachium rosenbergii
CAATTCAATCTTGACGATCACACTAAATTCGGATTAGTTAAGGACGATATTCTTTCAAAATTACTCAATAAGGAAGACAGTATTAAGTCTGAGGGTGTTCTGGATGAACATACTTATAACGATCTATTCACATCTAGATCAAAACCTGGAGTGCTCAGACCAATCATGTCAGTTATAGGTACTTTTGATTATCATTTATCTAAGTATCTTGTTCCTGTTTTAGCTCCTGTGACATGTAATCAGTGTACAGTTAAAGATTCTTTTATTTTTGTTGTCCTTGTAATTTACGATGTTAAATCATTATTTAGGCTAGTAATATTCTTTGAACCGAAACTTGTTTAACGACTCCAACAGTATACACAATTTTAATAAACAACAGTTACCCAAATTGCTCGCATTAGCTGCGTTTGAATGTTATTTTATGTTTAACAAAAATGTGTATAAACAAAAAGATGGTGTAGCAGTGGGAAGCCCTCTCGGTCTTAATTTGCCAGTGTCTTTTTATCTCATCATGAAGTTATTTGGCTAGATAGTTGTCCCAGTTCTTTTAAACCATTGTTCTAACGACGATACGTAGATGATGCATTTTTAAAATTTAGATCTGAAGAACATGTACCCCTGTTTCATGATTATTTTAATTCAAAACACCAAAATATTGAATGCACTTCAGAAGTAGAGACCAATAATACTGTACTTTAGCTTTCCTTGACGTGCTTGTAAGTAAACAAAGTGATAACACTTTTTCGACATCAACATACAGGAAATGAGCATTTACAGGACTCGCAACTAATTTTTCTTCATTCATCCCTATAGTTTATAAACGTAATTTAGTCACTACACTCGTTCAAGTTTTTTAAGTCTTCATTCAGAATTTCAGTTTATAAAAGAAATTCTTCATAAAAACGGCTTTAATATTGCTTTCATAGATGCATATGTTGGCAGACAGCTAGAAAAGTTATTGTTCCGGAAGGTTTCGATTTCAAAAGCCAATAAAGCGGTGCTATGATAGTAAGAGTTTTTCTACTAAAAATAGACTATTATTAAAATTAGTAGACAATTTTATCTCCAAGTTAATGTCAGAGTAGTGTTTAAATCTAAGTACACCATTGGTAGCTTGTTTAAGTACAGTGACATCGTACCCCCGCACCAAAATCTTATGTTGTTTATAAATACGAGTGTAATTGCTGTAATGCAATTTACTTGGGAAAAAACAAAGCGCCAAACACGAGTACGTTGGTTCGAACACCTAGGATGATCTGTTGGAACAAACATTCTTTTAACAAAAATACCTTTCAGTGGCATACGGGATCATGCAGAAAATAGTGATCACCGTTCATGCTTAGACTCATTTTCCATTCTCTCTAGTCGAGAGGCTCCCATGGAGCTGGCAACAGTAACAACGAGAGTTCCACGGAGATGCTGTGTTTTTATTTTTTAGTGTATGTATGTATGTATGTATGTATGTATGTATGTATGTATGTATGTATGTATGTATGTATATGCCTTCATGTTGCAGGTATTTGTTTGTTTCTTTTAGTATTGCTTTGTTTGGTTTTTATGCCTGTACATTACCAGTTTTTATATAACCTTTACTGTATTCCAATGGTCGTTTATAATTTAATGATTTTTCAATTTTTTTTCTTTCTGTGTTTTTTATTGTCAGTTACTCCGAAGCCGGTAGTCATAACTGAATAGAGGATGTTTTATATATATATATATATATATATATATATATATATATATATATATATATATATATATATATATATATATATATATAAAGCCTGTAGGTAACAAGTATGTTATGAATTACAATACACAGTGAATGTTTAATTAACAAGTGGGGAGGAAAACTCTCCCAAAATCTTGGAAAGTATGTCAGCTATCATTTGACGCATTTCCGAATTAGGTAAAACTGTGGTATCAGGTTTCTCGAGACTTGGGAACAGGTCACATGACTTCGTAGGTGCTTTCACCGGAAATGTCCAGGTTCTTTTGGGGAAAGTGTGTACTTGCGTTTCTTTTGGGCGGAGTCCCAGGGTGTGACGGGATTAGATATGGGAATAAGAATCATTTGAAGACCAACATTGAACATTATTAGAAGTCTTCGCTTGAAGACTTCTTTTATAATGGGAGAGAATTTGTGAACGAGACATTGGAGAGAATTTGTGAACAAGACGTTGGAGTGTCTTGAGAGTTTAATGGGCATTCGAAAGGTCACCATTATTCCCTATAGACCAGAAGCTAATGGGCTATGTGAACGGGCAAATAGGAAGGTAATTGAACCTCTCAGGATGACTGTAGGGGCAATGATGTAAATTGGGATCGATATATTCCACAGGTGTAACATAGCATCAATTCTAGGTTAGTGATACCGTTGGAATGTTTCCCAGTGAAGCGCTGTTTGGTTGCCCAGTGCAGGGCGCATTTGATTTATTACCTATTCCATCGGGTTACGATACAGTGAAATCGCTAGTCTTTACTGCTAAAGAGAGATATGCCCGTCTTGTTAAGAATCTTAAAGTGAAAACTCGGGATATGTTTCAGGATGAAAATACGGGGGTGTCTTGGTTGACACATTTATCTAAAATAAAAAAGACAGGTTAATGGGAATCTTATGGGCTAATTCCTGTGATGTACAGTTGTTTCTGATCGTTCTTTTTTTTTCTCTCATTGTTTTGTTTTGTAATGGGTTTTAAAGGGGTGTGATGTGTATTTTTTTTTTAACTGGGGAGGACGTCGATCCATAGAGTTATACAAATCTTTAATTGTCCGAGTTCCGTTTTTTTGTTTTTGTGTGTTGCAGTACTTAGGTATTGCAACACACAATTTTATATTTTATAGATATATGGGTTTCTTTTTTTCTTGTTTCGAGGTCTGGTAAATTATAGGTTTCTTTCTTTTATTTTTTTAGATGCTGAAGTTTCATCTGCTCATGACTTTGGTTAGGCCCGGGTATTATTATAGAAGGTGACTACGATGTGTGGTTGTCGTCTGACGCAATATCTTTGAGTATAGAGTTTGAGGTTATAGGTTCGGCAAGGTTTGAGCTTGGAGCATCCCAGAATAAAGTTCAGTTGCTTAGGAATTTTATTGGTGAGATGGATATCGGACGGAATCTGTCTGATCCATTACGGGGTTGGCTAACCGAACTAAATGCTACAGCTGTTAGGGTTCAGGAGAAGATTTAGAAGACTTTGACATGGCTTCCAAATTTAGGTTCTTCGACTTCTCAGGTCTCTTCTAGAAGGAGTAAGAGGGCTGCGCCATTGGTAATTGGAGCCGTCATGATCATAGGATCGATTGCTAATTTGTCAATTGCTAATTTGGTGAGAAGTGAACAGGTATTGGCAGAATTAGCTAGCCATGGTAAAACTTTGGTGACTTTACGAGATAGTAATGAGAAGTTATGGAGGGGTTTTGAGACATTAAGGACATCTTTAAATGGTTATTGGTCACAGTTGATAGGATGGTGGGGAGACTTAGATGTTACGATAGCTTTGTCTTCCTGTCAAACTACTTTGTTGAATATTGAGAAAGAAGCAGAATCCGTGTCATCGGAAATTCAAAAGCAGGTTAAGGCAGTGGTTGCTGCTTCTAATGGGCGAATTTTTGGAGATATTCTCAGGTCTTTAGAATTGACTTTAATGTATGGTTCTCAGGCAATTTTTACTGTAACGGTATTATAGTATCTTAAAAATTAGTATATCTGATAAGGGGTTGCTTGTGGAAATTCCACTTAGTAACTTCAAATCGTTTCATAGTTTTATCATGCGACCCTTCCCTAGTGGTTTTAATGGTTCAGTAATAGTATGGGATAGTGAGGAGACTGCGTACCTTTTGGGGGACCAGTTTCAATCCTCGGCTGTCAACTATAAGTCAGGATGTGATTTAGTTCATGATAGATATATTTGCAACAGTAGTATTTTTACTTTTATGAATTCTGACTGGTTAGGATGTGAGAAGATGTTAGTACATAAACAGACTCCTTCTGACCCGTACTTTCGAACTTTCCAACATAAGTACAAGGTGGCCTCTATGACGGCTCTCAACGCAGTGTTCTGTCGGAGCTGTGAGGTCTCCATCCGGTGCCATAATTCGTCAGATGCATTTCTCCTACGAGGATCCTGTCTCGTTGATGCGGCGTGTAGGCTGGTCATGCCGAGCTTTCGAGTTCTGGGCAAGAGTGCCCTCAACTCTACTACTCGTATCTTCATGCATCATCTTCATGGGAACCATCAAGTTGTTTCGGTGCCACCTTTAAGGGAAGTGATCGCCACAATTCCACCACTTCCTCCAATGCTGGAAGACGAGCTTTTCCCTATCCCAAATTAATACCTCCTAATCGCTATTTTATCAGTGATGAGGGCCTTTGTCGTCATACTCTGCATGAAGTGGGGTTTGTGTTATGCACAAAAAGTGTGTGAGTAAACCCCCACTGGAAGATCAGCCTGGTGGGGGTTGGCTGTCTGCTTGGTACACGAGTCTGGAAATTAATAATTGCTATTTCCCTAGTGCTGGGGGCAGCACTTCCTTGGGTGGCTGAGCATCTGAAAAGCCTATAGGTCACAAGTATGTTATGAATTACAATACACAGTGAATGTTTAATTAACAGGTGGGGAGGAAAACTCCCAAAATCTTGGAGATAATGTTAGGTATCATCTGACGCATTTACGAATTAGAAAATTTGTGGCGTCAGATTTCTCAAAACTTGGGAACAGGTCACATGACTTCGTATGTGAGTTTGTCAGAAATGTCCAGGGAAACGCGTGTACGTGCATGTCTTTTGGGCGGAATCCCAGGGTGTGAATGGATTAGATATGGGAAAAAGAATCATTTGAAGACCAACATTGAACATTATCAGAAGTCTTCAAGTGAAGACCTTGTGGTTCGAGGTTTATCGTTCAAGACTGTGAACATTGCTGTTTGGAGGTAGGAACCACATTCAGTTTCCCAAACTGTAGTTTGTTTTTCTCCATTTCTATATTGTCTTTTTTCGAGCATTTATTGTATGATGTGTATTTTATGAGTAACATGGGAGGAATCCCCATATCTTTATTTTTATGCTTTTTGGGTTAATAAGGAATTTGTTTGACTTCAGATGATTCGCTGAGAAAGAGGTTGAAGTTGTACTCATTGGAAATGCACTGGACTTTGACTTACTTTGACCTATTGCAAGTTACCGTGTAAGACTATAATCTGAATGATCTTTTGGGAACTTTCCTGTACCATTTTATTCCATCTCTTATTTCTTGCAGTCTAGCTATGTTAGAATTTGTCAAATGAATTATTTTGGGTATAGCTTATTTCGCTGTAGACCTGAGAGAGAGAGAGAGAGAGAGAGAGAAAGAGAGAGAGAGAGAGAGAATGCAGAGTGAGTGAGTACTGAGATGTGCTACCAGCAGCCTTTGTGCGGCCACTACCAAGGATACCAATAAATGGGACGTCTCGACTTAATAGTAACAGGTAAGCCATGAAATTACCTCTCAACTGGGCTACACACACACACATATACACACACATACATATATATATACATATATATATATGTGTGTGTGTGTGTGTGTGTGTGTGTGTGTTTGTGTGTGTTTTTATGTACAATAATTTATAAGAATAACGGATGTCTTCGTGTAAAAATTTTCTGTACCGTTGGAGTGAATTAATTACGAAAGTTATATTTTTTAATAAGGAACGGTAGCCGATTTACAGGGCAAAAAAATACACTATAAGAGAGTGAAAAGGAGTTAAGCGTCTTATGGAAATAAGAAAAATGTAAATAAGGTTCAGTGTGACCGTTCACTCACTGGTGCTTGAAAAGGGAGATTAACCCGGGGGTCGCTAATGAACGGTGAACATGATGATGAATAATTCATCCCTCAAAGACACTTTTACCTCTCTTCGTGCTTAAAGCTGATAAAGCCTCTGGCAAGGTGAAATGGAAGAGCATCGCACTTTTAACGTCAGTCTTCCTTGCGGGTTTCATTCCCATTGAAACAAATATTTAAATTATTATTGCTATTATTTGGAAGGAGTCCCCCTTTTTAGTGCAAGTTTAATGAAAACAACAGTGAGGGA
Source organism: Macrobrachium rosenbergii (assembly GCF_040412425.1). Taxonomy (NCBI): domain Eukaryota; kingdom Metazoa; phylum Arthropoda; class Malacostraca; order Decapoda; family Palaemonidae; genus Macrobrachium; species Macrobrachium rosenbergii. Next base: position 11,193,185 of record NC_089742.1, read on the forward strand.
ACTGGTTCAAGGTTAGTAGAAGTTCGAATTGTCGTGGAACATTTGCCTGTATTATCTGTATCTGTAAACCTTATTATTATTATTATTATTATATTATTATTATTATTATTATTATTATTGTTGTTGTTGTTGTTGTTGTTTTTACTATTATTCAGACAAAACTCACATCCATAGAGGACGACATAAAGAGAACATAAGCTTTCTATAAAAGCTTCTGAAGAATGTAGATTCATTAATAGCGACCAGATCAAACAGTTATAGAGAAATATGTGGAATAATAACCCCGTACAATTATATAATAACATCAGCAGAATTATTTACAGGTATGACCATTGCTGGAAGTAGCAAATATTTAAGCAACGGTGATCGGCAACTTGAAGAAATGTTTTATTCCTTTTTAAATGCAATGGCTTCATCAGCCTTAACATATCAGAGGAAGATTCGCATACCTTTCCAATATAAAAGAAAAAAAAATTCTGATACCAGGCAGTTTGACATTACGCATTTGAATGGACTTTAATGCTGTTATTCTTCAAATCATTGGCAGCCCGTAAAGTTGATAATAAAGTTTAGTTTAAATAAAGCATATGGAATATTGCCCAGGAGGAAGTCTCGCAGAGACTGCCAAAATCATAATTACCGATGATGACACAAAGGAAGCAATTTAAGTATTTTTGTTAGGAAACAAAAATACTTAAATACCAGAACAGAAATACAACAGTGATAAAACAAATAATATGCAGCACATGGATCAACAGCCACGGCTAAAGAGTCTAAATCTTGCATAGCCGTTCCTCGGCGACCTTTTGGTCAACAGGGTGCCTAATTTCTTAACGGTAGGTTGCCAATGCACGATAACGAAACCTTGCAATAATGCTATCATCTTTACAGGAACAGAAAGTCTTAGAATAAAATATCAATTTTAACGGTAGCATTACACGAAGTAATTTTTTGGCGCTGCAGAAATAAAATCTTGAAGTCAAAAGAAAATAATTACTTCGAATTTAGCTTATAAATGATCAATTACACAATAAAGTCTTGGTTTTGCTCGAATTCAGTCTCAGTTCACGCAAACTATATAATTTACTATTCTATTCAAATTTTCCATTACTGCTAACAGCAACGCTATTTATTCATTTATTTGTTCATTTATTCGTGTGTTTTCTTTGCATGAAACAGCTGCGTTGAGTCAGTTGCCAAGTAAGGTGTCGCCGTTAATTCGGTAGTGACTATTTTCTGCGTCAATGTTTTTCCAATGGCGCCAACCTTCTTAAGAGAAACAGTTTAATGCTTTACATTGTTTATCATGATATTATTTTAATTTTCCCAATTTCCATTTGATGCACTTCCTATATTTTATGTCATGAATTTGTTTTGATGCCTTATAATGGGAAAGATGGTTTCTTAAAAGCTAGGGTCCCCTCAGCAATGAAACTACTGTGAAGTTTTGTATTATAAGGCTACGAGGAAAGTGAAATGGCACAGTGCGAGATCTTTCCCCTTTGCTTTAGGTTTTCACGGGCAAATTACGTCTGTATATGTAAAAGTGAATGTTGGTATATTTGTTTGTTCACTATAGAAATCCAAACTGCTTGACAGACCCAGACACTGCGTCTATGTCACCCAGGAAGGTTTTTAACTCAAAAGCAAACCCCTACCCCGTGACAGACATACAAGCACAGACAAAACAAATGAAATTTTCGTTTTTACATGACCTTTTCCTTCAGTTTTCTGGGTTTATTCTCATTTTTCACCTGACGCTTCACCTTTTCTTCTGGCACTGCCAGAAGTATGATTAACCTACAACAATAAAACCCCATAACATCAATTTTTGACCAGAATTTATGTGAATTTTGATCATAATTTTTATGATAATTAATATAATTGTTTATTACCTCGATAAAATCTACATTGAAAACCTAAATCGATCATTTTTTTCCGTAGTAAGTGAAGCTGAGTCCGTGCATGCACAGTAGTGGCTTAACTCAACGATTTTCAACTACAGAAACCACCAGCAAACACAAACTCTCTCTCTCTCTCTCTCTCTCTCTCTCTCTCTCTCTCTCTCTCTCTCTCTCTCTCTCTCTCTCTCTCTCTCTCTCTCAAGGCATCACTCAGACACTCTGGAGCAAAATCTATCTCTATCTATAAGGTTTATTAATAAATTATTGCCTAGAGAGAAGAACAATAATTTATGATTCAAAAAAGTGGAAGGCAGCATCGGCAACTTTTGGTACAAACAATATAGAAGTTGAGATGATATATCATTACACCTCAAATGATTCCATAACTCTAATACCTATTTCTTTGCAAGAGCAAGAGTCCACGAAAGGAATATATATCGAAAAATAACTGTTAATTTTACATACGTGACATCTGGCAACCACTTCATCATGTGAAAAGCGATAATCACAAGTCATTTGCCCCACCCATTCATACATATGACTGAAGATGTTATATAATGTAACAAGTAAATAAACACATTCCTTTTTGTGTATAGTGTTAAAATGGTCCTACATACGATCCTACGTCATTTATTACATGATCACCAACATCGTGTGGGAACAACATGTTGTTGGCTGTGCTGGAATAATCGAAATGTCAACTTGGACACTCCCGTAGTTGGAATTAATTATCATGAGAATTGACAAAAAACTTCACTACATAAAAAAGCTAAGTTTCTTTTCACATTGCTTGGTACTGATTACCTGGAAGACAGTGACCGAAAATTCTAAATAAAAATTTTACAGGAGTGTAGATCATTGCATCTGGAAACCTTTTTCGAAAGGCACTTGGAGGGTAAATGTATTAGATGTAAATAAGGATTAAATTAAGAAATGGCAACTACTGCACTTTGAGTAACTTGAAGTGCTCACAGCGTACACAACACGTCAATTGATACCGTTTGCTGATGTAATCATACACAGTAAGGAATAGTATTCCCATCATTTAGGAAAATAAAATTATTGGTTATGGTTATATATTAGAATGCTATATATTCATTTCTATCTTTTATCAATGTGTACTTATTAAAAACAATAAATAACCGATTGCCGAACATTCCTCCAAAAAGGGAATGATTTTCTTTGATTCATGATTATCTTATTGTACAAATTGACCAAGTTTGTAGATGCTGTATGTGTAACTCTATAAAGAATTCTACTTTAAGGAATTTTATGTCATTGTAAAGATAATGAGTTGTAATTTATTATGTAAAGTTAAAAAGTTCCTAAAACCAATATAAAAAAAATACATATTATGAGTTGAAGTTATCCGTATAGGAGAGTGTTTTGCCATTTTCTTTCTTAATATGATGAAGGGGTGGAAGGCTAACCCTTACAGCACTTCACTTAATAATGGGAAAGAAGTAAAAATGCGTAACAGAGTAAAGACTAATATTTCATATTAAAAAAAGAAGTCTATTCTTATACAGTATTAATGAATGATTAAAATTAGAACTGAGGGGTTAGTTCAGTTTTTTATGAATTGGACAGTGTAGTTTACTTTCATTATAGTAACACATATTGCAAAAAGACATCATTGGCTTAGACTTATACCAAATTGTCTGTATCACATGGAAATATTGTTATAGATTTTTATTGTATGTTTTGGACTTATAACGGCCTACAAATAGCACTGAATGGTCTAACAGTGAAATCAATAAGCCTATATATGATTTATTAATATTCTGATCAAAGCATCTGAGATGCTTCCGAGATGAAATACAAAGGCAAACTGTCATGAAATTTGCACTAACCTGTCCAAACCTGTAATTACTTGTCAGTAGGTCGAAAGTCATTTAGGTAATACCATCAATTCATCTGTTCTGGTGAGTGGACTGTCTCTGCCCACAAACTATTGTCTACACATAAGTTTTAACGGCAGTTTCGATGAACTGAAAGAAGAAATGACAGGTAAACTTGGGTGTTATGGAGGAGGAAGTGGGAGAGAGAGGTAGTATATCGAATGTCATTCAGAGTTTTTCCGGGCAGAGTTGCGTTGGTCAGCTAGTATAACATAAAAAATATTTATAAAGAAACTTCGGTTTTTACGAAAACATTACAAAGAATAAGAGTAACCTATTTAATGCATAAGAAAGGTGGTTACATTTAAGGCTAATCTTCAGATGAGAAACAGCTGTCCTGGATTAACCCAGGAACTGGATTAAATGGTTTTATATTCCCTTAATCTTAGCCATGTTTCCATTTTTGTAAAATTTTCGTCTGATTTGTTGTTATGTTTCAATTGTATCTACTCTACTTGAAAGTGTCTTAGAGTAGAGGCAAAAGACCTTGCATTGTGTTGTTGTTTCACTTTCATCATTGCTATATGTAGTGTAAATTTAATATCACATTTTAATTTCCATGAAAGAAGGTTTTATATTTATATATATATATATATATATATATATATATATATATATATATATATATATATATATATATATATTTATAGTTATATTTCAGTTGTATGTACTCTACTTGAAAGTGTCTTTGAGTAGAAGCAAAAGACCTTGCACTGTGTTGTTGTTGTTTCACTTTCATCATTGCTATACGTAGTGTAAATTTAATATCACATTTTAATTTCCATGAAAGAAGATTTATATATATATATATATATATATATATATATATATATATATATATATATATATATATATATATATATATATATATATATATATATATATATATATATATATATATATATATATATATATATATATATATATATATATATATATATATATATATATATATATATATATCTTTATATATATAAATTAAATATATGATATTAAATATACATATATATATAGCAATGATATATAAACAATATACACATGCAAGGTCTTTTCTTGTTAAGAGTTAAAGACACTTAGCAGAGTACATACAACTGAAATAACTTTACATACAACATCTTTATCTGTAATATATACATTATAACTAATATATATATATATATATATATATATATATATATATATATATATATATATATATATATATATATATATATATATATATATATATATATACATATCATACACATACAAACATACACATATATATATATATATATATATATATATATATATATATATATATATATATATATATATATATATATATATATATATATATATATATATATATATATATATACTCTATGTGTGTGTGTGTGTGTGTGTGTGTGTGTGTGTGTGTGTGTGTATGATGCCCTCGTTAATTGATTTTGAATATTATTGAAACATTGAATACGTTTTTGCACAACACCTTATATTAAGATTCTGATTTCCCTTGAGGGAAAATCTTACGCAAAGAAAGAACAGATTGTAAGCGCCTTAGTTTCATACTCTTTTCGCAATAGGGGTAAAGTTCTGTTTTTATTGCTGCACTTGGTCCGTATTTCTACAAGGTTTACTTGTGTGATAGATACAATTATGATATAGATTTTTTCTGATGTATAGATGATTATTCCATGCTAGTGTAACTTTAATAATGAAATGTGTTTATATCACTAAGACCTTTTTCTAATCTCCGTAAGATATGTATCTCCTATTACTGCCACTACTACTGTGATCCTTGATAGTAAAGATTACTTTCTTTTTTTTTTTTTTTTTTATCCCGCGGATGTTTCTTACTTTACCTTTCATGTAAGTAACCTTCATCAACTTTTCGAAGTTAATAGGCAGGATGTTATGAAAAAATAGCCGAGTTTACTCAACTTAATTTATGTAAGGCTTTTATTGTTTTGTAATTTGTTGTAAAAAATTAAAAAGAGCGCAAATGACCAGTTTCTTCATCCTCCTTTTCGGAAAATGACAACTTATTGAGCCCATTTCAAGTGGTGTGCGGATTTGAAAGACAGGGGCTTCATAGAATACCGTCATCTCTAAAATGTGTGTGTGTGTGTGTGTGTTTTTTTTTTTAACATCGATGTACAGATAATAGGATGAAATTGAGGCAGAGTATTACGTAGGTATTTATGAAAAGGTGAAGAAAAAGCATTACATTTTTATCGAAATCTTACTATAGCAAAATCCACTGCTCTTCGCAGCTAAGCCCCGCCCACTGCACGCCAGTGGTTGGCTAGCTCTCGAAAGGGAAATGACCTTACACTAATTAATAGCCCACATGATTATCAGTACGGTTGACTCCGTTCGGTCATGTTGAGCTCCGTGCTTGAATGATGACACCACAGATTTAAATTTCCGGAGTTGTGAAGTCTGCAACTGGTACCTCCGATAAAAGATATTAAGTTATATAATATAATTATGAAGATCTTGGATTATTCTGTTTGTGCATCTTTTTTTTTTTTACCATGCCAACCTGAATATACAAGTATCTTGCTTTTCTTTTAATTGGTGTTGGCTTACATAAGCGATCCTGCATGTCAAATGTTAATATCGTTGGGAGATTAGGCCTACATATCAAACTCATATTTTGAGGCAATGACAGGCATAGGCCTACACGTCAATCTCATATATTTTGAGGGCATAGGGTTACACATCAAATTCTTATATTGTGAGACAATGACAAGGCATAGGCCTACACGTCAATTTCTTATTGTTAATAGTTTTCTTCTCGTATCTGTTGGAAATAGAGTAGCTGTAATTAATATAGTAGCTCTGACCCCACCATGTATAATGCATATGCATGCGGTGACTTGTACGAGTGCGTCGATGGCCATAGTAAATGTAACGCCAGTTGTACCACAGAGAATAAAAGTAAAATTTATGGGCATGTAGCCGATGACACACATAGACCAATCAAGAGCTGTCTCAGCCTTACACACAACTATCGAACTGCTTTCAATGAATTATATTGAAAAAATATATTTACAAAAGGGATAACAAATTATATTACTGTAATGAGTAAATATAAGGCTGCGGTAGAATTTCTATGAAAATGAAGGCTATGGTACGAAGACATCATAAGATACTAAACGAAATAAGAAAAAAAAAATTGTAGCTGAAAAAATTATGTATGAGATGATTCAAACCAGTCTGCGAGTAGCCCATGAATCATTAGATTTTGGGGGCATTCTTGTAGATTACCCTGTTGGACAAAAGGATACATAAGTCAGTAAATTTCTCTCTCTCTCTCTCTCTCTCTCTCTCTCTCTCTCTCTCTCTCTGTTGTTAAGAGGATATTCTAGCGTAGACTATATTCATAAAGATATCGATTACTTTTAATTAAAGCTATATTCATAAAGATCTCGATTTCTTTTAATTATAACAAAGGACTAACTTTCCATTAACAATAGTAGGCAGTATCTTATGAATAGGTCTGTGTTTATTCTGCAGTGTTAGGTTACCATATTAAGAATTTTTCGAAGCCACTACAAGCACGATAACAGCAGCAACATAACAAGAATAACCACGACAAGAACAGAAATAAAACTGCTGAATATAGGAAAGGCTTAAAATCCAAACGTCATAAAAGACCTAGGACATATAGGTATACATCATTTTCTTATGATCCTGTTATTTCGAAAAGAGATAATGTTCTTGGAGGAAATTCATAGCAAATTATATCCAGTATCACTCGTATAGCCTATCATAATGAAACTTTAAGTTAATTATTCGCATATTCTGATTTTGTTGAGTGTAGTCACTGCTTGTCATCCCACCGAATGTGCAAACGATTGCAATGAAATCGATTTTATGAATATTAAAATATAGTAAAATTTCCTAAAATCAGTTTGAAATACCAGTCTGCATAGCTCTGAGCCAGTCTTTGTGTTTTAATTTAAAATGGTGAACACGCTTCACAATATCAGACGGTAATTATCATTATCCTGTGATCACTGTATTCAACTTTTCCCCTCTCTCTCTCTCTCTCTCTCTCTCTCTCTCTCTCTCTCTCTCTCTCTCTCTCTCTCTCTCTCTGTTACGATTTTGATGCTGGTTCCGTTTCGTCATGGGTAAAAAAGTACTTTATTTAAAAATTGGTAAAAAATTCTTCACGTTTGAAATTAGCTCCTCTATAACTTCAAGAAGTTCAAACAAATGTATCCTTTACAAAATATTTCTATCCGTTTCTAAGTGACTGATAATAACATTTTTTTTCTTTGGCGACTTTATGTAACAAAGTATTGTTCATCCGCTGGTGTACGAACTTATTGTGTGTATAATATGTAAATGATGATAAAACAAAGTCAGTCATTTGGTTTAATTGTAAAAGATATAGAAAAGTGCAGTAATGTAGTTTTACGGGTAAACAAGAGGGTATAATGACCCTCGGTGATCCCAACAAAACTAAAACAGAAATGATTTTCGTGTTATAAAGGGCTCAAACTTTGATTTTAATCATGAAACATTGTTTTCGGCAATGGTCGTTGTTCATATTGAGATTATATTTCTGCGGATGTTTACGAGGATGCGTAAGACATATCTGATTCGAGGAAGTTAAAAATGAAAAATCGTGACACTTATGGGAAAGTGGTAAAGGAATATAATAGCGTTTGATCAGGAAAGTAAGACTTGAAAAGAGAACAAGTGATAGAAGAGTAATACAGCTTAGAGAGGGACTAGGGGACGAAACTCTGTTGTTGGTTATTCATTTAGATTAGATTGTAGTGTGAGAAGTTTGGAAATGAGACCTATAACAGAATAGCTACGAATACTTTGGGCGATTTTGAGTTTATATGGTGGAATGGGTAACATGTAACGATTGATGAGAGATTTTGGTGATGGAAATGACTGTTTTGGTTTACTAGAAATCTCATACGAAGCTGTGATGTGTAAAAACTCGTTGTTCATGGCACCATTAACTAAATCATCCAATTTCAGTATTTTCATGCAATTAAAATTTATCTCTTAGTAAATAGGTGTAGAAAAAGGATTAATCAATTAAGTTATATTCATAATATACTCACGTAATAGAGGTGTTGGTTACAAAACAAGTTACCTTCACAATTATAAAATGTTTTGGGATGAGGTCGTCATAGTTAAGTATTTGGGTGTCATTATTCACAAAATATCAAGTTGAGCATAATGTGAATAACTCCTCTCCTTGACGATCTGTTTGAATGAGTCTATTCATGTTTTCAAGCCCATATGCTGATTGTTATCGTCACATGTTTTGATTACACAAAGTTAAATGCTGCATTCTTTTGCAACACTTATTATTAAAAATCTAGTTGTTAGATGTATCTTGAACTAATTTCACTGTAACGAGGTTGCTTATGCGTTAAATACCCTTATGTCACACGAGTTCCTGCTGTTTCCTTTAGAATTTATCATAGCCAATGATGCAACGCTTGTGGGTGTGGTAAAATATCCTCATAAGTAAAATATCCTCTCATGAGACATGAAGCTGCCCACAGCCCCAGTCGGGACATGGACCGGATCAGTGGATGGTGTAGTCGATGGGGTATGAGGCTGAACTCCAGTAAAATGAAAACACTATTGATTAGTAGATCTCGTGCAGATTTCCCACACCATCCTCCCCTTCAGGTGGTTGGAACTTAGCTGGATGAGCCTGAAGCTTTAACTGTTCTAGCTGTAACTTTTGACTCGCATCTAACATTTGAGAAACATCTAATGAAATTCTCAGCAAATGCCGCATAAAAGATAGGTATTGTTCGTAAGGCCTCCTACTGTATATATTTAAAATAGTGATGAACTCAATGCAACATGTTTTAGGTCGTTTGTGCTTCCTTTACAACACCTTTTCACTCTAAAATTAACTTCATTTTAAAAAAGTTGACTTTTATTATTTAAAAAATTCAACTTCATTTTAAAAAAGTTGACGTTCATAATAAAACAAACTTTAACTTCATGCTAAAAAAGTTGACTCATATTTAAAAGGTTGACTTGCAAATTAAAAAAAAATTGAAGTTCAAATAAAAAATGTTGACCCTCAGTTTAAAAAAGCTGGAATTCAAATAAAAAAGAATTTACTTTCAGTTTTAAAAAGTTGACTTGAAAGTCAGTTTACATTTACCCTGCCTGGTGGGTAACCCATATTTAAGACCAATCCGTCCGCACTTGGGTAGGGAGTTGAGCCGAGGCTCTCGCGAGCCATTAGCCCCTTTCAGTGCCCAGTGTTTACACTTTGGCTGGCCGTGGGCTGTAAGGTCGTTCCTTACTTCCCTTCTCCAAGCTTTGTGACCTGAGGTGGTGAGCCCTCTACTGTATTTGTGCTGCAACCGCTGAGGAATCAGTGGTGCAACACCTGGAAAGAAGGCTTGCCAACCTTACCATGGAGTGCTTCCTCTCGTCAGCTCATTTGGTAGCGCGTCCCTTGCCAACTGAAAGGTTATGGGTTCAATCCTTCCTCCTGACACCTGTCACAGGCCACTCTAACCCTTGCACGATGTGGTTAACTGTGGACAAACACGGGTCACTGCATGACACTTAATAGAAGCACCCAATGGTAGGGTTGGCAAGCCTTCCTTCCAGGTGTTGCACCCTTCCGATTCCACTGCACTTGCAGTGCAAATACAGTAGAGGCATGGGTTCACCACCTCCAGGTCGCAAGGATTGGAGAAGGAAAACAAGGAATGACTTTACAGCCCACGGCCAGCCAAAGTGTAAACACTGGGTGATGAAAGGGCCTAATGGCTCGCAAGAGCCTCAGCTCAACTCCCTACTCAAGTGCGGACGGATCAGGTTTAAATACGAGGTTACCCCCAGGTAGGGGAAATGTAAATTGTCTTTAAAGTCAACTTTTTAAAACTGAAAGTCAATTTTTCTATTTTGAAATCTAGCTTTTTCAAATTGAGGGTCAACAGTTTTAATTTGAACTTCAACTTTTTTAATTTGAAAGTTAACTATTTTAATATGAAAGTCAACTTTTTTAATTTGAAGTTCAATTTTTTATATGAAAGTTAACTTTTTTAATATGAAGTTCAATTTTTTTTCATATGAAAGTCAACATTTTTTAAAATTAAGTTAATTTTTTTTAATTTGAGGACGAAAAGGTATAGAATACTGTTCTCCGGTTTGCATTGTTGCTTCAGCCAGACATTTATCTCTTTTAGAAAGAGTGTTCGTGGTAGTAGGCTTCTGTTTCCTAACATTAGCAGTTATGACTTGGACCATCGACTGATAGTTTCTTGTTGTCACTTTTTCATAAGTTGTCTTTTAATAGAGATCTTTCACATTCACAATTGATCCCTCATCCCCTTTACCTGCCAAGAACGACCAGATTTGCTGAACAGCAGCACCAATATGCAGTAAATTTACCTCGTTGTCGAACTTTCCAGTTCCAGAGGTCCTTTATTCCTCACACCGTTGGACTGTGGAACAGCCACCCAGAGGACGTTGTGCATTTGGAACTTCAGAAGTTTAAACGAAGATGCAATGCATTACTACCCTAATTCTATTCTTCTTGCATTTTAACACATTTTTATCTATTTGTTGATTTATTAATTTAGTTTTTTGATAAGTTGGATTGCTTCTTTATGTATTTCCTTTTACCTCCTCTTACTCCTTCCTAATGATTATCATATTCTTTGGAAGCTTGAATTTCAAGTCAGTGGCTCCTGTGGGCTTGTTCCATATGAATAGATTTCATCTTCTGAATAATAATAATAATAATAATAATAATAATAATAATAATAATAATAATAATAATAATAATAATAATAATAATAATAATAATAATAATAATAATAATAATGGGGTAAATTTGTATTACATTGAGAACTGAAAATGATGTTGAGAGGCGAGAATACCACTCTAACATTTATTTTTTAGCCACAATAAATAATATCATACATCATACAGACATGTGTATTATAAAATCCACGTCAGAAGGTGAGTAAAACTGGGACTCTGAACAAGAACAAGTACTTTCGTAGTTTATTCTACATTTTCAAGTTCACACTGAATACAAAATAAGTTGACAGAGCCTTATATACAAAAACAGAAGGGGTGGGGTTACAGATTGTTAATCTGGGTAGCATTTTCCTTAAACAAAAAGACAGGGACAAAGGATCAAGGGATAACCCAGGGTGGAGATTAACATTCCTGGTGGCATAGCTTCAATAAACAGAGTTTCTAGCAGAATCCTTTTCCGATGGTCGTTGACCTTGTAGTTTATTTTTTACTTATCCCAGTTCATATATATATATATATATATATATATATATATATATATATATATATATATATATATATATATATATATATATATATATATATATATATATATATTTCCCTCAGTTTATAGTATTTTTACAGGCCAGCAGCGGAACCTTTATTTAATTGGACTGGGAGTTCTGACTTGCGTAAAGGGAAATCATAAAAAAAAAATAAGAATAAGGGGAGAATTTAGGAGCTGAAGGCTCTACTTCATAAGGAAATGTTATGTAAACACTTGGGATAAATTAAAGAATTATATTTACCAAAGAAAGCATTTGAAGGAAAAAGGATAAGTAAATTGATAAAGGGCTTGCAATGCCTGAAGATCCTTCTCCTGGAGTCTTGACTAAAGGCAAGGCACAGTCCAAGATGAGTCCACTGCGAATAGGTCCCTCTGCAAGAGAGATTTACACATTACACACCAGTAAAGGAACAATATAACACAGAACAAGTCTTGAGTCTGCACTGAGGGTGCCAAGGACTCGAGGAATGAATGACCAATTTAAACTCGAACACAAGACATTGGAAATGGCACTGGATAAACTGGCACAAGGACAGAAGTGAAATACGGGTACTCCTAACTTTCTAAATGGCAAGCTGTCGTGACTGAAAAGAATTTACTCGCACTTTACCTTAAGGGAAGTGGGTCTCTGGCGAAGAATGACGAGGGGCGATCACCGACAATACACGCTGTCCCTCGAGGATAACTGGAATTGGGCAGGGGGAGAACGAAGGTCTCAGCAAATGTACCGCTCGCCCGTGCATATGGCTGTCCCCTCCTCTGTTACTACATGGCTCCTGGCCGCACTACTAACTGCCTACTGCTACTGCTGTCTCTTCCTTTTAAGGGCTCCGGCTGCATTGTGCCCGTGATGTGTCATTCACCAGGTGGTCAGGGATTCGGTTGCCTCTCCCCCGGTGCTGTGAAGGTAAGAAAATTCAGCAGCTTAATCTGCCTTTAGAAAGGTTGTTTTAAGTAGCTTAGTTGGGCTAAGCTGCTCAAGGGAGTGGCATTAAGTCTCCTCTTCTTGCCCTTTTCTATCCGTGTCATCTCAATATCTGTTCCAGGTAAAAAGAAGGACAGATTGAAATGTTGATAACCTTGCTCTGATTTCTAGGTCAAATACGATCGGCCATGCGACGGCGACTTTTATTCTCAACAAATAACAATATAGGCATTTGTGCAGCAACTTAAGTAAATTATAATATATATATATATATATATATATATATATATATATATATATATATATATATATATATATATATATATATATATATATATATATATATATATATATATATATATATATATATATATATATATATATGTATATATGTATATATATATATATATATATATATATATATATATATATATATATATATATATATATATATATATATATATATATATATATATATATATATATATATATATGTTTTTCCTAGCTATCTGGTTTGAAATATTCTCTGTGATAAAGGTAGCAACAATTTCAGATAATTTTAGCCTTGTGATTCAGACTTCGTGGGTCCAGGGAAACATAAAACAAGAGGAAAAAGGGGGAATTTCATATGAGCGTAAGGCTCTTACTACTGAAGGAAAATATTATGTAAACACGTTGGCAAACTTACAGGAGTGTATTTACATAAATAACATTAGTACGGGAAAGAGGAGTGCAAGTAAATTATTGATCCTGAAGGGGATTCCTATGGGATGAATGAAACTGAGTGGATTCCAGACACAGTCCAAGAAGATTCCACGATATAGGGTCCCTCTGAAATGAGAGATATGCACATTATATGCCAGTAATGAAAACAAACAAAAGAATAATGAATTCGAAGCTGCACTGAGGGTCCCAAGGGGCTTCGATGAATTAATAATGGCTTAGCACTGCGGACACTCGAGAGCACGGACCTTTGACAAGAGATTCGGTGATTACTGGCACTCAAATTAAGTAAACGTTACAAGGAAGAGCGTGACTGAATGGATGTCTTTACAGAGCACTTTACCGTAAGGCAGATTTGGTTCCAGCACAGAAGGTGGTCCGTGGGTGACTTGCAGTTTCCGAGTGCAAGTGCGATCTTCCATGTGGTAGGATGCATGGGCTTCCACATAAAGGGCAAGACGATGGGAACTTCACGAAACGCCAAGCTAATGGAGTGGGTCATCGGGCAGGCCAGCATCGAAGGGAACATGTGGTTGGCAGTTGGAGTGCACGGAGGAAAAGTATACTTTGAAAGGCCACGTGGTTAGGAGCTAAGGTATCGTTAGGCCAGGGCATGGCGGTGATTGTGGTGTTGTCCTTACAACCCCCTCTTCATGCATGCGTCTGAGAGCGAGCCTTGGTCTGTTTGTCGCTTTTATCTCCTCCTATGGGGCAGGGGGCATGTCCAGCACATAGGGAGTTGAGTCATGGTTCAGCTGATGCCCACAGGGGGGTTTGCCTGAAAAGGACAGCCAGACAGATTAACTTTTGCCTCGAAAATCAGAAATGATCTAATTAAAGGGAGTGGCCTACAATCAGTTTTAATCCCTTGTATTCTGACCGTGCAAAATATCGATCAGCAGACAACAAGAAGCAAAAGAAAAGGAGCAATTTTCTAGTGAAGTCTTGCTACTCTTAATAATATATATATATATATATATATATATATATATATATATATATATATATATATATATATATATATATATATATATATATATATATATATATATATATATATATATATATATATATATATATATATATATATATATATATATATATATATATATATATATATATATATATATATATATATATATATATATATATATATATATATATATATATATATATATATATATATATATATATATATATATACATATATATATATATATATATATATATATATATATTAGCGAATGGACCATGGAAACGTATTCATCTCTACATAATTCTTTATTTCAACGTTTCATACTAAAAAGCTTTATTACATCATTAGAATCTGTTAAATAATGAATAAAATTACTTTAAAAATTATGAAAAATCAATAAATCCATAAAATACTTCACAGTTAAAATACAAGATAAAAAAAACGAAAAAACAAAAAAAAAAAAAAGATAAAAGCAAAATCAAAGACCGCTAACCAACCTTATACCAAGAAGGCAGAAGACAGAATGCATAAAAATAGTTAACTCAGGTACAGCTGAGTGGAGGAGGTCTGGGTATTTAATTGGGGAACTAGTTGTTTAATAAATAATGATTCCAGGATAGGCAGTTCGCATACATTAGTTGTTTATATGATACAGAAATCGTTTCTATCAATATATGTTTACAAATTTATAATGGTTTATATGCTTGAATGCTCGGGATTGAGAGCCTACAGCCAGTCCGAAAACTTAATCCCTATGAGATATTCTATATCAGTATATATGGATACATATGTATAGTATACACTTATATTATACTTATATATATTATATAGTCAATAGAGGGTTTAATCGATCTTTGTATCTGAAAAAGGGAACCAATCGTTAGTGGATTTTAGAAATTAATTTTAGATTAATGGCACCATAATGTTTATGGAACAATTATATGCGAACCTTTGTCAAAAGAATCATATTTAAAAATGAAATTTGCATAAAAAGCTAATTTTATAAACAAGGTATGGTGATATTCATGAATTGTTTGTAAAAAGAAACATGATTTTTAAAAACAAGTTCTATGGGAATATTATTCACAAATATGCAGAAAGGAAACCAATTTCTTGATGGAAGGATTGCCAGTTCGATGTAATATATGGAGGAGAGTAAAAATAGAGTTCAGTTTAAAGTCATAAAAACAAGAACTATAGTACTGGATCTAAAACCAGTAAAAGTCTTCTTTCTAAAAACAGAAGTATTAAAAATCCATTATCCCTAGTAACAAGAACGTCTAGGAAGGCAACTGATTGTTCAAAGCCTCTTTTTCTACAGTAAACTTTAATGTTATTATGTTTAAATATATATATAAAGGGGAGTCAATATCACAATCATTCTTAAATAATATATATATATATCAATATACCTACCATAAATATTTGGGTGGAATATATGGACATTCATCTAACATGCAGCTCTTCCAGCCAGCACATGAAGATGTTATTATGAAAGTAGGACCCAAATAGAGCCCATGGCTATATCAAGTTTGTTTAAATAGTTTATATCAAATAAAACTATATCCAGCACTGCCAGTTCTAAATAGTTTTAAAAGGCGTGCGATTAAAATTATAAAAATAGAGTCTGGTTCAGGAAAAGTTTATATAAGATATTATATGGTTTCTTATACAGGAACATTAATAAAAGAGATTAATATCTAAACTGGCCATTTTAAAATTATTGTCCTGTAATAAAACTTATCCTTAAAAGAGTAAGAATTGCCGATAGTAAAATCATTTTTATCAGCGGTTCTAAAAGAGGTACCAAATATTTAGCTAACTTATTTAGTGTATTATATGATGCCAAGATTGTCTCATGGGTGTATTAGGCTTACGTATTTTATATATATAAAATCCAAAGGATATATGACAAACAAATCTTGGTATGTATTATCATCTATAATTTTCTCTTTCTTTAAAGACGTAAAATCTGTTTTATTTTGTTCTCAGTTGCTATGATATTGTGAAAATCAGGTGTTCCAATTTCAGTGAACTTACCTTGGTCTCTTAAGATAGCCAACATTTTTTCATTATAGTCTTTTCGACTATAATGATTCCCTGATGATGTAATAAAGCTTTTTATTACGAAACGTTGAAATAAAGAATTATGTAGAGATGAATACGTTTCCATGGACCACCTATAATGTATACCACAATATTTATTATGTTTTATAATATATAATATATATATATTTATATACATATATATATATATATATATATATATATATATATATATATATATATATATATATATATATATATAGGTATATATATATATATATATATATATATATATATATATATATATATATATATATATATATATATATATATATATATATATATATATATATATATATATTTATATATATATATATATATATATATATATATATATATACTATATCTATATATATATATATATATATATTATATTATATAAAATATATAATATATATATATATATATATATATATATATATATATATATAATATATATACAATAAACCAAAATTGATATGGACAAAACAAAAGTAATTTAGAGCAGGTATTTACTCAAGTTTCTCTCTGAGTATTTAATATTTTGTGTGGCCTCCATCTGTCTTGTACCACAGCCTGCATTCTTGAGGGGCATGATTTCAGCAAATTGCAAAAAACTGAGACTTATACTCCATTCCTGAGCACTTTAGTCACCTCTATTGAGGTCGTATAGGCTTGGTATGCAATCATAGTTCACTGTGGCGACTTCAACACAATCCTTTAAGATACTACCAATGTTTTCACACACATTGTCGGTCAGGAGCTACCTGGAAACTCACTTGATGAGAAAAAATTGATACCACTGTTTCGAAGCAGTTCCTGTGTCTAAAGAGCCTTGAAATATGGTGCCTTATCACGCAAAAAGTGTGACTTCTTCAACAGATTTGGTTTTATTTTCAGGATCTTTGAGGAAAGGAAATACTCCGCCAGTAAGCATAATTTCGCCTGAAGTATTGCCATTCCAAGAATGTCCTTTTATTTGATGATCCACATTAACCGTTTGGCTGTGAAACAGAGAAAATTCCCAAAATTCAGGAAATTTCACAACTAGGCGAAGTTTCACATCATCCCTGATATCATCCAACTTTGCAGCCCAAATGATGTCATTTTTATGATTTGGCTTCCTGGACTGTGTAAATGAAGAATTCATCTGATGCGGCAACATGGAGAAAGTCAGCTTCATCCCAGTCTTTAAGAAATGAACCACAAAACCATGCACGGTCTGATCTCTGTTGCTGAGTGATGCCCCATTTCTGCTGATAACATGAAATGGTTTGATACCAGATTTTTTCGACTCACGATATAAAAGCACTATAACTTCTCTTATTTTTCTACTTTTTGTTTCTAGTTCAAACGCCAATTTATGTAAAGACTTTCTTGGTCTACCCACTGCTTCAGCTATGATGTCTTTTGACTCCTGAGAAAGGATTTCAGGCCTTCCAAAATTCTCACTCTTTTCATGTTGACAGTCATATGAATTTTTGCTCAGTTTCTTTTAACAAAGATTCATCTCTTTTAATTTATTTAGCTATCCAGAACGTGAATGAAGGATGTGCCAGCATCCTGGCCTCTCTGAAGTTATATTGATTCAGTCAATCCATCTGATTTCCTCTCTGAGTCGTTAGCCATGGCTTTATCTAACTCCAGGTCAGTCTGAAAATACAAGAAAAGTAAAATGAAAAATAGCTTAATAGAAACTTAAAATAATGTACTTAGAGATAAGCTATAAAAAACTTCATAACTTTCCATTTGTTCTGTGGAGGGGCTCTAATTTAAAACACTTAGTATATATATATATATATATATATATATATATATATATATATATATATATATATATATATATATATATTATATATTATTATATATATATTATATATATATATATATATATATATATATATATATATATTATATATATATATATATATATATATATATATATATATATATATATATATTTATACAGGGTGTTTCGCTGTTTCATATAATATAACTAGCATAAACTAAAATTGATATGGACAAAAACAAAAGTAATTTAGAACAGGTATTTACTCAAGTTTCTCTCTGAGTATTTAATATTTTTGTATCCATCTATCTGTCTGTACTTCAGCCTTCATTCTTGAGGAGCATGATTTTTAATATTGATAAAAGCTGAGACTTATATCCAATTCCTGAGCACTTTAGTCACTCTCATTATATATATAAAATTGATATAAATAGCCAATCATATTTTTTCACTGTATTCAACACAATTTTAGATACTACCGGAAAAGCCATTGTCCGCATTAATGTTTTCAACACATTAACATCCAGTTGGAGCTACCTGGAAATTCATTTATGATTTAAAAATTGTACCACTGTTCAACTTTGCAGCTCCTGTGTCCTAAAAGTCCTCATCACCTAAAAAGTGTGAATGTTTTTAACAGAGCATACATTTTCAGGCATGACTTTAGGCCTGTTTTGACTCATGCTGGTCAGACAAGAGGTAGATTTGAAACCATCTGCCATTCGAGCAGACGTCTGGAAGGTGGCCCTTTTTCTTTGATGATTATTTTATTAGTGAATGGTTGGCTGTGAAACAGACAAAAATTCCCAAAACTTCAGAAATTTCACGTTGATGTTGCAAACTTCATCCCTGATATCATCCAACTTTAAGCCCAAATGATGTCATTTTTTTGATTTGGCTTCCATTAATGATTGAATTCATCTGATGTTATTGGATTGTTAGCTTCATCCCGTTCTTTAAGAAATGAATTACAAAACCATGCAGGTCTGATCTCTGTTGCTGAGTGATGCTGGGCTTGTTTGAATAACGTTTAAAATGGTTTGATACCAAGATATTTTTGTTCACGATATAACCTATAACTGGCTCTTCTTTCAATTAACGACTGTTTTCTTTCTAGTTCAAGCACCAATTTACATAAAGACTTTCTTTCAGGCCTTCCAAGATTCTCATTGTTTTCGTGATAGAGTCATAATATTTGCTCCAGGTTAATGCAAAATCATCTTTTAATTTATTTAGCTATCCAGGAACGTTAAATGAAGGATGTGCCAGCATCCTGGCCTCTCTGAAGGTTATGGATTCAGTCAATCCATCTGATTTCCTCTGAGCCAGTTTAGCCATGGCTGTATCTAAATCATCATTCAGTCTCAAAAATACAAGAAAAGTAAAATGAAAAATGGTTAATAGAAACTTAAAATAATGTACTTAGAGATAACTATTTATATAATTCATAACTTTCCATTTGTTCTGGTTAACTTAATTTTAAACAGGTTATATATATATATATATATATATATATATATATATATATATATATATATATATATATATATATATATATATATATATATAATATATATATATATATATCTACATATATATACACGTATATCTATCTATATATATATATATATATATATATATATATATATATATATATGTATATATATATATATATATATATATATATATATAAATATATATATATATATATATATATATATATATATATATATATATATATATATATATATATTATATATATATATATATATATATATATATATATATATATATATATGTGTGTGTGTGTGTGTGTGTGTGTGTGTGTGTTTGTGTGTGTATGTAAGTATGTATGTATGTATATGTATGTATATATATATATATATATATATATATATATATATATATATATATATATATATGTGTGTGTGTGTATATGTGTGTGTGTGTGTGTGTGTGTGTGTGTGTGTATACAATGTTTGAAGTGTATTACAGGAAGGTCAATGAGAACAACGGTCATGAAAGTACGTGCAGATCTTTAGGTGCTATATGAAGAGGATGCATTCCTGTGTAATTATAATATGTGCAAAGGAGGAGATTTGATTACTAGCGAGATGAATGGATAAGTTGGAATGGTTATGTAATGTATGTTGGGATAAGGACAAAGGTGATGAAATACCAGCAAATTTCTTGCTATATCGGGAAATATATAAGGCAAAATATTGACTGAGAAAGAAAGCACATAGTTAAATGTTTGACAAGGGAAGAATGGTACGAAAGTGGAAAGGCTGGCTGTTGTTAAGCGATATTTATCTTACAAATGAATGTGAAACATGAAAGTTAAAAGACTTGTGTAAGGCATTAATGGGCCTGGAAACCGCAAATGTTAAAGATGTAAATACATTACAAAGTATTTCACGTGTGCAGTGTAGAGCGTATTTTTTCGGAAGTTATTGAAAGTTTAGGTGATGAAAAGATGAAGTGTTAGCTAAAGTGTACAAATTAGATAAAGATGGTTTGGTAATGAAAGATCTGAGAAAGGGGTTGCTGTGTTCCCATGTCTTTTCAGCATGTTATTGGATGGAATAATTCGAGAAGTGAAAAAAAACCATTACAAGTAGTTACAAATTTATGGGATAAAAGAAATGGTACATGAATGAAGTTTGGATTTTGTATGATGAAGCATTGATTAGCGGTATGAAAGACAAACTATTTAAACTATTGAAAGAGTTGTAGATTAGTAGCAATGAATATTGATATCGCTCAAACAAACAAATATTAGTTTTATGCATTTTAGCATGCACTAGGTTTAAGTAGTCCCATATAAGATGTCACCATGTACTTCGATAAAAGACTTAAATTTTACACATCATGCAAATATAAAAGTAAACTTCGTCATAAACGCAAGCATTTTTTATTTATCTCTCTTACGGAGAATAATCGAGAAAAATTTATACAACGGCTTTCCCCAATTACCTTTTGGGTTGCGTGTTTCCACAATAGCATTCATCTAATGGCTTCAGAGCCTAATTAAGGATAACATAAGGCGTATTTACTTGAGAAACGCTTATGCATTCGCTCATAAATACTGAGAGCAAAACATGTTTATCTGAAGCCGGTGGAGAGAATGTGAAAGAGAATTCCATATGAGAAACAAATGTGTGTTAGATATAATATGAAAAGCTGCTAAAAGTGTAAAGTGTTTTTCTAATAATAGATATACATTGTCAATATATATATATATATATATATATATATATATATATATATATATATATATATATATGGGATATAGACATATATATATAATATATATATATATATCCCGACGTTTATACCAGCTTCATTACATTTTATATAAAATATTACAAAAGGGTCAATTTACAAGGCATTATTTTAAATTGTATAAAAAAATTAAGCACAATAAATACAAAATAAAAAATAAAAAATAGAAGGACAATTAAAAGGACAACGTAAAACAACAAAATCTCACAATATAAAAAAATATATATATAAAATGAATGGACCAACCTATTCATAATGCTAAACGAAAACGACAGACTGTACAGTGTGCCGGCAGAGGTTTGGCTGTTTGTCGTTTAATCATTAATGATTCCAAAATGGCTTACTAAAACAGAAAAATCCTTATTTTCAATTGAAGTTTTACATATTCTAGTGATTTCTGATATTCGAAAACTCTGGCCATTTTGAATCATTAATGATTAAACGACTCGTCCCCTTGTTAAACAGTTCTTTCTCAGTCTGTCGTTTTCTGTTTAGTTTTAACATTGCCACTGAATAAATCTTCTTACTTTTATATATATATTTTTTTATATTGTATATTTTTAGAGAGATTTTGTTGTTTTTTTACGTTGTCCTTTTAATTGTCCCTTCTATTTTTAATTTTTTTATTTTGTAATCCACTTTAATTTTTAAATTTAAAGCCCCTTTTTGTAACATGTTAATTTTAAAACTGAAAAATGTAATTAGCCATACTACGTTTGAAACGTGGAATAAATTGACCCTTTTAGCAAGTCTTTAGTATACCTGGCTGTGGCCACTGTTTGAATAAATCATATGTATAAATGATTCTGCCTTAGATACTTACTGGATTCTAGGCTGCAACGGATGATCACAGGAGTTCTTTACATTGCAAGAAAACCTACTATATTTTAACTAAAATCTGACTAATAAAACTGGTTAGGCAGATTAGACGAATAAATCATAAGAAAACTTCAAGGGAAAGATTACATAAACTCAATGGGTTCTTTTAATTAATTATATTTACATAATTAATTAATTATATTTACATAATAAACACAGATCATAAGAATGACGAATTACGAGGCAGGTAATGATAAGGTCCTGTTAAGTGAATGAATCCTACACAGGAAAAATATTCTACACTGATGATGTTTTCATAACAGAAACATTGCAGGGGGTAGACTAAGGGATGGCATAAGGCCACAGTACATGGGATAGAGCCGAGATTTGGTTCCACAGCCAAGCCGATCTGCAACCAGATGCAAGGCCGTTACTTGCAAAAGTAATAACACGCTCAAAGGGAACTGAGGGAATGCACAGATGGTACCAAACAACTCAGTTCTAAACACTAAATGCATAATTTCGTTACACTTAACACTTCAACACAAATTTACCGAAGGTGATTGCACAATGAAACAGAAAATAAATCAGACAGAGAAATAACAGAATTGTGACTTACTAAAGAAACCTTATTCTGGTACATTACCTTCATCAGGATGATGGTGTCTGTCCTCGTCCAATGGCGTCGGCGGTGGAGGAAGGAAAATGAAGGGATGCCACTTACAAAAGTGTACTGGTTCTACCCTCGAGGTCGGATGTGTGGAGGGAGTACTGGGGATAGGCAACTAAGGTGAGGACAACTGTCCTCTGTGAAGTTCTGAGCGCTTCTCTGGCGAACTGCTGTGTCATGGTCATGGGGACTTATGCCTGAGCATCGTTGCAGATGGCGTTGAAGTCAATGCCTGCCACATTCCATATAGGGTTACGTGTGTGGGGTCCTTCCCACGTATCATCGCGGCCGGCACATGTTCTGGAACCAGGGGCTGGGCACTTTCTCTTTTGGCTCTTTCTTTGCTAGTTGTCCGCCGCCGGCGAGGATTTGCACCCTCGACAGCTGCACCTAGAAGTAAGGATCTTAGGCAGTCATTTTGAACAGAGGAGGTATTGAAAAGCTTACCCATAGTGGGGAAGTGGGAGAGAATTGGTGAAGGGGCGAATGAAACCCACAGCCCTTTTATTTGAAATGAGTAAAATGAGTTTTATTCTTTTATCTCTTACGTTATTGTTATAAAAAGCTTGGAAAGAAGATTTCTTCTTTGCACCTCCCCAACCAATTTAGCATTCACATCCTAGATCGGGTGAGAATGATTACCAGCAAGGAAACTCACTTAAAGACTTTAATTTATTTTTCTCTCACTTCCCTTTGGTGCCCTATGTTCTAACTTAAATTTCTGGGTAGCAATTAATTTCAAGAGGAAAGACATCAATTTTAACATTTACATTTAACTCAGAATCATCTGCCAACATCTATGATAATGGCACTGTGCCAGGTTGGCACTCATATGGTAATACCTAATGAGTATGGCATATATCATTGTAAAATGTATCATTCCTTGATAGGCATGAAAGGGAAGTCATAGGACTTATAAAATTGTAATATCTGTCAGTTGCACTCTGCATTGGCAGAGAGGGAAGTTAAGTAAAATGTGAGCCTTGGTAAGGGGTAAAATAAATGTGAGTAATAATCAAAATAATGGAAGGGAAATGTAAAAGGAAAAGAATAAATAATAAAGTTATAAGGAAGATAAATAATATAATATATACATATATATATATATATATATATATATATATATATATATATATAATTATATATATACATATATATTATACATATTTTCAAGAGCATCACTATCTTCACACCATCTCATCTGGCAAAAGTAATAATGGAAATAATATTTAACTTATTCATTCATTTTTAGTAGGGCCCACTGTAGGCAAAATTCGCCTCTATAAACCCTCTCACCACTGCCTTAGGATCCACTTAATCTCCGAGACTTAAATTCCAGGTTCTAATCCGGTAGGAGTAAATCCTCTGAATTGAACACATGTTTGTTATTATCTTGAACCTTTGGCCATGCTGCCAGAGACCGACACCTGCCCCAGCTATGATGAATGAAGGCATAATCCCAGGAGGCCATATGGGATTATATATTTAAATATATATGTATATATATATATATATATATATATATATATATATATATATATGTGTGTGTGTGTGTGTGTGTAGGTGTGTGTATATATATATATATATATATATATATATATATATATATATATATATATATATATACTACAATATATATACATATACAGTATATATGACTTTTTATCACATCACCATGATTCATATACAATCAGTAAGCTGCAAACGTCCTATAATATCCAATTCGCTCTACCTCGGAAGTAATATATTTTCATATATGTTACCGAAGGGGAATTTTTTAGTTGATAATAAGGACAAGAACTGAGGACTACAGTGGACGCCTTATCCATTAATGGCTGATTCGAGCCCACGGGACGACGAACTTATTATCAACTAAAATTTCCCTTTCGGTAACATTTATGAAAATATATCACTTCCGAGGTAGAGCGAATTGGATATTAAAGGACGTTTGTAGCTTACTGATTATACAGTATATACATACATATATATATATATATATATATATATATATATATATATATATATATATGTGAATGTTTGTATATGAATTTGGCTTCTATAGAAATCCAAACCGCTTGACGGACCCAGACGAAATTTTGCACACAGCCTCTATGTCACCTTAGGAAGGTTTCTTTAACTCAAAATCAAACCCCTACTCCATGACAGACATACAAAACAGACAAAACAAATGGAATTTTTCTATGTTTATGTCTCCTTTTCCCTCCAATTTTCTGGGTTTATTCTCATTTTCCTCACCTGAAACCTTAACTTTTCTTCAGGCATTGGCAGAAGTACGATTAACTTTACAAACAATAAATCCTACGTAACATAAATTTTATCAGAATTTACATGAATTTTTATCATAATTTATAATAATAATTAACATAATTGTTTATTACCTCAAAAAAAAACCTAAATTGATAATTTCTTTCCGTAGTAAGCCTAGTCCACGCATGTGTAGTAGTGGCTAAACACAGTTAACAGATGGAATTAATTATCATGCAAATTGGCTAAAAACTTCTTTGCATACAGAAGTTAAATTTCTTTTCACTCTGCTTGGTACTGATTACCTGGAAGACAATGACTGAAAATTCTAGATTAGAATCCTTTATGTGAATGTAGATTCTTCACATCTGGAAATCTTTTCTAAAAGGTACTTGGAGGTTGAATGCATTAGGTAAGTATGATTTAAGAAATGAGTAGCTACCGCACTTCGAGTAACTCGAAGTGCTCACAGCTACACAACATGTCACCCTACATTTTGCTGATGTAATTATACACAGTAAGGAATAATATTTTATCATTTATGAACTCGTAATTATTCAAAACAATAAATACCGATTGCCTAGCATTCCTCCAAGAAGGGAATGATTTTGTTTGATCCATGATTATGTTATTGTACAAATTGACCAAATTTATAGATGCTGTACGTGTAACTTTATACACAATTCTACATTAAGGAATTTGATGTCATTGTAAAGATAATGAGTAGTAATTTATTGTGTTCGGTTAAAAACGTCCCAAAAACCAATATAAAAGATATGTATCAGGAGCTGAAGTTATCCGTAGAAAGTGTTTTGCCACTTTGTTTAATATGATGAGGTGAAGGCCAACTCTGCAGCACTTCACTTAATAATGGGAAAGAAGTAAAAGGTATAATAGAGTTAAAAGACCAAATATTTCATATTAAAAAAAGAATTCTATTCTTATTCAATATTAATGAATAAGTTAAAATTTTAACAGAGGGGTTAGTTCAGTTTTTTATGTATTGGACTGTGAGGTTCACTTTGATTATAGTAACACATATCATAAAAAGACATCTTTGGTGTAGGCCTATTCCAAATTCTGTGTATCACATGGAAATATTGTTTTGATTTTTATTGTATGATTTAGGACTTAAAAACGACCTAACAACACCTGGATCAGAACATTTGGTATACTTCCCAGATGAAATAGCCTGCAACAGCAAACTGTCACGAAATTGATGCTGAGAGAGAGAGGGGGAAAGAGAGAAAGATACACAGTTTATAGGTTGTTATTTAGTTTTCCCAGGCAGCGCCGGGTTAATAAGTTAATATATATATATATATATATATATATATATATATATATATATATATATATATATATTATTACATATATATATATATATATATATATATATATATATATATTAAAGAAGCAATTGCCTTATGGTATCAGAAGTCTCTTGCAGGCATTTTCATACCTGCAAGAAACTTATTGATGCCACTAAGGCAATTGCTTTTAAAGAAATTGTATAAAAACTATGCCCTGGGTATGTATTGATATACATATATATATGTATATATATATATATATATATATATATATATATATATATATATATATATATATATATGTATATATATATATATATATATATAGATAGATAGATAGATAGATAGATAGATAGATAGATACATATGTGTGTGTATGTATGATACATGTTTGTGTGTGTGTGTCTGCATTCCTTGCCTTGTGTCTCTTGTTTGTGGTTTGGGTGTGGTTAAAAGTAGTAATACCAAGTAACTCCCTTCTTTCAAAGGTTCAAGAATTTACATTTTTAATATTAATTACAACGTTTTACGTAACTGATCACGAGAACTTTCTCAAATCTTTCTTGGGAAATCCACCATAAAGGAAAACAAAGAAAGCTAAAAGTTTTTAGCAGATTTGACGTCTATACTTTTCTGGTATGTGCAATGGAGATCATCTATTATGGGTGCTAGAACGCTACATTACAATTGTAAACGCTAAAAGCTATTTTTTTTAGAATTCTGACATTATGCATATAAAATAACGTATTTTAGTGCATTTTTTCACATAACAGAAATATTACTATATTTTTTAAAAGATTAAATATCAATGTCATCTTCATATATCTAAAAAAAAAATGAAAAGTACTAGAAACTATAAAATCAATGAGGTTAGACTTCATCTAGTTTTTATTATAATATTGGTTTCTGGGATGCATTCCATGAAACACCAGTTAATTAAAGAAGCACTTATGGAATGCTAAGTAAATTTTATTTTAAGTAAAAATACAGAATAAATGTTACATGCATTAGACTGATGACAAGTGCTTTAAAAACACTATATAGTAAAGTTTTGTATGTCTTTGTGTGTAAGGGAGAGAAAGCAATCGAGCATAATACCAAATGTCAAAGACTCTCGTAAGAGTTAAAAATCCTTTATCTAAAACAGAACAGTTTGCTATATATCGTGAACAGCATCAAACTTTCTCCTAATCCATATTTGTAATCCAGATTAATGAAAGACCTAAAGCTGAAATGTACTGTACATCAAAACTGGCTGAAAAAAAAGTTCGCTTCCATTAATTAAGGTGATATTTTGTCGAGACTGACCTTGAAATGCTGGCTTTTTTTTCTTTTTTACATTTTGTATTTTTTAAACATATTGGAAAAATTTCTTAGGTATGCAAAGGATTTATTTTGGGTATAATAATGAATTCTAATGCTATCACAGCGAATGAAGCCTAAAGGCTGTAATACTTGCATTCACGCTGAAGCTTTTGTTTGTGGATACCTTGACAGGACATTTCAAAATCTGTTCAATGGGTCAAGCTTTGGAAAGCAGAAGAAATATTCCATTACATGGCCCTCTCAAGATGATTACCTCTAGTTAGAAATCGGTTTAGACCTGAGGGCTTGTTGAATGACTCCATATTATACCCATTACAGTATATTGGGCTTCATAATATATCAGATGTTTCTGATATTTATCCCTGACATAAAGAATACACAGGTAAGTTCATTAATTAGGTTTACCAAGGCGACACAAAGAAATGTGGTTTAAGTTACGTGAGGAAATATATTCACTCTATGGGTTCCGATGTATTAAAAACTGAACACCGACGTCTTTGCTGTTGAGCTGATTTTGAAAGGGTTTAGGAAAACACTTAAAAATGTAAAGGCTTCATTCAAAGATATATGTATTTTTAATGGTTAAACTTGCCTACGTGTATAAGGAAATGCTTCCATCGCAATGGTTTTCAAAAGTAGGCAACAGCGTGGAGTCCAAAAAATACCTGAAAATAAACAGAAAAAAATATTGACTGAATGGTCAAATAAATATTCTGAATTACTTAAAATGATGGTCATAATAACCTTGCAAGTAATGTCTGGAAACACCTTTGCATGTGTTTTGGTCTGATTCTGGAGTAGGGAATAATGATTGTAGTCTTTGTCTATTCATAGCTTCCGCAAATTTTAATGAAAACTTGCATAGCAACACACCGAGAAATTCGGGTGAGAGAGGGAGCACATTTGATTTCTTGTGCGTGAGGTGACCATCCATGGTTTGCTCTACTGTTGAAAAAGGCGTTGGTTTTGTAGAGGTGTCTTTCAGCATTGCTCTCCTTCAGGTATCTCAGGATCATCCAGCCTGTTCAAATGTTCTTGAAGTGGGTTTGTGTGGCTCTCAGCAGATTGCCTGCAGTTGTCCACAACATTATGAGGAAGCTTTTGTCTTTTTATTCATGTGTATTTTAGTGTGAAAATGGACCCTGCTCTCACTTTACCTTAAAAGGATTTCTTGAGGTTTCTTGTTTATGAATATTATAAATCATTTACGTACTACTGCATACTTGGTTTTGGTGGATTAAAAATTTGTGTGCACTAAATGTTTGAATAATGACCTCTGCCTTTCACTGAGAAATTTCTTGAAAACTAACAAGGGTTGATCTTTTCAGACATGTGTTTGGCCTTCAAATATTTGGACACCTCCCACCTTCCCCGGGCCAAGTCCAAATGAGTACTGGAAGAACAATGGGGAAACTGAAACAAAAAGTGTCGAGCATTGAAGGTATGTGTCAACTTGTCTGGTTTGACTGGTTCCTCCTGTGATGTTGTTATTGCTTGCTGTGCTTCACCATTTGGGATGTGGTACATTTTAAAGGAATGTTTTCAATGTTGAGTCCAAAGTACAGGTGGGTTCAGGTTAGGGACTGTGGAATTGCTGTTAGCTGTGAGATATGTAGGAAATGGTCAGGTGCAGTTGGGGTTTGTTGTGTTGTTGTTCATTTTGGGAATGTGCTATCAAGGAGGTCACTTGATTGCAAGATGAAATTATATAAGACAGTTGCACGGTTAGCTGCTTTTATGTGTGTGATATATATATATATATATATATATATATATATATATATATATATATATATATATATTATATATATATGTAGATAGAGAGAGAGAAAAGAGAGAGAGAGAGAGAGAGAGAGAGAGAGAGAGAGAGAAAGCAATCCTATCATAAATTAACTGATCAATGTGTGTATATAATGTAGTAAAGTGTAGTAAATAAAAATTTTTCTGAAATTATTGGCATAAAAAGAGTAAAATCACTCGAATTTCCTTAGTGTCCTTGATGTCTGTGTGGATGTTGATGTTTCAGTTTTCTGTAAAAGAAAACTATTGTGCCTGCTTTGTCTGTCCATCCGCACTTTATTCTGTATAATATATTATATTCTGTCCGCCCCCAGATCTTAAAAATATATATATATATATATAGAGGGCTGCAAATGGATATGTTGATATCCACCCTCCAATCATCAAACATACCAAATTCCAGCATATTGGCCTCAGTAGGTTTTTATTTTATTTAAGGTTAAACTTAGCCATAATCGTCACTTAGTGTACTTTAAAAATAAACATAAAAGAGATACTTTTTTTGTAAATATTTCTTCATGAAAAATTAAGCACCTACGGGAATATTTCTTTTAGGTTTGTTTTGCTTAGATTTCATGTAAATTATAAATACAAAATCATAAATAGGATTAACGCATCAGATCAAGAATAGCCCTTTACTTTCTTATCCTGCACCTACTGTACATTAATATGATATCTCTTTTCAAATGAAATTTTAATACTGGTTTTCTTGTGGGGAAATAATGACCTGAAAACATACTTGCTAATTGTTTGTTACCTGTTTAAATAGATACGGAGACATGTCTTCAAAACACTTGTGCGTTTATTTTGATTTGATTTTATTTATTTATTTATTTTGAGGGGCGGCTCTAATAAAAAATACAGTTTCTCACTTCTTTCTTAACATTCTTCAGCGTATTGAATTTTATATCGCTTCTCTTCTGGCTTTTATACTTTTTTATAATTGCCTGTCAATGTTTATCACAAGTGCGTTGTTTTTTAAAAACCGTTAAAAGCGATTCCATGTACAATTATTTCCGGAGGAATATTTTGCCCAACGAACTGTAAATACTGAGGGAAAACCTCTAACTCTCTAAAATTTTCTGCCTCTGTTCCTATTATAGTTTAGAATTCATCATTTGAATCGAGATATTTCACAGTTGACTAAGGTTATAATACCTATACACAGAAAATTATAGGAGGAAAGATTAGCGGCTCTAAGTCATATTTTTCAATTATTGGTTCGCTCTAGAGCATCAGTATTGCAATTTCAACCATTCAATGTAGACAAAAGTCTATCAGATTTAGGAGGTATCTGACGGTCTAGTAAGTTTAATAGGGGTATACAGCATTGAACAAAATTGAAAACAATTAAAATCAGTAATTTGAAAAAAACTGCCTATTTAATTATATCTGATATCCAATATGCACAATAAAATCCAGTATTGTTATCATTTTATCTCATTGCGGAACATTTTAGAATAATGCTTGTGACTTTCTATGAAAATTGCGTAAATTTCATAAACTGTCAAATTATCATGATATAAATAAGAAAATATAATTTTTTTTTTTTTCACACCGCTTCCAGTTCTGTATTTTCTTTTTTATGAACTATGAACAAATTGATTTTCGGGGTCTCAGTAATATACGCTTTTATCAGTCACTTCTAAGTGGACCTTAAGTAACAATAAGCTTTTGTTTTCCCTAAAATATTCCAAAATTACTTAAGAGGGTCTTCCGCACTAGATATAAAAAAAATACTTCTCGTTTGGCAACCTGTTCACAATGACATTTTGGTCAAGGATTAAACGTTCATAGAAAATGAGATGTACTACGACCTCGGTGAATTAAAGGAGTGCCTGAGGCTTCGGTTAATTAACTCCACTTCTTTTGAATGGTGGGTTTGCCATTTTAGGTTTCTAGGTGTGAGTTGCGTCCTCCAGATCATTCATCTCCTCTAGCTCCTTCTTTGTTTCTATTGATGTATCTGTTTTTAACTTAGTGTTTTACTTTTACACACACACACACACACACACACACACACACACACACACACACACACACACACACATATATATATATATATATATATATATATATATATATATATATATATATATATGTGTGTGTGTGTGTGTGTGTGTGTGTGTGTGTGTGTGTGTAATAAAAGTTCTTATTAAGTTAAAATAATATCAATGACTTTTCACCACATTACACATTATTACACACACACACACACACACATATATATATATATATGTGTGTGTGTGTGTGTGTGTGTGTGTGTGTGTGTGTGTGTGTGTGTGTTTTATTAGTTCATAAATATCAATGACTTTTTCACCATTTACTGCATATTACCTTAGACTTCTGCGTGTATATTGCTGGTTGCTAATATAAGGCATACAGTGTTCTTTTTATAGGAAAGCAAATGCTGAGTAAAACCATATGCATCGCCAGCTTTGTGTAAATATTATGTATGTGTCAGTTTACAAGGCAATCATTTTTGCATAAATTGGATGTAAAATATTCCTAGTGATGAAGTGACTTCATATTACAAAAATAATGACAGCGATAAACCTTTGAACACTGAATTATCCCGACTGATTATGACAGTTGATTACTTTTACACCAAGACGGAATATTCATAAGTAATCACAGAGAACCGTAACCAAAATGAGTACAAGATAAATTAATGACCGGGACAAGAAGTGCTCGCACTAGGAGCTATTTGAACGTTGCGTATTTTTTTTTTTTTTTTTTTTGTAGACGTAAGAATACTTAAGTAACAGCTAGATGCGGAGAATATAGGAGGATTAGTAAAGAGTTCAGTTATCCTGTATTCCACGCATTTAGATGTTACCATTTGTCTTACTTGAGAGAGAGAGAGAGAGAGAGAGAGAGAGAGAGAGAGAGAGAGAGAGAGAGAGAGAGAGAGAGCACTTCTGTAATTAAATAGATTATCTTACATATTCCAGATTTCAAGAGGTCTGTACTAGAGCGTGTCGAATTCGTTAAAAAAAAAGGACAAAACATAGTTCTCTTTGCTTCTGTGCAAGACTCGAAAAAGCCCCCTTGATCTTAAATGATCCGTTCAATGGGAAAAACATGTTCTCAGTCCCCCTTGGTCGTCTATGAGGCAGAACCATTCCAGTGGGAGAGAAATCAGAATGATGCCAGTGTCAAGAACGCTGATGCTGTAGGACATTATACTCAAATGGGACATTTGAAATTATGAAAGACACAAAAGGTCGATTTTAAGGTATATAAATTTTTGCAAGTATTTCAACAGTTTATATACCTCTCTCTCTCTCTCTCTCTCTCTCTCTCTCTCTCTCTCTCTCTCTCTCTCTCTCTCTCTCAAAAATAAATAATTTCTCAAATATGTATATTTATATTCAGATAAATACATAAAACAGTTATAGGAATGTCAAGAAAAATAAGTGTTATCAGTATTTGCAAGGAAAGAGATAAGGATAGTTTTCGCTTTATTGTCAAGGAATTTATTGTTAAGAAATTTTACTCCGAAAATGTTTACCAAATATTAAAATGTAATTATTTATGGATTTAAGATACATTCTTTGTGTTTTGCTTGAAGTTTGGGTTAGGAAAAGGTTTAGGTTTTCTGTATTTTATCTTCAATATATCAAGTGATATTTTGCTATTCCGAATTATTGTTCAAAAAGGAATTATTAAACCTCTTGACAAAAAATCTGTTACATATTTTACTTTTTAGGTTTCATAACATTAATATTGGTTCTGCTGCTATTGATTTTCACCCAATGACTTATATTCTAGAAGGGAAAATCTAGCTATATCTGAACTTACTTTTATCTCGTAGGTTTTCAAAGTATTGTAATTTACTAACTTTCGCACAGTAGCAAGAACACTTTGACATTTTATAGTCTGGTGATGCACATAACACCAAGTCAAAAATCAAAGACAAAAGTAAAAATTCTTCGTTCCATTAAAAATGGTAATAACATACACATATACGTAATTGTTCATTCTATGGAAATCAAAGTCCATTCATATTCTTATAAAAAAAAAAATTATACATAACAATAGGCATTATTAATCCTTAAAGTACTTATATCTAATTTACAGGTAGTATATTGCAATGCAGTATTTTTGATGTCGGTAAAAAAATGTAATAAAATATTTCCGCTTTGTGCAATAAAATAGAGACTGCTATCTTCGTTATATTTTCACTATTATTTTACGAAAGTTAGTCTAACAGTTTTATGTTTAAAAAAGAAACATGCTTTGCGAGAAATCAGGTAAAAATACATTTTTACCTTTATCTGCTTTATCTTGAAATTTTGAGAGGTGTATTACTTTAAGAAATCATTGCTTCTTTATTCTTAAATTTTGTTTTAAAGCTAGATCACCGACTAATATAGCATTCCAGTCCAGAAACCTTTGATTTCCATTCAAACTTACAACTATATCTCCTTCCGTCCATGGGTTCTCTCGCTGATCCACCCCTAAAACAATAAAATCCCTCGAAAACTTATGCCACTCATACCTTGGATAAAATTCCGCAACAAACCAGTCACTCTCCCATCGACATATTGTTAAAGGATGAGCTGAGTTTCCTTCGTAAAAAAAAAATAATTTTTAACACATTACTTTCACAATGAATCTCCTCAATTTGTATTACTGATTTTCCTATGTACGCCTCACACAGCATGGTTTTTCCCGAGTTATGTGAGCAATGTTATGTTTCCATAATTCTTACAGTATCTTCTATCACCTTCCTCTAAATACAAAGGCCAAATAGCATTATCCGTCTCACCTTTTCTTTGAAACTCTTCCGTCATCCAGGCATATTGTTACGTTAAGCACACTTGACCAGCTACTATCCCGATTATATAGAAGCCTTAATTCCTACCAATTTTTAATTCTTCAACATTCTAATTGCCCATTTTAGCTCCTTAACATTCTGCTCATTCGTCGTTTAGATCTGATTATCTTGTGTTTACTACTGAGCTACTTTTAAGTGTACCCATTCATCGACAGAAAACTGATGTGTCCTTTGAGACTTGTCTTTTTAATAAAGGTTCTTCATCTCCTCTTGAAGATTTGTATATATCAAGTTTTTAACTTATTTTTTTTATTTCCATATAAAATACTGCTCATTTCTCCATTACTAAATCTCTCTAATCTCCATTTTCCCATGGTACTCGGCAGTTATTCCATTTTCTTGGGTACACATGGCCTCAGTCCCTTGATAACTTAGTTACTCATGTACCTGTCACCTATCATCATCAATGGGCCTTTTTCATGGGGTGAGACTGCTCCAAGAAGTCTTACTCTTAAGTTTGATAGTTAGGGATTTTGGATGAGTTTACAAGCTTAAAGCCCTAGCCCGATGATTGGACTAGGAGTCTTTCATCATCGATGGAGGTTGACTTTCCTCGTCGATCACCTCTATATTAAAGCAATGGCCAGACTCAACACATCGACCATTTTGACCGGAGGAGGCTGTTTAACCTAAAGATATACAGTAAACACGAGAGCTGGTCAGAATGACACAACGAAGCTCCATAAAAACTCGTTAATTAGTATTCATAAAAACCTGTTTAATGCGAATTAAACAGAATCAGTCATGGTCACTTTTTTTTTTATTAAGGTAGTCATTTGAAACAGAAACTGAATTTTTCAAACATTGCCATGGAATTAAATTGATTTTGTTGTACATATTATAGCACGTATTACGATCATGGCGGTGATTTATTTTTAACGACAGAGAGTGAAGTGACACAGAAGAAGAAGAAGAAGAAGAAGAAGAAGAAGAAGAAGAAGAAGAAGAAGAAGAAGAAGAAGAAGAAGAAGATACATATATTTTTTGCGAATATCTTTTCGGTCTGTCATTTTAAAGATAGTTTTATGCATTAAAATCTCAAAAAGAAATAAGTTATTGTCTGACTTGTGTACTATTAACACCTCTGGTTTCAGCTTGATTCTCATTCGACTTAAACGGCATAATATTCTGGGCATCTGCCTCGTTACAGAAACAACCACTAAATCTCAGTTTGAAAGAAAAAATCCTGCCCATTCTAATGTTAATAAGAGGTAATGAAAGCGACCATGAATCAGTATCGAACTTCAGTCTTCTGTGAATTGAGAGATGTTATCTTTTCGTACGTTTTTCTTCTCACATCAAAGGCAGTATTAAAAATAGTCTGCTGGATAATGCGATCAATAGAAACCCAAACCAGAGAGTAAGTCTCTGCCAATATCAAAGTGAAACGGTTGGTATTATGGAGGTTAGCAGAGCAATAACGATAAACAATAACTGGTCCTAAGTACCTGGCCAGATATTCTTGGCAATGTATAACAGTACTATTATTCCCAACCTTATTCTTCTATTGGATATCATATGCCACCTAAGCACCAATTAAGGATATTGAGCATAAGTGTAGAACGTAATTGCTTTAAACACTAAGTTCTTATGAAGGTATCTCTCTCTCTCTCTCTCTCTCTCTCTCTCTCTCTCTCTCTCTCTCTCTCTCGCGCGCACACACACACACACACACACACATATATACACACACACACACCATTCCTCCTATATATTTATTTTTGCGGGTTTTTTCTATATATAGTATATCCTTTCAGCTTTCAGCATTACCTCTGGCTTCCCCTGGTTGTCACCCGTCTAAGCAATGACAGCACCCTACGTTATTTGATTACACTGATTGTAAGACAAAAAGTGATGCAAACATGTTGAATGTTTTTCAGCATTACGTAGTTTTCCTTAAAATTTATGGATTTCAAAGAAAAATGGTACTGTTACAATGATACTTTGCTGAATCGTAGAAGCTTCCAGATCATTGACTGATTCGTATACTCATAAAGCTCATCAACAATGCGCCAGACCTTTCTAAACACACTGTGCCTTTCACATCTCTCTTGCAGGCACGCTTTCGATTCCTGGATTTTAAGACCTCTCCTTTGCAGCACTCTTTCCCGTCGTCTATCTGGCGCTTACTAGGTCTCCTTTCTTCCTACATGATTAACCATCTTGAATATGCCTAATCCATCATTACACAGTTGCAAATATTTTTACCAATTCGTTTGTTTGTTCTTATTCGGTTTCTCACCCTTTCGTTTTTCTTATGTCAAAATTTTGCTCTCGTTGCCATTCAACAACCTCAACCATTTGTTATTAAGACGAGTAGGTCTAACAATCATTTCACAAATTCCCGCTTTGGCTTACGTTGATATTCCAAATATCTTCCCTCATAGAACACGCCTGCTATCTTCCTGGCTTGTCCTATTCTGCGACTCATATTTTATACAATGTATATATTATATATACGAGAGTCACAAAGAGAGATATAAATACACACACACTAACATTAATTCTACAGGAATATGTTTAATCGTATGGGGCAAAATATTATAAGATCCGAAAAAATTGTTTAATGGGAAAACTTTCTCTCTCTATCTTCGTCATTATTTTCCTGGCAGCTTACGTTATAAAAATTTTCACTTTCCAAATGTTTCCATCGCTGAACTTCCGCAGTTTAAAAGATTGGCCCCTCAGCATGAATGATGAAAGCGTGGTTGAACATTATTTCAGGTTTATATTTATATATATCATCGTAGGATAGAGCAAACTAAGGTATCTGATGGTCTCACACATTATCTTTATGGGATTGTGAGTAACCTCAAATTCAGATTCCATTTTAGTTGTATGAGCGTTTCTTATCATTCCCTAGTAGGAACTAATGGTCTTGATTTCAAATACTGTGGATAAGTATATATTAACAAAGAATAATATTGTTGTAGGAAAATGGTCATAAGTGCCAATAAACGCAGACTTAGGTCTCGACAATGCTAGAGCATCTGTTTGTGCGAAATCCTTTATATGCTGTAGAGACCCAGACGAGTGAATTAATACAAGAATTCACCTGCTATGCTGACCGCAAAAATCAGTCTCTGAGATAACGGAAAACTTTGAGCCCTGGGTCAGTGTCAGCTTTTCATGAAAGCACTCAAATATAGGCATCATTGCTTGGACTGATATTAGCTCTAAATACAAATACAAGTTGATGATTGTTAAAATCCCAAACACTTTATCACACATTATTTCACTGTAGTGCCACTCACTTCATCTGGCAATACAAAGGAAGTATTGCTCCACACTAAACAATCATACCATATGCATGTTCAGTACAGTGCTACCATGGTAAATAAATGTATGCGTAACAAATATTTAAGTATGTTCAGGATAGAAAGAATCGGGTCACCGTAAATGTACGACATTCAAAGGGAAGGGACTAAATAAGTCCCCGATACGGGTTTTATTCGGTATTACCGCCGAGAATTTCAGCTCCGGTCGAATAAGTGGTAAGGAAAAAGATCGATGTATCTCGGTGGGTTATGTTTTCTCGGATGGAGTGCAGGATGTTAGGGTGCATGAGCCTTTATATGTCCGAAGTAATAGCGCTTGCATGATACAGACGAGCAGTGATCGAAAGGCATCGGTGTGCTGGTTCTCGTGATTAATG
Source organism: Macrobrachium rosenbergii (assembly GCF_040412425.1). Lineage (NCBI taxonomy): Eukaryota > Metazoa > Arthropoda > Malacostraca > Decapoda > Palaemonidae > Macrobrachium > Macrobrachium rosenbergii. The sequence continues at coordinate 11,231,778 of NC_089742.1, forward strand.
ACAGCATCAAGTATTGGCAGCTAGATACTCTTAATGACACCCTTTCGCATGGGTCACAAGGGATAACCATTGTAAGAGTTTTTCCTTATGATGGACCTCTACTTTGAAGGTTACGCTGTGTAAATTTTTCCGTTTCCCGAGGTACTGGAACCTAGATTAGCGGAAATTGCGGCTCAGTGTTAAACACAAACACTGCAATGAAAGGAATCGAGGAGAAAGCAGTTCTATGGGTGTTGGCTCTTTATATTAGCAAATGCATATGTACCCACCTCATGACATTATCATTTTAAGACATTACTTTTGTTACATTTTAGTGATTTAGTTTCTATGAATGAAATGAAAAGCTTCATCAATACATTCGTAATTTATATCGAATGATTATTCGGTGACGAAATAAGGAACACATGTGTTTGAAACCACAGCTTTTCGATATATATATATATATATATATATATATATATATATATATATATATATATATATATATATATATATATTTATATACATATGATTCATATTATATAGTAATACAAACGTCCTTTAATATTCAATTTCTATCGAAATAATATATTTTATATATGTTACCTATTATTTTTTTTTTTGAGTTGACGTCGTATATAGGTCTCGACCAGAAGACAAGAACTCAGGATTACAGTAGGACGATTCAGGTTCACGCGGCCAGCAAGCGAAGTATAAGTGGATATCTTTCTTCAAAGGTAATGTTGGCCGAACTCAGGATGTTGGACATTTGGAACGATATTCACTCCGTGGATCTTCCCATATAACACGTAGTGCTTTTCAACGCATCCATATTATGACTTTTTTTATCATATCACCCGTGATTCATATTCAATCAGTGTCTTACACAACTTCGTCTTTAACATTCATCCTTCTTGAAATAATATATTTTCATATATGTTACCGAAGGGAATTTTTAGTTGATAATAAGTTCGTCGTCGTGTGAGGTTAAAATGCGTCCACTATAGTCCTAAGTTCTTGTCTTCGCTGGTTCGAGCCTACGAGACGACGAACTTATTATCAACTAAATGTTCCTCTTCAAAAAAATAACATATGAAAATATATTATTTCGGAGTGTAGAGCGAATTGATATTATAGGACGTTTTGTAGCTTTACTGATTAAATATGAATCACGGTGATGATGGATAAAAGTCGTAATATTAATGGCGATGAAAACGCACTACGTGGTTAGCATGGCAGAGGTGGGTGAATATCATCTCCAAATACAAACACCTGAGTTCGACTGGGCGATTTTTATGGGAAGACGATATTCACTTATACCACTTGTTATATGCGTGGGTTAAAATACGTCCATTGTAGTCCTGAGTTCTTGTCTTCGCTGGTTGAGCCCACGAGACGACTAACTTATTATCAGCCTAAAAATTCTTCGGTAACATATATATGAAAATATATTATTTCCGAGGTAGAGCGAATTGGATATTAAAGGACGTTCATAGCATTTACTGATTGAATATGAATCACGGTGATGTGATAAAAAGTCATAATATGGCTGCGCGACAAACGAGATGTGGTTAGCATGGCAGAGGTGGGTGAATATCGTCTCCAAATACAAACACCTGAGTTCGACGGGCTATTTGTATATGGGAAGACAATATCCACTTATACCTCACTTGCTGGCCGTGTGGGTTAAAATGCGTCCACTGTAGTCCTGAGTTCTTTTCTTGGCTGGTTCGAGCCCACGAGACGACGAACTTATTATCAACTAAAAAATTCCCCTTCGGTAACATATATGAAAATATATTATTTACGAGGTACAGCGAATTGGATATTAAAGGACGTTAGTAGCTTACTGATTGAATGAATCACGATGATGTGATAAAAAAATCATAATATGGCTGCGTGCGACAAACACGTATACATGGTTAGCATGGCAAAGGTGGGTGAATATTATCTCCAAATACAAACAGTTGAGTTCGGCGGGTGATTTGTATATGGAAGATGATATCCATTTATACCTCACTTGCTGGACTACGTACGGAGTTAAAATGTGTCCACTTAGTCCTGAGTTCTTGTCTGTTGCTGGTCATTCGAGCCCACGAGACGACAAACTTATTATCAACAAAAAATTCTTTGGTAACATATGAGTTATATGAAAATATATTATTCCGAGGTAGAGCAGAATGGATATTAAAGGACGTTTGTAGCTTACATTGATTGAATATGAATCACGGTGATGTGATAAAAAAAGTCATAATATGGCTGCGTCGACAAACGATTACGTGGTTAGCATGGCAGAGGTGGGTGAATATCGTCTCCAAATACAAACACCTGAGTTCGACAGGCGATTTGTATATGGGAAGGATATCCACTTATGCCTCACTTGCTGGTTAACGTGGGTTAAAATACGTCCATTGTAGTCCTGAGTTCTTGTCTTATGGTTCGAGGTACGAGACGACGAACTTATTATCAACTAAAAATTCCTCCTTTGTCTGGTAACATATATGAAAATTTATTATTTCCTGACTTTGTCTGTAGAGCGAATTGCTTTTAAAGGAGGTTTGAAGCTACTGATTGAATATATATATATATATATATATATATATATATATATATATATATATATATATATATATATATATATATATATATATATATATATATATATATATATATATATATATATTTATATATATATATTCATAAATGAAAATGAGATGTGTTAATATAGTCCTCTGGAGAAAAGAAAATAAAAGATTTGCTCGATAATTTCACCTTCCACCAGGCCTCTTCAAAAACTTTATTACAACTAAACAGAATAAGTACATACATAAAAATCATAAAAATGTTTTCTTAGCCGGAAAAGAAATTAAAAGAAAAGTTGTCAACATTAAGATTAGGTTGTTTAGTTCATAAACAAATGGTCAAGAATTAGCAATTCAGAAAAGGCGATAGGTTGTCTAAAGCCTTTCTCTGAATTTGTACTGTTGGGAAACAATGTGAAGGATTAAAGGGTCTAATTCATATATGCCCTGACTAATATTAACGTTTTTTGTTTGTTAAAACTTATGCAAGCTGTTTCTAAAAAAAATCTTGTCACCATATCTTTTTCTTTGAATATTTCTGTGTTGTTCCAAAGAATAGGACAGCCACAGTTTTGCCCATGTAAATTGAAAACACTGTTTGGAGATTTTGTTCTTACACAATATCGATATTGGGAAATTCTCTTGTAAATATCTTTTCCGGTTTGTCCAAGACAGAATTTACCACATTCACAAGATATTTTGCAAACCACACTTTCTTGTTTGGAGCTGTTGTAAATGACTGTGCTGGCGTAAGAAAGGATTGCTTTAAAGTTTAATATTCTTAAAGGATAAACAATATCACTGAATGAAGGGGTGGAAAGAGAGAACCAAAGTATTACTCATATCATATTCCTTTTGGTGTTTAAAACTTTCTCTGGTTTAGCTAGGAATAAACATTTTCTATTCAACTGATTGAAAAGTTGTTTTTTATGCTACTTTGGTGACATTTGCAAACTCTTCGCCTAAATTATCAGGGCTCTTAGGAAATTAGATCTCAAAGCCATGTACTTAACACAACGTGTATTAGTCAATTTTGCATTGATCATGAAGTTGTGATTTGTAGCTTTTCTGTGAATTTTGAATTTCTGGCCATTATCTGTTCTTATTACAGGAGTGTCTGAGAAGTTTATGGGGTTATTTGTTTCTTTCTCCTTGGTGAATTTTATTGATGGCACTAAGGAATTAAGATCAGATAGAAATTTATCAATGTCGTGGTTTACACGTAATGATCAAAACTGAATCGACTCATACACTTAATGTTAAGTATATGGCTTTGAGAACTCATTTTCTAAGAGCCCTAAGACTAGTTAGCCCTGTGTGTATATGTATGTGTCTGTGTGTGTGCGCGTACACGTATATAATATATCTATATATATATATATATATATATATATATATATATATATATATATATATATATATATATATATATATATATATATATATATATATATATATATATATATATATATATATATATATATATATATGTATGTATATATATATATATATATATATATATATATATATATATATATATATATATATATATATATATATATATATATATATATATATATATATATATATATACATATGTATAAAGTATATAGATCATTTCTACACATCTAGTTAATCATCCTAAATAACATGTTTACTCTAAACATTAATATTGCAACTTACAGAGCTGAACATTGTCCTGTATTTTTTTTTTTATCAGATACTAGATTGATTCCCTTGTTTGTATTCACGGCTGAGAGGATATATATTCGTATAAAAGAGATAATCTTTTAAGTACTAAAACCAATTAAAATCTCCCAGGAATTTGTATATATTGGCTTGAAAGAGATTAAAGTTGACTCTGTTTTTTAAATTCAACATTGGAATTTCGGTTACAAGAATATTTACGTTTTCAACTCAAATACTTCATTACGAAAATACAGATTAAAAAAAAAAAAGGAAAAAGTTTCGTCAGAATATAGGGCTTTTGGGATTATTATCTAAAAAGCGTCTTCTGCCTTAATATTTGTTCATTGTTTATGAGAGTTGCTGTGATTATGGTAAAATTATACTTTACAATCTGGACTGCCTCTCAGGCCACACACGATATTTTTCTTGCTTGTTTTGATGGGTTTCATACCATTATTGTTTTTGAAATGCTTAGTTTTAGACTTTTTTTTAAAGTTGAAGGTCATTGTTCGGAAGCCTCCAGCCAGCATGAAAAAACATTTTTTCCCTGTTAGTTTTCTCGTTTGGTTGTTTTCTGAGGTTATTATCTTCGGCAAAACAATCGTTTTCGATTGTCACTACTCATCATAACCCAACAATGTGGGTCGCTACTTTTTTTAACGGTAATTTTTTAACATTTCTGCTTTCAGTTTGGGCATGGTGCAGAACAGGCCGCCATGCTTACCCACATTTTGAGAGATTCTTGAAAGCTTGTATGATCTGGCAGGCGGTAATGTTGATTGCGCGCCATTTAGCCACAGGTTACAGAAAACGAGCGATGTGAGGAAGGCAGTAACAGAAAACGAGGTTATATAGCTCTATCATATACTGGTGACTTTTCAACATTTATCAATCATATCTCTGAAACTATTAATTAGCGAATGGAAAGATGGGGTGTTTTGAACTCATCTCATTGTGAACTACCTATCTATGTGGGTTTCATAGTTGGGTTGCAGACCGGGTGTAAAGTATAATAATACCGTGATTATTTATTGTTAGAATGTAGACATGCATGTCTAGTTACGTAGTAGGAAGAGGTTCTTTTGTTGACTTGCGTAACTATATTTTAATGTGCTATGGTGAATGATTTGCATTATTTGCATTATTATTAATTTTTTAATGAAATTTTTACTGTCCCAGTTTTACGTCCTTTACGGTCCCAGCGAACCGAATTTCAGGATTAATATTATGGGTAATGAAATACATCTTTTTAATTCTTTAATTGCTTTTCGCAATGCTTAAATGTTCCCAAAACGATATTGTTGCCCAGAAGTCTAGCATGTACGTCAGATGAAAAGGCAAGCTAATCTTTTAAGCTGTTGTTTACTCGCCTTGCATATTTTTGTTCATTCTGACAAAAATGAGGTATTCTTCATAGTAGTTTCATTCTTGCTTACATGGTGAATGTTATTTATACTAGAGCTAGTATGTAATAATAAACGAAAAAATAATGTATGTATATATATACAGTATATTATATATATATATATATATATATATATATATATATATATATATATATATATATATATATATATATATATATATATATATACTCGTATATATATATATATATATATATATATATATATATATATATATATATATATATATATATACTGTATATATATATATATATATATATATATATATATATATATATATATATATATATATATATATATATATATATATATATATATATATATATATATATATATATATATATATATATATATATATATATATATATATATATATATGTATATATATATATTCGTTTATATTGTCATTTCAATTATTACTGAGTTTTAAACTTCATTGCATAGTGTAGAGAAATTATTAAAAATTTTTAACATCAATTTTATATTGAAATATGATGATCCCCGCTGCTGGGAGAAAGGGAGCTGGGGATCTGCACGATACATATAACATTTTACCAGGGTCTAAAGCGATGTCAGGCAGGGCAGCCGATTTACGGCGTACCCCAACGCCAAATCAAAGCCCTTCAAAAGAAGGCATCGTGCTTACCCTATATGGAAAATGGGAAATAGCACGTTAAACGAAAAAGAAAAAGAAAGAAAAAGATGATCTTCAGAATAAATATCTTTTCAACGACAAAGCCCGTTCTTGGTAGGAGGTTGCTGTAAATAAATGGCAGTGTTAATTTACCTTGAAGAAAGGAACAGAATTTTGTAATGTTTTTTTGTTAACGTAATACGGCGCATTTTATTGTGGAGATAAAAGTAAAATGGAATACCAGGCAGCACAGATCGAGAAATTTTCTAATGAATTCTTGCTTATCATACATTTTTTTTCTAGTATATATAACGTGGATATTACAAATAGCAATCGCGGGTAAAGATAAGTTTATATTTCTGACAATGACGCCAGTAAAATCTTTGACTGGGACCAGTATCCTCTTTATTTGTTATGACGTTTACAGGACATATTCATTGTTGCCATTACTTCGTCGTTGAATAAATAAATAAGAGAACATTCCTTTATTATGAAGCTTACAAAAAGGGATTGTTAAAAAAAAATAGCAACTTTTGTGTCGTTGGCATATTAGGGAACTTCCCTGTCCGGGTTAGGAAATATGCAAAACAGGAAGCTTTCACGAGAGCAGACCTTTGCTGAAGTCAGTCCCCATAATCGCATTATTACTTTTTCCAAATCTGGTTTTATCTACCATTTTAATTCCCCTCAAACTCATTCGGCTGTCGCAATTCCAGCAATGGACTGCTAATGCCGGTTTTAATCAACAGTTCTTTTGTGTTCCCGGCACGTTTTTTCTGAGAATTCTACGCGTCTCCTGTCAGGAAAATCAGTGAAGAGGTTGTCAAAAAGTTTTTGATTCCTTTGATGCCGTGAAATTCACATTTATGTTGTGCAAGAGTCGCAAAGTTTGACATCACGAAAAATAAAAAATCATTGTCAGTATATGACTGTAGCGACTACTTATGAACCCGTGTTATTTGGTAGACAAATTATCTCCTAATTTACCATCCGCTTTCCTGCCGATGCGTAAGAAATTCCCAAAGAATCTTATGTTACAGGGTTATTATTCATTGGTAAAGAAGCTCTCATAGAATTATTTTTTATTCCAGGATAACGAAAAATAAATTATAGAAGGAGGCTACGTATCTTGTTAGTTTATTTATTCTTTACTGCTTGTTTTTAGTATTTGCCGTCGAAGCTGATATATATATATATATTTTTTTTATTCTGACATCTGTTGGCAGTGTTATCGTACTAAGCGTATTTTAGGAGAGTAATGCGATTGAAATTTGAAAGGTATTTCATGTGAGACCTTGTTGGTATTGACTACGTTTTGAAATCATTTGTATAATAATTTAATTATTCATTACTGTTCTATATGTCTCTGCGTCACGATTATAAAGAAAAGAAAACCGGGCTGAACTGAAGTTTCTACATGTCTGTCTACTTATCTGTCTATCAATCTATCAATCTGTGTATCTATCTATCTGTCTATCTATTTATCTACCTATCTGTATGTCTCTGTAGAGTAGATGATAGATTCGATCGGAAAATTACCGAAAACAGACTACTTATAATAAACACCACGCATCACTTTTGATACATTTAAATGAAGCAGTTCATTTTAGATCAGGAAGTATAACACGACAGAGCATTTATATTCTTATGGTACGCTGTAATTTTACAACGATTTTGATACTCATAGCAGTCTCATTCAGTGTCTACCATCCATGAAAGAATATTATTATTCTGCTATCTCGTTGTGCTCACGTTATAGATACTAATGAATGTAAATGAACGTCTCCCGGTTAAACATACGATCCTGTTTGAAAGAAAGGAAAAGACTGCTTTTAATGTGAAATGTTACCACATTAAATGGATCATTTACCTCTTAATAATACTTTAAAGGAGTCCGCTTAAATAACTTGAAGTGAAGAGATTCAAAGCATGAAGAGAAATAAAGAAATGATGGGAAGAAAATGAAAGAATATAACAAAGAAATAATAAAAAAAAAACATTCGAATTTTAACAATGACTTGAAAAAAGAGAATATAAATTAGAATCAATCATAATAAATTAAAATAAGGTCAAACATAATAATAACCAAAGAAAAGATGGTAGCATAAAACAATCATGATTGTAAAAAAAAATCAGAGAGGTAGCAAATGAAGAAAAATCGTATGAAAAAAAGAGAATTCACTCAAAATTAGATATAATAGTTATAAAAAATAGTGAATAAAAGAAAACAAAGTAGGCGTAAACAGAAAGTTTACTAAAATTCACAATACCAAGCAATAGCGTAATTCCCGAATGGCAGGCAGGCCTGAGAAGAGGTAGGAATATAGGAGTAAATTGAATCAGTTACTATAGTAGTCCGCCTAATAAATAGGCAAGGAACCAACACACTGTATCACTTGAGTTAACTAATGCTTATGAGTATTTTTTATGAGCGAGCAGACATCTTTCTTTTAAAGAAATTTTTGTCAGAGAAACATCCGTTCATGTGCATCCATCATTCAAGAAATATGGTACTGTCTACAGTATGTATAGGATAGAATTGGTTGAAAAGAAATCAATGTAGAGATACAGCAATACCGCGCGTATGTGAAAAGTTAAGTATATCTTAGTTTAACCAGACTACTAAGCCGATTAACAGCTCTCTTAGGGCTGGCCCGAAGGATTAGATTTATTTTAGGTGGCTAAGAACCAAGTGGTTAACTAGCAACGGGACCTACAGCTTATTGTGGAAGCCGAACCACATTATGACGAGAAATGAATTTCTATCACCAGAAATAAATTCCTCCAATTCTTCATTGGCCTGTCGGAGAGTCGAACGCTGGGCCAACAGCGTGCAACTCTACTCACCCACCAATGAAGAACGCGCATATATGAAAAAGTGGATCATTGATTGGAGACGGTTGGGTTATGCCAAGATGTTTGAAGAGGACAAGAGAATAAAACGGGCGATAATACCTCATTTCAACTGAAGGAAAAAGAGCCACGAAAATAGTAGGGCTGATGTGGTAACAGAAGGTCTGAAACTGAGAGGCCTCATGAGGCAGCTAATGCTGTGGGCTTATGTGCCACACATATGCACTTCTACCACACGCCTTTGTCGTTTCAGAAACAAAAATTGGCGTTGAAAGAAGAACCTTCAGATTGCACAACAAACCTCGAGAAATGGGACTTGGCAGCCCTATGCCCTTTGCTTAATTTAACCGAGGTAACTTTGGTATTCATTTAAATAGTGGGTAGCAATCAAGCTTTATCCGGAGTATATATATATATATATATATATATATATATATATATATATATATATATACATATACATACACATTCATTATGAAGTGAATTTAAAAACTTCCAAGTCTCACCCTTTCATGTTCTAAACGACTTACACAAGTGTGAGCACTTCTTGTTCATATTACCTCTAAGCTAAAACTCTTCAGAGTATTAGGGTGTAAAGTAATGTTCAGTGATTTTTTGGAAACTGAATTTTCTTAATATCGGCTCAAACACACTTAATATTAGAGAAAATGGTTTGTTTACTTTATCATATATATATATATATATATATATATATATATATATATATATATATATATATATATATATATATATATATATATATATATGTATATGTATGTATGTATGTATATATGTATGTAATATATATATATATATATGTAATATATATATATATATATATCTTCTATATATATATATTTTACATATGTACATATATTTATGTATGTATACGAGTATATTAAGGTGTGTTTAAATGCCCGTGATAAATCAATGTATTACAATCTCATAATTCTTTGGTCTGCATTTTCAAGTATTCTCCACCATTTGCGGTAAAAAAAAAAAGAGGTGATTCTTAATTCTAAATACCTGTTCTTCTGAAGGACATGGCAGGCATAATTTGCATTACCTGTTAACACTGCTCATTTGGGTACAGGCAGCGATCCATAGTGAATCATGAATCAAGAAATTTAGGCTGCCAGCCAAGAAGGGACACTCAGCGCGTAAGTAGCTCAAAACAGGAAGTTGAAGTGACTGGACAGCAAGGTAAAGAGAACCACAAAATGCATAAGTCGACGTACCAGGATCTATAGATGAAACTGGGGAAAAATATCTCAGTTGCACTATCCCGTTATGGGGCGATTCTTAGTTATCCTTTGCACTGAGGCATTTGCTTGAGTCACTAATTGCATTTTAGTTGAAAAGGTGGCAATGAGAACTCATATTTTTTGTACTCAAGGTGGTCACGATCGTTAATTTTAACAATGTTCGTCCTATTTAAATTGTGCAAATGGATATATTTTGGCTTTATCTGTATTTTAAAAATAAAATATTTTGCCTGACGTTCATCTTTTATTGGCATATTTAATTTTTTTTTATTTCTTTCTGCAAGAGAGAGCCAATAATAATGTTTGCTGAAGTAAATCTACATTATTTCAACTTATCATGATGGATTCACCGACAGATGATTGTAAGTTATTCTTGTAATATCTTGAAAAATCTTAATCTTACTGCTGGCTGACCATTAACCCTTTCTATGTTTCTGGTTATCCAAGTTTTTCTGAATTTTTATAAGATTGATCATGGGCCAATAAGACAGATTCCTCTCTCTCTCTCTCTCTCTCTCTCTCTCTCTCTCTCTCTCTCTCTCTCTCTCTCTCTCTCTCTCTCTCTCTCTCTCTCTTAATCGTTTCATATTTGTGTGTTTGTTCGCCCTTTATATTTCCATTTTATAAATTTTTGCTTTGTACAACAGTATCTTTATGTCTTAACATCTGTTCTTGTTCCATATTTGGACGTTGTTTCCATAAGTCTCTCTCTCTCTCTATTTGTCTCTCTCTCTCTCTCTCTCTCTCTCTCTCTCTCTCTCTCTCACCATTGCGTGAGAGGAGGATTTTCAGAACCTGAAAGATTACAATTGTGGGGAAGATATATTGCTTTCCTCATAAAGTTAACTGCAAGTAAGTGAAGTCTCCTCGTTGTTCAAGTTTTAAACTCTGAAATATGTCACTTTTTATATGTTACGACGTCTCAATGACATGAGGAGTTCATAAGCTACCCTGTAATGCATTAGCTTTAGGAATTAATATCGGAGACATTGCGAATCAAAGGCGGATATTCTTTTTTTTTATTTTTTATCATACTCTAGTTTTTAGCTTTTAGTTTAGGAATATAGTTTTTTCGTTCTTTGAAAAATCCGGAACTTGACCAATTTCATGAAACTGGAATGCCTTTTTTCTAATGCTAGGGATACGATATTGTATAACACCTACTTACCAAACTCAAAGGAAAGAACTTTTGAACTGTCTACTTTCAGAATAAAAACGAGGCTATAGTTGCTAAACAATCAAATTTCCCCAAATATATACATTAAAGGAAAAGAAATAACTGTAGCTTTCCTTACAGATGGCTGAACAGGGATTTCAGTAAGTCACATCAACTTCTGTTTTATACTGCCTCATCATATTATATTTACTTACATGTATTTGACATTCATGCCGCAATCTTTCAGGCATTTGTTCATGCTCATCATCTTTTCCCCTCACTTTCAGTTTACATCTATTTCTTCTTCGTCGTTTAACGTGCTTTTCCCATTTTTTTTATATGGGGTAAGCACGATGCCTTCTCTTGAAGGACTTTGTTGGCGTTGGAGGTGATCTGGCCTCGATCGGCTGCCTGACATCGCTTAGACCCATTGGCGCATGTGTACATGTATTGTACCAAATCAGCTCCCTTTCTCCCAGCAGCGGGAGTTGAGCAGTTAGGTCGACAGTTCGGGCAGAAGTGTGAGGTGTCTGTTATGGCTTTAGAAGATGTTGGAGTGGCTTTGTTTGTGTGTGTATTAGTCTGTAACACCCGTTTGCTTTCAGCAAACCTATCCGTTGATTACATACATAATCCCGGGGTGTCTACACGGATAGCAAAGTGTCCGCCTCTCTGACCAGTCGGCACGGATTTGAGCCGCATACAGACCTATATGAAGTCCGAGGCGGCTGCTCTGCCGACCTAGCCATCGAGGCTCTTTTCAGTTTACATCTATACCAGGCGCTTAAATTAATTTTGGTGTACTGTGTCTATGGAACCTCTTCTTAATATAGCCGTCAACTGTGTGTTATCACAGATTATCACTTCTGCTATTCTGTTCTCCGAATCCTTTTCTTCGCTCTGTTTTTGGACACATAGACACAAACAGGAGACCTGGAGACCAGGCTATTCTTGGGTGAGAACTATGCGAGGTGGCTCTGGAGTTAAGTTAATTGATGGAATTTCAAAGAGACGCTCTGATCGCTTGGCATTAGAGGCGATAGAAGGTGATACTTGCTAATGTAAATATAAACTAAAATTGCTTGCGAAAGGGAGAGGAAAACAATTTAATTGCTAAATGATAACAAGTCTATGAATACTAAAGGTTCTGAAGAAATGTTTATTTCCTTAAAGTTCATTTCAAGTAGATACCCTTCCATCTAAGTAACGGTCATATCCGTTCAGCTACCAGACTCCTAAAATTCCTCATGTCTTTAATTTCTTTTTCATAAAATCCCAAACATTCGTCTGCACGTCACATTATACTGAAAATGGTAAATGATAGGAATTTCAGTATTTAAAGATAGCTTGTTTTGAATTTTTGTATATCGTTGCTTATGGTATTTTTGGCTCTATTGATTAATATGTAAACTCAAAAAAAGTTATAGTTCAGTGAAAAACCCCACGGTAATGCGTGCATTAAATGTGTTCGCCATCAGCAGAGCATTCACTGATCACTGCATTGATGTCTTCATGTGTTAAACAGGATTTATTCAAAATGCCAAAGAAACATTTTCACTTTCTCGAAAAACCATTTGGACGTAGCAATAACAGTAATTAAAGGTCAGAAGATTAAGTATTTTGAAATCACAGGATGGAATGATATTCCAAAGATGGATAAATGAGCTTACTAACTTTAAGCACGGTTGGCGTTACACACATAGGATTAGAAATTTGTTAGGCATCCCGGTGTTGAGAATGAAAACTCATCATGCATGCCTTTGTTTGCTTTTAAAAATTCAGAAATTTCTTTATTACTAATCCTGAATAAAGTTACTCTAAACTGAATCTTATTTCATTTTTAGGAATATCTTGTAACCCTACCAGCTACACAAAGAATGCTCTGGGTGCATGAAATGGATTTAGTATGGAAACTTAAAGTAGAAATTCCATATATGTATATATATATATATATATATATATATATATATATATATATATATATATATATATATATATATATATATATATATATATATATATATATATATATATATATATATATATATATATATATATATATATATATATATATATATATATATATATATATATATATGTATATGTATATATATACATATATTTATATATATATATATATATATATATATATATATATATATATATATACTCTATATATATATATATATATATAAATATATCGTAACCTTCTTGTGTTTGTGGTGTATTATGTAGATAAAATTTTATATGCTTGTCAAACGCGATGCTATCGTTACGATTATCTTTATTATCTACAAAGAAAATCGTATTTATGATTTTAGCAATCAGCATAAATCGCCTTGATTCGTTCACGCCTTTCTGGGGATAATGAGTATGAAAGATGTCAGTTTTAATTTGGAGCCTCGACTTTAATAGATGGACTACGGTGATAAATCATATTTTTGGCCATTTTCCCTTTTAAATTTCCTTGACATTCCCGTATCACCAACATCGCAACACTATATAAAATGACTACTACTATGCTATCACTAAAGCTATATATTAACAATAAAGAAGAGGATGATGAAACCGTCTGTTAGCGGAATAAGGTTTTTATTCTTCAAACTGAAAAAAAGAAGCTTATTTCAGAGGTTATTACTCGCTCCAATTTGCCCCCCACCTTCCAATGTAGTCATAATACTGCACCACCACAAGCAGATGCCTGACCCCTCTAAGGTGGCATCAGTCCATCAGCCTTCTATATGCCATACTGTCAGTTTCCTTTCACGATTGTTGTAGTATTTGCAGCAGTATTGTCTAACTCTAATAAACCAAGCATAAAAGACATCTGTCTCCTGAGCAGAATTATCCACAGTGTGGTCAGCAATTAAGATTATTGAAATCGTACCTCTAAGAATGTAATTTTCTGTGTATCTAAAAGTTCTTTAAACGATGAAGTTGGCCCAATTGAGAAATTCACTCTGCATCGGAAATAGTGGTAAAGCAGCCGAGGCTGCAGTCACTATGACACGATCCAAATGTAACCGTTCTTCTCAAAGTTTATTATAATCTCTATACCCCTCATATGCACTACATGATAGGCGTTATGGAAGAAGGATTCACAACAATAAACAATTAAGACAGATCCAAACAAGTCTGGATGTTGTGTTTCTTCATTTACAAAGGAACCAAACTCGATATAATTTTATCCAGTCTTAGCTTTGAAGTCACTTGTCCCTGACCTCGGTATATGATGAATAACCCATTCAATTAACAAAAGCATATCAAATATTAACATGCTTGAAAGATATTTGTCAGATTCTTCGGCATTCACACTTTATCCAGCTATGAAAATATTTTGAGAATTGCACTATGTTGGATAGATCTGAGTATATTCTCAGAATCAACTCTTTGTGATAGGCCTGTGAAGATAAGAATGTTATCTGTTAGCTGGTTAAACCGTTTATTACTTAATATAACATTTTCAATAATAACCCATTTCTGCTTCCTTTTTGATGTTTTATATTCTGTATAATTGTAGAGATATATCTACTCATTTGTTTGAAGTTCTGTTACGAAGTGGAATGTGTTTTTATGTCCAGTTAGTGGTAAAAAGTGTGGTTACTTTATATCTTTAATATAATGCAATTTTCTACAGCACTGGTGGTGGATTAAATGAAGATATAAACCAAATGGTTTTCTCCATGTTCAGTTCAGTCATTTAAATCACAAGTTATTTCATGTTCATCAGTTTTTATGTGATGATTAAAA
>NC_089742.1:11252109-11262109 GCF_040412425.1 Macrobrachium rosenbergii
TACTTACAGTATATATTTTTATATGTATACACACATATATATGTGTGTGTGTGTTTTGTGTGTGTGTGCGTGTGTGTGTATGCATATATATATAATATATATATATATATATATATATATATATATATATATATATATATATATATATATATATATATATATCATACTGAAACGGTATCCGCTGTGCAGTTATAAATGTAATAAATTGATCAAGACCTTTGATAAATCAAATGATTTACTTTATTGATAAATACAAACCATCTTTACTTTCCAAAAGGGAGCTCATATTATGATAAGTATTCAGAAATTGACATTGAATGCTACAGAGCACTCCTCGTATTTAAATTGCCGAAGACAGCTTTATGACAATCGTTACTTTCTCTCTTTCGTTTAAAAAATATAGAGAAAAGATAAGGGTCTGAATATGAAAAGTTTGGCTTTGCGAACGTGGCTGATTAGAATCTATCCTGATTTGGAGAATGTGCACGAGGCTCTTATCACAATCAGCTACTTATGCCACATACATTTACATTTCACACTACAAGATGTTCAGGTAAACGATGGAATAAAAGACGAAATTCTTGTCTAATTTCTATGGCTGGTTTCGCTGTTTATGTATCAGGGTAACTTCATATTCCAGTTAACTCCGCCAGTTATCTTGGTGGCCTATAATAAATATATACATATTCTAAGAATTTAGATTCTGCAATCGTGCACAATGACATCGTCATATTGTCATCATATACAGTATTACAAGGCTTGTGAGAGAGGTGCGGAATAATGAGCAGGAAGACAAGTACTGCTGGTTTATTGATGTTGTTGTTGTTGTTTTAGATTTAGCTGGCCTTGTGCCAGCACGGGCTCTTGCTCCTAGAGCAGCCCGTAACTCTACGTTGATGATGAGTCTGTGAGATGGGTAGGATAATGAAAACTTTATTATGATACATGAAAGTGATTTTGGTGGGAGTGAATTTTTAAATGAAAATATTTAACAGGTAAGGTTGCAGCCTCTTTCAACCTAAGGTACCCATCAGATGAGATAAAAGTACGATAGCAGTGAGTGTTGGCTAGTGGGAGAAACAACAGATGGAAAAAGAAGAATTGAGTAGTAGGCACAGGTAGCTAGTATGCTAGTTCATTTGGTAATCTAAAGCCATATTCCTTGTCAGTCCTAATTCTCGTGTCTGTATGTGTTTTGTGTATTTGTGGGTGTTGATTGCTGATGGATGGAATGATAGGGGAGAGTGATTTCTAAAAGAGTCAGCATCTAGAGATGAATGGTATGGCTTTTGATTTGTTGTCTGGGTCGGGTCTGTTGTGTCTGGTTAAGAATTGGGAAGGAGTGGGTGGTTAAAGGTATGGATTCTTTAGAGTTACCGTGGTGGTGGGTAGGAGCATAGGAAGCCTGAAAATTCATGGATTTTTTTGTCAGTATGTGCTTTGTTATTTGGGTAGCTGTTCTTTCATTTTCTTCATAACTTGTTCTTAGCTGTTCTGTTTCTGTACAGTCAAGAAGGTAGTGTTCCAGGGGTTCTTCTGGGATTGTTTCACAGTACTTGCATGGTTGAGGATTGTCTAGTTTATTGATGAAAGCGAGCTGCTTATAAAGAGGGGATGCGGACGTCCGCGTAATTCGCAGAGACCGCTGGTACAAAGATTTACAGGTGACCTGAGGTCAAACTAATTTCTTACAAAACAAGACAGGTTCATGCAGAAAATATAGTGATCAATAATGTCTGACACATAACATAAATAACTCGTTACTTGTACATAAAGCATGATTGTTTAGAAAGACAACATATATACAATTTACAATTATGATGATAAGTGATAAATATATATTCCGATCGACCTTAGGTCGATGTGAAGGCACCGAAGAATACGGGATGTTCTCTACAGAGAACGCGTTGAGCAACGAGGACTTTACAGGCTATTCTTTTTCTCAGAGTGAGATAGCAGGGCACTAATGGCATAAATGATTCAGCTTTTAATACCAAGTTTCATTGCTTATCTGATTGTTGATGAATTTTTCAATATTCTTTAACGTCAAGTGATCCATGGCCAATGCTGCAGTAATCTCTTACCTTCTTTGCCTCCACCTTCTTGATTGATGTTGGGAATCTTCTACTTTGTTCTTTTAGTTTGAAGTTCCGAACTAATATGCTTTATATACTCTTTATCATATACAATATAGGTCTCTTTCCTATACTCTCAGTATTTTGGAATTACTTGCAGATTATCTGTAGTTTAAAAATGTCATAAGAATGATTGATATTCTCGTATTGTTTGTTTATTGTTTATTGCAGCAGGTGACCAAGACCATGATGATCATGTGTTACTGTTTCACCTCCACAACCACCAAGCACGAATCTTGGACTCTCTCCCATAGCTTACGAGAGCTGGTGGGAGGAAATGCAATGAAATGAAAGAGTAAAATGAACATAATAACCACAATGTCCCACGAAAATTTACCCTATCCTAAACATTGAATATATTGCTAAAGAGATATATTTTCATTCAGGAGTATAAATAAATGTATATTCTACGTAACCAGTTACCTAACGCAAATTGAGTGAATCTTCCCTTCAGAAATGTGGCTTTAATAAATCCAAGCATTAATGTGTTTCCATTTGCAATATTGGATGAAATGTGAATAGCCATGCATTGTACTTATCGTTTCAATGAATGGCAGAAGTGCCAACGTCACTGATACCCCTGATAATGATACTATTAATTTCCTTGAAAACAAAGCACAAAAATCGTAATATATATCTGACAATATAACCGAAAATAGCTATCACGGCTGCAGTAGTGCTGGAAACGGCATAATGGCATAACGTTAGTAATAATGGTCATTACATAATAGATGGACGATATAGTTCTGTAGAGAAAATTATGAACATTTGTGTGCGTGTGTGTCCTATAGAGAGAGAGAGAGAGAGAGAGAGAGAGAGAGAGAGAGAGGATGGAAGATGGTCCTTTGGTGGACAGATGATTCGCTGCATTTTTTGTAGGATTATTATTATTAGTATTATTTTTTCCAGATTTTCATTACGTTTAGAATAAGCTGAAACGAATATGTTTGTTGTAGGTTGTGGGAGGCAAATGCTAGAAAATAAAATAATGAAATAGATAAAAAATAGAATAGAGTTGAAAAATAAAGTGCAGCAAAACAGAGGATTCTAGAAAAAGAAAATAATTTTATGACAAATAAAACAATAATGTTTTGGATAGCGTCTCATCAGCAATTACCATTAGAACACTAAAGGGTGAGCGAGATATAGTTAAGGGAATTTCCATTTTTAGGTTTGCTTTAACTCAAGGGAATATACATTCATTGGACAAACAAACTTTTTTTCTTTAGAAATAGAAATAATTTCTCTGCTTTTTTCTGTATGAACAGTGTGTCGTTTGATACAAAAACGCATAACAGCACTATTTGTGCATTATAACTTAAAAAGAAAACATCAGTTCAGGAGAATTAGGTGGAAGAGAAGAGGAATTAAGTAGAACCTAGTGGCTGAAAAATTTGTTAAGGTGTGGAAACTAACGGGTATCCTAGAGAGTAATGCTGTAACATTTTTCTATATAATGATACCTTGATACTTAGAATAATATATAGTATTGACTAAAATTCTTTTAATGCACATGATATATATATATATATATATATATATATATATATATATATATATATATATATATATATATATATATATATATATATATATATATATATATATATATATATATATATATATATATATATATATAGATATATTTTGTGTGTGTATGTATGTATGTATATATTATGCTTACTCAAATACCTCATATTTTTCTTTATAAGTTCCTGCCAATCCTTTTTAGCTCGATGATGTATATCGGTTTGTTATAATTAATGAAATTTCAGACTGAAAAATATAGAAACATTCGCCTACTTATTTAATCTATAATTCATTTTAGTTTTTGAAATTCGAATATTCCCTGTAATAGTATATAATCTCAGAAACTTTTGGACTTTTTCGAGAAAGCGGAGAATTTAATTATTGGAAATTCTTGAGAAGCAAGATTTTTTGACGTGAATAAGCTTAAGCTAAACTTTAGAAAAAGGTTATCCAGATTCCATACAAGCAGAATAAAAATTTAGTAAAACCTGGTGATTATCGATCTGGAATTCCAAGGCGGACTTCGCAAAATCGTTTATTCCTAGATGCTTGCTGATTTCTTAAGAATCTTAATTTCTGGAGAAACCTTCGGCATTAACCTTTCTGGAATTCCAACATATTAAACTAAAATTAGTGATAAAACTAAGATGAACATAAAGAGAACTTTTGTTAAAGATTTTATAATGCTTCAGTGAATGCTTCAACAGCCACCCACTGAACATGATTTCATCTCCACTTTCCTTGAAGAAACATCAACTTCATCCATCATAATTTACTTTCTCTCATTCTCTGTATTTTTTTTTTAAAGGAACTACCTAATTCATGTTTGATGTTTTATTTTTTTATGGTTTGTTGTATCATAAGGAAGAATTCCAGAACTTTTTTTGCTTCTTTTCAGATATGATCTGAACATTTTGATGTTTCTTTCGAAATGTGTTGTTAGCCCTCAGGAAGAGAATAGTAGAAAGATGATGCCGTTGCCATATTAGCTACCCAGCACGGAAAATTAGATCACCTGCTACCCTTCATAGAGCTCGTTGTGTGAAGGTAATGTAAGTAGGGATGTCGTTAGTAGGAAAAGAATGAAACCCAGACACGTCGATTTTTATTCATTAACCGCCACCGTACTTGCCTCATACTCCTTTATTGTACTTTCAGTTGGGAAAAAATGTTTTATAATGATACTGAACAAATGGCTCATTCTCCTAGTACTTTGGGGGGCTCAAAAGAACATTCCGTCCCAGTGCTACTAAAATTCTAGATGCAGATATTACCAGCAACCAGAAGAACTAATACTCCTTTTTTTTAATGGTCTCATAGTTTGGGTATTTAGTATAAACGTGTTACTTACGTTGTTGGCATTACTAAGAATAGGATCACGTAAATGTAGATGTGGCGTAGAAATAGAGTGTACTAAAACTGATTTTGCATTGTAGATATCTGTTTTTCATTGGAGTTCCTTGTATATATGAATATTCAAATACGTTACTGAAGAAATATTTTAATGCGTTATTACAATGAAAGCCAACACGTTGTCAGGACACTGATATTCAGCCGGTCTGAACTGCACAAGCGCCTGTGCCATATCTCCCCCTTGGGTGGACAGAAGAAATGAAAACGTCTATAGTCATCCTCATAACAAACATCATGTTACACGACAACCACAACCCTATCAACCACTGGATGTGTTCCTTTATCATATATCTGCCTTCATAAAGAGCGCTCACAAGTTACCAGGTTGCAAATCAACCGGTGGGATCACTCTGCTATTCGGTACATGTGGAATAACTGACTACGACATTGCCATATGTGTTGCGCTATGTGTTCCGACTTATTGTACAGTAGATGCTGAACTGATGTTGATTTTGTTTTTCATTATATCTCTGAAAAGCTCATACACGAAATGTCATATATCTTAAACCTGTAAATAGGTATTAAGAGTGTCTAAAACTTAGTGTAATGATGCCATTGCCAATTCTCGCATTTTTCTCTGTGGAACGTTATAGCGCCCCATACTTCAACGTTTAGTCTGATAGTCGCTTTGTCACTCGCAATCTTGTTCCATCACTAACTCCTAAATAAATATGCAGAATGACGGTAATTTGGTCAGGACTTCATGAATAAATCCGTAGAGTTGGGACTTGTTGTCTTTGTACAATAATTATTTTACTATCCATCAGTCGGTCTATTTATCCTGTGTTTAAGTGTGTTATGGTTAAGAGATGAAAATAGATAAAGCAGCTCACTAAGAAACGAAGATGGCTCTACTCTTCACTTTTCCATAGCAGCAGACAGTTTGAGTTTGGAACATGGGGCGTAATCAGAAATGGGAAGACAATGGAAGGAAATGAGTTAATTGTCTCATTGATGGAGACCATTGAAGGATAAAAGGGTCTGGGAAAACCGAGGAGAAATGAATGTCAAAGCCGGACTGTCGTGGAGAAACGAGTTTTCCAAACTGCCCAACATGTATTGCTGATTTCTACATAATAAGCAGAGAGGAAGGTGATTGCAGCTTGATGGGCATTAGTCGTTCTACCCCCAACCAAATAAATAATAAAATCAATAAAAATAATAATAATTATACCATCAGGGAGTCAATTCTGGTCTAAAATAAACATGCTCTGGTATACAGCCGACCAAAAGAACTAATACAACAGATTTTTTTTAATGGTCTCAGAGTTTTTGTATCTTGTATAAAGATGTAACTAGCGTTGTTGGCAGTACCACAAAAGATAAGATTATACACGAATATGAGATAAGATGTAGCTTTTTGTGCACTCAAACTTACTTTTGCATTGTAGATGTTTGGTACTTGAAATTACATTTCTTAAAATTGCAAAACCACTTTATGCCAGAGAGTATATTTACAGAATCTTGAAATTAGCCTTTTTAATAAATGTCATGATAAATCAGTAGTTTTGAAACTTTGTTTGTTTTTCGAAATTCTTGATGAAAAACAGTTTGTAAACTACCAATGAAGGATTTAGGGGATTAAAATGAAATGAAGATCAAATGTCAAATGATCAGGTGAAGATTAATGCATGTTTAAGTCTAGGAAAATAAAAGCACCTGAAAATTGTAATCAAGTGTAAGCAATGTGTCTGTGAAGCTACATCCGAAAAATTACTGCTGAATAACGTCTCGAAAATTCCTTTGATGTTTTGATAATAGTCGGGCGAATAATCGTGAGAAAAGTCTCTCAACATCTTGTTTTCAAAGATTCAATTAAAAGAAATATGAACCTGGATTACAGCAATAAATCCTTACAGAGGAAAAAATTGCTTTGCTCTCTGAGTAAGAGTTATTGATCATTCCCAGTTTTCCTTTCACCAGATCATGTTTTTCGAAGAGATATTCAGGGACATTAAATGAATGCTTTTAAAGTCTAATGGACACTGAAACACACACACACACACACACATTAGTTGGTCATGCTTTCTGCAAGTAAACTCGAATGACTAATCATTCGGAAAAAAATATCAGTTCTATGTACAAAAACTTTTTATATAAATAAGTAAATGTAAAACAGTGTAATGATAACAAGATATATAACTATTTTTTCAAATTGTGTAGATAGTTTAAACTGATTTTTGGAAGCATTAAAAGGTGTTTCAAATTCGACTTCCTTATAAAGATTGAGCATATAAAGATTGAGAAGTAGATGGGAGTATCAGTATATCCTATGCGTCAGAGTGTGGTGTCTGCTTTTGGTTTCTTGTAAAGAAAGCGTTTGCACAGGATGGCTATTGGTCTGTTCGTCACTTTTTCTGTCCGTCCTCCGTCTCAAAAACTATTGAGGCTGAGGGAGTTGCAAAATTGGTATGTTAGTTATTCACCCTCCAATCATCAAGCATATCAAAATTATAGCCCTCTAGCCTCAGTAGTTTCTATCTTATTTAAGGTTAAAGTTAGCCATGATCGTGCGTCAGGCATCGCTGTAGATGCCAACAACACAGGCCACCACCGTGCCGTGGCTGAAAGTTTCATGAGCCGCGGCTGAGGGCTTCATGGACCGTGGCTGGGAGTTTCATACCGCATTATATGCTGTCCAGAAAACTCAATTGCGCCGAAGAAGTTTCATTGTTTATTTATTCATGGTATAATTTTCTTCGAAGGTTTGGTTTGAGTTCATTAAGATTAAGAACACGCCCTAAAAATTTCATTGTTTTCATTTATGTCATATGTTTATTTTTCATCAAATTAATCAGTCATAGATAAATTACATACATTAATATTTATCACTTTATTTATTGTATGCTTGATTACTAAATCAATATTTTAGTCCCAAAATTATTTTTTTAATAAAACGTAACAGATATAGATGTAATTAAATTGCTGTAAAGGCAGCATTGCCAGCGTACTTTTGGAAAAGAAATGTGTTAGATATTTTACAAGGTAGAATCCACAAAAAGGATTGGTAGAGGAGAACAGCATATGCTTAGAAAGGAAGAGGGTGTGTTTATCAAATGTTTTTACCCATCAATTATGTGAGAAGCTTGAACGCGAAAATGGGAATCTGTTGCGTGACGGCAGAGGCGTATCTGCAGGTGCAAACCTTGGAATGTACGGAAGGACCGTTGAGCTGACTCTCTTTTAAGGAAATGAAGTTTAAATGCCGAACAGGAATAACAGAAGATTGGGAAGAGTCTCTTGAGAAGAATTATTTTAAGATAGGCATTGAGAAAATATAGCGAAGTGATATGATAAAATATCCGCGAAAGTGAAAAGATGGATCAGTGTTTTGAGAGGCTTAGGTTAATTGTAGACTGGAATGATCAGTCCGTGAAGGTGTCTATAATCCGGAGTAATCGGAGTGGCAACAGCAAGACAGAAACTGTCAGCTAGAAGTGTAGAATGGGTAATCCGGAGTGCAAAGGACTAAGTAGCCAGAGGTTTGGAAGTATTTACAAAGTGAAGAAGTGTTAAGTAGCTCATGCAGGGAGTAGCTGCTGTTATGTTGTTGGTATCCATGTAACTATGAACTAGCTCATGGTATATAAGCCTTCTGAAGAGGATTTCATCCATCTGTTCAGCACTTAATGAATGAGCGAAGTAATGCCTTAAATTCTTTTTTGTATAGCCTCAAGTATGAGGAGGAAAACACACTAGTAAAACAAATGTATGTGTATAAATATTTATCTATACACACACACACATATATATGTGTGTGTGTGTGTGTAGATATATATTTCTGCCATTACTGCCATATGTTTTTCCTCTCATAAATGAAACTATACAAGAATTTAAGTCATTATATATATATATATATATATATATATATATATATATATATATATATATATATATATATATATATATATATATATATATATATATATATATATGTTAACTTTATCACATACGCAATTGTTCTGTGCATTAGTAGAATTACTAAAATGACCTCATTCAAACTGGATGGTATATAATGAGTATTTATTCAGAAAGAGTTACAAGCTTTCAAGTATCTGTACAGTGACCGGACGCGTCTGGTTATATGATAAATGAATTTTATCACATCACCTTGATTTATATACAAGCATTAAGCAACAAACATCGTTTAATATCAATTCACTCTACCTCAGAAATAATATATTTTCATATATGTTAACCGAAGGGGAATTTTTTCAGTTGATAATAAGTTCGTCATCTCGTGGGCTCGAAACATGGAAGACAAGAACTAAGGACTACAGTGACGCCTTAAACGACACGGCCTTCAAGGGGGTTATAAGTTGATACCGACTCCCACCTACAATCACTGTCGAACTCAGGTATTTGTAATTAGAATCGATAACAACCCGCCTCAACTAAAAACTAAAAAAAATTCCCTTCGGGTAACACATATGAAAATATATTACGGTAAGAAACGACCAGGACGTTTGTAACGAATGTATATATGAATCATATTGATGTGATAAAACCATTCATATATGGCTGTGAATGACAAACGCACTGCACGGTTAACATGGCGAGGTAGGTTTGATATCAATTTTTTAGTACAAGCCCTGAGTTCTGACAATGATTTTGTGATTGGAGTCGGTATCAATTTATACCTCCCTTGATGGCCGTGTCATTTAAGGTGTCACTGTAGTCCTGAGTTCTGGTCTTCCGGGGTTTGAGCCCAAGAGGTGATGAACTTATTATTAACTAAGAAAATTCCCCTTTGGATAACATATATGAAAATATATTATTTCCGAGGCAGAGTTAATTGGATATTAAAGGACGTTTGTAGCTTAATGTCTGTATGTGAATCATGGTGATGTGATAAAATTCATATTAATATGAGTGATAAAATTCATTCAAAATATGGCTGTGTGCGACAAACGCACTACACA
>NC_089742.1:11264609-11272109 GCF_040412425.1 Macrobrachium rosenbergii
ATATCAGGAAAAATCGTACACTCCACAGTAGTGAGGAAATGAAGGAAAAACACAAGAGGACGCACGGGAAATGAACACCTATATGAAGAGGGGGCAAAGAAAGGCCAAAGTCACGAGGGGTTGAGGGTCACTCAGGAGGAGGGAAGGCAATTATAGGATTAAAAATACCCAGCACACAGATATAAATACAGCTGGACTATGCTTCTGGTCATTGTACGGATACTTGATAATGAGGACTCTGTCCAAGAAAGCTTGTAGCTTTTTTTTTCTAAATAAATACTATACTACATAAGATACCTTCTAGTTTGAATGAGGTCCTGTTAGTAATCTATATATATATATATATATATATATATATATATATATATATATATATATATATATATATATATATATATATATATATATATATATATATATATATATATATATATATATATATATATATATATATATATATATATATATATATATATATATATATATATACATACACACACACACACACAAAACATTGGCACTTTTCATGCTAAACTTAATCTGCACTCACTTTTCTCTTACTATCAACCATTACATTTAACTTCAGATCCTTATACGAGTCACCTGGTACTACTCCCCCATCCACACATACAGTACACTCTATATTTACGGATAAGCATAACCGAAATTAACCCTTTTGCTGCGGATTTGCAAATACAAATACGTACGTTTCACAGCACTGTGCAAATTTTCAATGAAAAATTGAAAATGCTTAAAATTTACTGAAGCCAATTTTTGTGTGTTCTAGAACCATTCTATTTTCAGAATTTAACATTTATTTTGCTTGGATATGTCATTTTCTGACTTGAATTATTTGATAAATGGGTAAAAATTCAGAAAAATCACAAAAACTCCTTTTCTTAGATGACTTTATTAATTTCACTTCAATAACTTTTTACTTAATTCATCAATGCCCCACACACTTATTTTCCACATTGGCAACGCTTTTGTACACTTTATAGGTATGATATGCCTCAAAACATGGAATGATACAAAGAGGTGGCTTTTCAACACATTGATCACAAAAATAGGTTGTTTGCCTTCTCTTATATTCTCCTTTACCTTTCTTCAAACAATTTTTTGGCAAGATAGAGCATACAATACATTGGGCTTGTGGTTTTTGGCAACATACTGTGCTGGAAAATGCCTTTCAGTTAATCTACATTCCATAGGATTTGAATATCTACCCCTTCTTTGAGTTTTGTCCTCTTATACCCTTCTAACAAAAGTGTTAATAATTTTTCTCTGAATTTTTTTTATCAAGCTTAGCAGTGGGATTCTGAATATTTTGTAACATATGTTTGAGTTTACTAATGCTGCCTCAACCATAAAGCGCCAAGTGGGTTGGTACCATTTCTTGCTCTTTCTTTTGTGAGGATATGTTGGACAAAGTTGATCAAACTTATCAACTCCCCCCCATATACTTATTATATTCTACATGAACACAAGGCTAGTGAATTTTTCTGTCACCCTTCTTTGAAAAAATTTTCACTTTATATGTACCTACTTTCCCAAAACTAGATAGTAAATTAACACTGGTAAAGCTCCCTTTTTCACTATCATTTGTTTCATATCAGCTGGCAGACCCTTCCTATTCATCCTAACTGTTCCACAAGCTAAAGTTTTTTTTTTTTTTTCTGGAGTAGTTTGTCATAAAGGGACACACTGTTATAAAAACTGTCCATGTAAATAGTATGACCTTTGGTTTCATAACCCTAACAAAGACATAACAACATGAGTACCCAACCCCTTCTAATGGCTGACGTGCAGAATCCTTCCCCAGTATATACATTAAATTTAAGCAGGTAACCAGTATGTGCATCTGTCATTGGACCATACCTTTATTCCCATTTAGTTGAAGGCTTTGATGGTAAATATTGTTTGAAAATTAGCCTACCTTTGAATTTCTTTCATCAATACTGATTTCTTTATTGCTAACATAGTACTTCCCATACAAATCTTGTACCCTATCTAATACTGGCCTAATTTCAGAGAGCCTATCATTTCCATCTTTCTGATCATTATCACTAAAATGAAAAGCTGACCTAATCATCTGATATTTATCCCTTGAAAACACTTCTCTGAATCCACTAAAGCAACTCTCAATCTTGGGTTTATGAAGTGTACCCATAGTTATTTCAATAGCAACAACAACTTTCATATCATCAGCAGTTACTTCTGGCCACTGGTGGTATCTTGACCTTTTTGGCAAAGGTTGTTTTGTAGCTATCATTGATTTAAAAATACTTATTATTTTCTTTGCAACATGTTCATAAAGTTTTTTCTGAAAAATCTTGTGAAACACTCATACGGATTTAAGTTTTCAAAATCTGTTACCTCATTGGAAGCTGTGTAATCAAATACATTACCTAATTGTGTAGGATTATTGTTATTATAATTAATTTTATTCCAATGTAATGAATCTGTTACATCAACTGTGGTTGATGAGCATGTCGTTGGGATGTCTTCATCCTCATCTTCTTCATCCGTGGTATCATCATAATCATTTGGCATAGCATCGTCAATATCTGACCCAAATTCGGAATCAGATCCAAATAAAATGTCATCAATTTCTTCCAAAGATACTTGAC
Organism: Macrobrachium rosenbergii; assembly: GCF_040412425.1. Taxonomy (NCBI): domain Eukaryota; kingdom Metazoa; phylum Arthropoda; class Malacostraca; order Decapoda; family Palaemonidae; genus Macrobrachium; species Macrobrachium rosenbergii. The sequence continues at coordinate 11,267,240 of NC_089742.1, forward strand.
GAGAAGTGGAGGCCATCTTATACCTATAAAAGCAAAGAAAAAAAAAATATATAATTACTAAGGTTAAAATACACCCAGAGTTAAAGGGAAACATTAAAGGGATAAAGTCAGCTGACTAATAAAAACAAAACAGTTATGAGTACTTTGCCAATAGTATATTAAATATTGGAATTTACTAGTAAATGTGAAGTTTATTCTATTGAAAAGTAAGAATTTATTCACAAATTTTATGTCTTATATCGAAAAAGAAGGGACCGATAGATATCCGTAGCAGCTAGCCTACACGACAGCTGACGAATGTAAACAAAACTTCTGGTTTAGGAAACGAAGCTTCTTTTCTCTAAATGTAATAGGCATTTGACTATTAATCATTTACTTAAGTAAATATGTATATCAATATCTTGAAACACCATTATCTGTCACATTTTGAACTTCATTCACGATGAAATACGTATAGTCGTGTAATTGTCATGGCAACCACTCAGATCCTAATGTAAACAAACTCACTTTCGCTAAAGGAACTTTGGCTAGCGTAATATTACGATAAACCATTGATTAATATTAATTTACATAGCAAAATACATATGCAGCTATCGGAAAGTACGGATATATATCATAATTTCTTGTGAACATAGCGTAAAAATAAAAGAAATTTACCAAAATCTGCAAATGACTTGAGAGAAGACTGAAGAGCGCCCCAGAGAGTGAGTAGTTCATAAAATTGGCAACAGATAGCAGTATGTAGAAGCCAAATACATCGTCTACAAGAGACGCTTAGCAAAAAAATTCTTACGTGGCGCGGAGAAAAGTCATTCTCCGCAGCGAAGGTTCAGTTTTTTAAAAGTTATTATATAAAAAAATGCATTATAATGTTTACATGCATGATAGTCTCACAGAAGAGGTGGTCAGGCACCAGAGTTTGTTAACAGATCGCTGGCATAGCAGTAATCGTGGACGCCAATGCAGTATAATTAATATGGCGGAACTATATTACCTAAACATGCATAAATAAAACATTTACATTTGTGACACACACTTTCACACACACACACACACACACATATATATATATATATATATATATATATATATATATATATATATATGTGTGTGTGTGTGTGTGTGTGTGTGTGTGTGTGTTTGTGTTTGAGTGTGTGTGTCTTTAAGATTATATATATATATATATATATATATATATATATATATATATATATATATATATATATATATATATATAGAGTATAATGTGAGATTATGTGTATGTTTTGATTTGATGTCCATGATTTTGAGATGTCTTTATTTCTTACAGATGACTCTTGTGTTCTGTATTTTGATATAATTTTCAGCTATTTCATATGTTTTGAGGTGACTTTGTAATGTATAATTACTCATGTTTGTAACACACACTGTTTGTGGAAGTTAAAGAGAGAGAGAGAGAGAGAGAGAGAGAGAGAGAGAGAGAGAGAGAGAGAGAGAGATATTTTTGAACCATTATCGGATCACCACAGCCTGTATTGACACAGGTGTTTGGGGTGAAGGCAGAAAGGCAAGGGCCACTTTGCTTATCTTGATGAGTGACAGGCTTCAGCCAGAATGCTTTATTATATGTTTATCATGTGTGTCTGTTCCATAGTTATTAACTTTGTCTATGCCTATTATGTTTTCATAATCTGAGTAGAAAAGAATGAGGAAGTGAAAGAGATGAAGTTCACATGCTGACAGCCGAGCCAGTTTGGTCTCAAAATACTTTTTCTATTTACCCAGCTGTTTAACCCAGTACAGGAAATGTCAATTTTGAGATAAGGAGCTTGAAGCTCCAATTCTGTATGCATACCATACATGTATACCTGCATGGATAATGTATGTATACTTTATGTATCATGTATACTGAGAGGTGGAAGGAGATATCCGTTATTCAAAGACTGAAGGGACTAGTTAGTAATCCTTTAGGACCCACCATATATATTCAAGGGAAATCAGAGAGACCCAGGAGTTGCCTTGGCAAATTCAAAGATAGCAGTTCTCTCTCTCTCTCTCTCTCTCTCTCTCTCTCTCTCTCTCTCTCTCTCTCTCTGGTACAATATTGTGTCTAAAGGTTATATATATATAAAGTTAGTTACCATCCTTCCACAAAAGCATAAGTTTTGTCAAATTCACCCACGAAGTGTATACATTTTGTAAGAAGGATCTAAGGTGTTTATATTGTGCAAGCATTGTGAAAGTGAGTTTTGCTATTTTCTGTTGAATCTCACTTGATATGTTTTGTGCTGTTATTGTGATAGAGAACTGTTATTTTGATAAAAGGTGGATAATATCTCTTATAGTGAGTTCTAATGTGTCTTGCTGCTAACTATATTTTACTAAGTACATATCATTGTGACTTGGCAGTGTTGTCTTTGAGGAAGTTTTAGAAAGACGTGAGTTTAGCTTTTTTTTTTTTAAGTGAAGGTAATCTTTTGAAAGATTGATATCATCTTTAAACATATTTTTGTCTTAGTGAAATTGCCATTGGTATATTTCCATTTCTGCACATTTCATTCTTATATGTCTGTGTTATCATATTGCTCCAATTTTATAATTACACAGTGTTTTCCAAAGTTTGTGTTGGTGACTACTTAGCATTTTGTTGATGCATACTTATTGTTGAGATCTCAGTGAATACCTGTCTTGACTCCCATTTATTAATGTCTTAGTGAACACTTGGGCTACTTGCAGATGTTCAGACTTATATTTAAAACTTGAGTGAGAGTTAATGGTTCAAATTTTTCTTAACCAAATTGCTTTCTTGATAAATTAAAGTTTTGTGAATTAATCTTGATTAAGAAATACTTAAATCTTACAGTTTTGTCAAGTAATAGTAAATGTTTTTGAGATTGTGAACTCTGCTATAACTTTTGAACTTAGAAATAAATTTGTCTGTTTAAAGTTTTAAAAGCACAGTGTTTCATTTTGACCACCAGTGATTAGAGAAATTAATGAATGTGTACAAGGTAAGTGATATAGCTGTCTAGTTCTCCTTTATCAAAGTGAAATAGAACCAGGGAAACCGTTACAGTGTTTGATGAAGTGATGCCCATTTTCCACTAGTCTGTTTATAGCCTATAACTTGCTACCTCACCCATAACTTGATAAAGTTACATTAATTTTTCAGTCTTAATATTTTTGTTATGAGGTTTCAAGTGTCTGGCTGAAGTGAGGTAACTTTTGGTCCTATTAATTGTGTAATAACCAGGTACTTGATCACTTCATGACAATATATATATATATATATATATATATATATATATATATATATATATATATACACATATACACCCACACACACACACACACACACACACATATATATATATATATATATATATATATATATATATATATATATATATATATATATATATATATATATATATATATATATGGATCGACAGTTAGATGGAATTATGTAATTGCAGTAAACAAATGACGAATTATAACCAATAAGAATATGATACTCATTTTCAAGTGTACAGACTCAGTTGCAAAACAGCGGGAAACAAAATATATTTAAAATGATAAGCTGTTTTTTATCTAAGGGCGAAACAATATTAATTTTGGATACTTATAATATTGAAAAGGCTGATGCACTCCTAAAGACATCCCTTGCACCATTAAAAATAAAAAAAGCAGCGAAGAAAAATAACGAAACGATAAATTTATCAGAAATCTGTTTATTGAAAACATTTTATGGTTAGAATATATTTCTAAATTCTGTATTAGAGTAAAAATGGAATAAAAAAAGTGGGTTTTGTGGTTAGATAGGGAATGTTTACTTTAGAATTCCCCAGTGAGGGAAAAAGTTTAGGTTAATCCTTTTCTCGACTTGGCAAGTAAACACTTTCCTTTTATTTGAGAAAGGAAAATTCAATTTGTGCAGTACCGTCCCCAGTTTTCGATTTTCATGTAAGATTACTTCTGAATTCTTCATAAAGCATCATAGGTACAAAAATATATTACTTGCGCATTTCCTGTCATAAAAATGGCTAATGTAAAAACTAAACTATATATATATATATATATATATATATATATATATATATATATATATATATATATATATATATATATATATATATATATATATATATATATATACATATACCAGTAGTATATAAATATACATTTCCCGTGTCTTGCTGCTTCTCTCGTGTCACACCTTATTAACACGGATTAATGCATTATATAATGTTTCTCTTCCAGATATCCTTTTACTTATGCAATATAAGAAAATTCCAGGGGGTGGAAGTGTAAATGCTATAAAAGATTGACTTAGAGCCTCCATCGACCTTAACCATATCCCCACGGCATTTCCCCGAAAATACTGCATCTTTAGGAATAACCCGCATCCTTCTCACAAGGATAAACTCAAGAAACAACATCCCTCTTGTCACTTCCGGCTTCAGGTCAGCCCATAATCCAATGATGTCCTCTTCCGTACGACGAACCTCGGCGCCAATATCGGAAGCACTTGCTTTTCAGTGCGGCTCCTGCGCTGTTTTCAGATATTTTGTCAAAAGAAAGGACCTTAACCGTCCAATATTGCTTAAACTTTATATGTGAATCGACATTTCTCCCTTAAACCTGGTACACTTATCTTGTGAAATTCTTCCAGTATATAGGCTACTCTTCGTTGTGTTTGTGTCTCGTAAAAAAAAAAAAAAAAAATATATATATATATATATATATATATATATATATATATATATATATATATATATATATATATATATATATATATATATATATATATATATATATATATATATATATATATATTTTCCTAATGATCAGTATAATTCATCATTATACTCTTAAAATTTGTAAAAGTGGG
>NC_089742.1:11274609-11312109 GCF_040412425.1 Macrobrachium rosenbergii
ACGTTTGTAGCTATCTGATTGTATATGAATCACGGTGATGTGATAAATAGTCATAATATGGCTACGTGCGAGAAACGCACTACACGGTCAACATGGCAGAGGTGGGTGGATATCGTCTCCAAACGCAAAACACCTGAGTTCGACGGGTGAGATGATGGGAGATGTTATTCACTTATACCTCTCTTGTGGCCGACTGCATTAGTGCGTCACTGTAGTCCTGATTCCTCGTCCGTCGCTGGTTCGACCCCACGGGACGGAGGACTTATTATCAACTAAAAATTCCCCTTCGGTAACATATATGAAAATATATTATTTCCGAGGTAGAGTGAATTGGATATTAAAGGACGTTTGTAGCTTTCTGATTGTATATGAATCACGGTGATGTGATAAATAGTCATAATATGGCTACGTGCGACAAACACACTACATGGTCAACATGGCAGAGGTGGGTGGATATCGTCTCCAAACGCAAAACACCTAAGTTCGACGGGTGAGATGATGGGAGATGTTATTCACTTATACCTCTCTTGTGGCCGACTGCGTTAGTGCGTCACTGTAGTCCTGATTCCTCGTCCGTCGCTGGTTCAACCTCACGGGACGGTGGACTTATTATCAACTAAAAATTCCTTCGGTAACATATATGAAAATATATTATTTCTGAGGTAGAGTGAATTGGATATTAAAGGACGTTTGTAGCTTTCTGATTATATATATATATATATATATATATATATATATATATATATATATATATATATATATATATATATATATATATATATATATATATATATATATATATATATATATATATATATATATATATATATTGTTATGCGTGGGCTCTGGTAGATGAGTTTCTTAATTAATTAATGTAACTTATGTAGCCCTGCTTCTCCAAGGACACACATAAACTGTCAATTTAAGCTAAAAGTTACCCTCAAAAGACAGACAATTGCTTAATTGGTTGAGATCGCCAGTCGGAACATGTATGGAATAATGGATTACTTTGTAACAAAAGAATTACATCAAACCCCTTTCATTACCTTACCTAGTCCCAACAAAAGAAAAAATGTGCTGTGATAGCAAAGGAAATTACACGAACCATTAGTCATCTTCTGACAGTTAATTTTCCCTGCTTCCATAAAAAAATATAACGCAACGAATGTTTGTACTCTAGCAGGTATTGTACCCAGTTTTAGTATTGATAAAGGATATTTCTCTTCCAAACAAATGTGATCAGGATCCATGGCTTACCTGAATCTTACACTTGACTTTCCTAATTCATACTTACTGCACAGGAATAGCTTATGCAATTTTCACTAGGCAATGATCATTATTCATACTAGACTTCATAAAGCAATATTATTATGCCAGGTTCTCTCGTAAATGGTGGCTGAAGGGAAACATTGGAAAATTTAAGTACAGTGGAAGAGATACTAGCAAATTGACAGAAATCTTGTCAATTCCAGACTTACCGTTACGTAGGTTGCTTGCGCAATGCTACTGCTGATCGGAATTCTCGAAGAACACATATTGTCAATTCACTGAGTAAAACAACAGACAGGAAGGGACAAAGGATAAAGTTGCTCGGAGCACGGATGTGTGCTCGTTTTACGATGGTTGGTCTCTCTCTGCTCAGGTGGGTCAGGTCAGGGTGCTTTGTTTGCATCAGTAACGCTGGTATGTAGCCTCCGGCAGTCCGATAAAATGACAGAGACATCACCAAATGCATAGAACAGGGGAAAAGGAAGCTTAAGACCACCTTCACTAGAGGTTACTTGGTGAAAACCCTCCTGTTGGTTAGGACTCTAATGCTAACTTATTCCTTACTAAGACGTTACTTTTTTTAAAAACACAGCCTACCACCCCCGCCCACATTCTCTTAGCTTCGACAGAGATGCCTTTGTTAGAATGATATTCTTACTAAATAGTGCAGAGAGGGCGAACAGCAGAATATGTATAAAGCTCCCACCCTTAAGAAGGCCTTCACTCCCTTTTAGGTGTGAAGGTCTGTACTAAGCAAGCTGTTCGCTTCTATTACTTTCCTCGTCTCCCCTGAGCAGAGTAGTCCCGTGCAGTCTAACTAGCTACGGACCTACCTAACTCTAGAAAGGACATGAGCTTTAATCACCTACTTACATAATCCTAACTGTACTTAAAGGTGCTTACGGTTATTATGTTCTACCTCTTATAATCGTGATGTTTCAGACCTAGCCACTTGGTATATGCTATAGTATTTCCTATCCTAACCTATCCTAACATGGCCGTAGGACCAACGTAATGGACAAAGAACTGAGTTACAATGTTTTCTGTACTGCAATTGGTAATTACTGGTTGTTACATGAGGTTTGCCTCATATGATAAATGCCTGCCTCACTGAAGTCTTAGGCCATGTGTGTCATGAGCGTAGTGGCTCTCTTCACAATAGTTTAGATTGTCTGATTTCAGTTACCCTGCACTTACGTGGTTACTGCAGCTTGATGGAAGGTGGAAGTGATAAGGTTACTATTATGATGTACTTAATCTGGTCTAGGCTACTGTATGGTAGAGATCACACTGGCTACCTCCTCTGGGCAAGGGGCCAGGATCACTCTAAGATGGTAAGGCACTGTGCCGAGAGGGCATTAGTGCCAGTATGAGCTCATGGCTCTGCAACCACTGTGCTTTCTTCCTCCCCTTCTTCTTCTTCTTCGGGTTCCTCCAAGGCCGATCAATGTCGGACCTGGGAGGTAAAGAGGGCACTGACTTGGGAAAGGCCAGAAGGGCTAGCGGGCGCAAAGTCAGGGGTAGGTTCAGAAGCTACCGGAGGGCTCACTACTCTGGCTGCTGTGACAACCGGAGTAAGAGCGATCTCTATCTCTGCATCCGAGGAGGCCAGTTCCTGGTCTCGCAGAGAAGGTGTGACAGGTTGATCCACCAGGGGTTCATCCTCTGGGGACGGATTGGGCGAAGAAGTGTTGGGTGCCGAATGCTCTCTGGTTGCCATGATTAGTGCCGTGAGGGATTCTGGTCTCCCCCGGAGTGATCCGCCATGATTTGGACCAGGCACTGGGTCCTCCCTAATTGGTGGCTCAACGTCTGTGCCAGACGGAGCGTGGCACTGCTCAGAGCTTGCAAGTGGCGCTGGCAGTGGTTGAGGGTCAGGCATGCCTGACAAGGGGTCTGGAGGTGCAACACCTTGAGGACGGCTTGAATTTGGCTGCGGCAGAGATTCCTGCCCCAGCTGGAGATCAGAGCCTCTCAGAGAGTCTTGCTCGGGGCGTCCGCTGGGTGTTGCTTGCTAAGGCAACCCTCCCAATTAGTGGAGTGGCCTGTCCACTGGCATGTCCTACAGCGGTACTACTCCTCCTGAACGTCTCTTGAGCTAGAGGGAGGACCTCTTTGTTGGCCACCCCTTCTTGAATGGAGAGGACTAGGCAGGGAACGGTTTGGTGTGTGCCCCTTCCGCTGACCACTTTGGTGGGAGGATGGTGGTTTTCCTTCGTGGGGTTCTCTTACAATCTGGGCCTCCATGGAAGAGGTAGCATGGCTGCGAAGTGGCGTTGGGGAAGGGCTTCCCCAGAGGAGGTCTTGTCCCAACAGGAAGTCCACTCCGGGCCAAATTCCACCCACCACGCCAAGGCAGTGGGGTAGTGTGCCACAAGGTGTTGTGACCTGGAGCTTGACTGTGGGAATGGTAATGGTGTGGTCCTCTATTAACTTCATCTCCCACCAGGTTTTCTCATCAACTGTGGCACCGGCTGGCACTTGGGCCCTGGAAATTAAGCTAATGTCTGCTGCGGGGTCTACTGTAACTGGAAGGGTCATGGGCAGGCTAGAGCCCTTAAAGGGGGCCACCAAAATGAACTGGGTCTCCAGTCTCTCGGGGTACATTATCTTCTGCGGCCCAGCCGCGGAGAATGAGGTGCTAATGAGTTTGACGAACTTGATGGTGGGGACATGATGTGGGCAGGCCGGATGTCCAGCATTTTAGTGGCTAGCAGCACCACAGGATTGGCACTGGCCCGTTGTAGGAGCTCGGTGGCCTGCGGTGACGGTTGGTGGAGAGGGTTGCATGGATGTAGAGGGAGAAGAGTTCCGGCTGTTAATAGGAGGCTGCTTGTTAGTGCCGAGCTTGTATCGACACTCAGCTTCAGTGTGTCCCACCCTCTTACAGTGGGTGCATGGAGGCTTGCTAGGCAGTCCATTCTTCAGGTGAGTCAAGCCTGAGAGGTGTCCTGGGGGCACAATGCACTGCTGAAATGAGCTGTGAGACTGGTTGAGGGTTTCCCATGAATCGGCCATGCAGCAGGCTTCCATAAGGGTGGTGGGTTGCTTATCATTTAGATATACAGCAAGGGGCCCAGGCACACATTGGTAAAGATCCTCCAGCATGGTCCAATTGAAGAGGTCCTCAAACGTCGTGCAAGACAAGGAGTCGAACCAGCAGGTGCCAAACTGGGTCTTGTGACAGGCCCACTCAGTCCAGGACCAGCCAACTTCCTTGGCAAGGCCTCGGAACTGCCGTCTCCATTTCACTGGGGTTATTACTTAGGCCTTTGTGATGACTCAACACACTTCAACCATGTTGCCTCTCTGACTCTTCTCCAGTGAGAGAAGGCCTACCTTAGCTTTTCGTTCCATGTGCTTGGCTAGCACTAAGGCCCTCTCTGTCTCGGTGGTGCTATAGTTATCAAAGAGTGCCTCTTTTTCCTCCAACCATGCTTCTGGCTCGTCCTCAGTCCACTTGGGGTCGGGGGAATTAATACTCGAGATTGGAGCTTTTGGTGCAGCAGGTGTGGGGTTGGAAGCTTGGTGTATAGCCATAGCTTCGGCATTTTCTCTTCTCATTCTTTCCAGCTCGAGCTCCTTTTCTTTGAGAGCTAGCTCACTCTCCTTGCAGGTTAACTCATACTGTTTTCTCCTTTCTTCTCTTTCGTCTTCCAGCAGTGAAGAAGACTACTATGCTCATCTGTGGAGAATGTCTTCTCATCACAAAAGATAACTTTCTTCCAGAAATCGTCGGCCACTGAGTAATATTGTAAAGCAAACCCTAACCTCTCTTCTTCATGTTTTTCAGTCATGAGGGGTTTCTTAGCAGGAATATGATGAAATATCTTAGCCTCATGCTGCCTGTTACGAATGGTTTGGGCATCAACTTGAAGGCCATGTTCTCTCTTGATAGCTACGGCGGTTGTCAACGGAGTTTGTCGAGCTGCTTCAATGATTCGATGATCTTCCTCAGCAGTGGTGCAACGGGGTCGTCCTCTTCTTGTTAATGTATTTATATTTCCTCTTTCTTTGTCGTCGTTTCCATCTATGCACGGTTGTTCTGTGTATGCCAAGCTGCCGAGCAATATCTCCGGTGGAAACATGAGCCCCATGCAGGCTAATGATCGATGACCTGAGAGATAGTGTGGTGTGGTTGCGCCTGTTATCCATCTTATCGGTGCAGGTGACGAATGACAATACAGTTTAACTTCCCGTGTAAGTGTGGCGTCACACGAGCACTTACGATTTTATGAGATTTTTTCTTTTTGCGTTATTGACAACGATTATGATAGAATTATATAATTCCTTATTTATATAATATTGGTGATGATTATTCAATATTATTTTATTAGTTAATAAGTTTTTATTTGAATTGGAAATGTAGTTTCTTATTTGACTCTTTTGCCCAATCATCTGGCACAAAATTTTTCAAAATGTTTCGTTATTTTTCGTAATATGAATTTTTCGCTGGCCAATCTTTTTTATATTGTTAACTGTACAATTAATAACCAAAAGCAAATAAGAATAGCAAATTTCACTGCATATATCAAAAGAATAAATTATTATTAGGTGAATGAAAACTTCTGGAACAAGTTGCAGAATATTTTTGAGTGAGTGTACATACCTATAAACATACGCACACACTTTCAGTCGTTTCCCTAACAGGGAGTTGTCCCAGAGGAAAAGGTGCAAAGATCAGTGATCGAACGTTAATTGCTAAATCGGAGCTGAACCTCTGCACAGCATTAGCTGCTTCGGGCACTTGGGCGGAAAGCTTGTTACCTGCGCGATTAATCGCGTGACAGTGTGCCATACACCTCTGTCTTGCACGTCCTCCTGCACTACCAAGATATTAGTGCTCCTCCTTATCAGTGCCTCTCTCATTTCATCTAGGTCTTAATGGATTTTCTTCTTCCTTCTCCTAACACTTCCAAATGTTACACTTTTTTAACCAACTTCCTGCCTTCCAATCTTTCCAAATAGCCAAATCATGACCATCGAGAATTAAAGAGCTGGTGGATTTGACATCTTGCGGTCATGAAGTAGCAAAGGTGGTCCCATACTCTTTAGCTTCAAGTGAGGTTAGTAGCATTAATCCGAGGTTAACTGACGTCACACAGCTGTTTGTTTTTAGACGTATTTTTTTACTGTAGCTGTAAATATTAGAACTTCAGTTCTATGTGTTTTATCGAAATGCCACAGCTCTGTGTAACGTCCAAATGCCAAGGCAAGTGCAAAAACGGTCCAAAAGCACACGTAATTTCCTTTCCGAAGGAAAAACAACTTTGCGAGGAATGGCTTTGGGCTATCAAAAGGGATAACTACACTCCGACTAAAATTGGAAGAGTACTTGGAAACATTCCGGTAAACTGACTTTAGGGAATTATTTAACTCCAACCTTGAAAAACAAAACGTTAATTTAATTTTACAAATATTTAATCACTATCTGACTCAATAATCATTATTGTTAAAATACCATTGTTTACCTTTCCATTTAAAAGTTGGTAAATATGTAAAAGTTTTCTGTTTATTGGACAATAATGAATATAAAATTTCCATGTACTATTAAGGTAAAAGGTCAAATGACAAATAAGCCACCCCAGTAAGTAATAAAGTTCATGACAAAAAATATTAGTTTCTCAACTACTTCCACGAATGGTTAGATAAATTTGACGGCTTCAAAGAGTTTGGTAGGACACTAATAAATGAAACATTTACTGCACCATGACATGCAACCCATGCAACGTTAGAATAAGTAACGGTGGAGTGAATTTTTCTTCACAGATGTTGTCCTGGATAGACTTATAACGGAATTCCTGGCTTGCGTCGCCTTCTGGAATAATACATCCAAAGTTTTGATAAAAGAAAGGCCATGTTTTCGTTGTTGCTTAGATTTTCAGTTGTTATTATAAAAATATGGGGTTTCAAATGCTTCTCAGCAGAGGGAGGTAATGATAGCTTACACTTTTAGTGTCAATGGAGTTTTCATTCAATATTCCTGATTCGTCAGGTTTTACGCTGCGTTTTTGCTGCAAAAATGAGACGAATTACACTTATAGGAACACAAAGAGCAGTGTGAGATGTTAAACACTGAATGCAAAAAAAAAAAAACATCTTAAAATCCGAAACACAAAAGAGTCATGAGCTATGAACGAAAGCCATCTCGAGCCGTAACATGCGTGCAAATCTAATAGAATTATTAAGGAAGTGTTGTTTCCCCTTGACATGGTAACAATCAGTTGGTCATATTATGATATATTCTACGATTAGGTAATATCTATTATAAGTTTGCGTCTGGCAAGAATACATTACTACTGATTATTAGTCATTGATGTGCTATATTGAGGTTTGGTTATGGCCACTGAGACAGGAATAATAAAGAAAAACGCTCAGCTTGCAATTTCGCGACTTCATATTTAACGGAAGGACTGTAGAATAAGAGAGATGCCGGACTTTCCCTGTAGGCATATCCTCGTGGTTCATTCATTGAGACTCAGACTTTTATGCCTTTTTGAGGCATAAAGACACCATTAGACTTGCATTAAGTAGTATATTTTTTTTTATTAAACTTAGCAAGCCCAAAGAACCTGCTTCCCACCTACTCTACGTTATTCCATGGAAGATCTGTATTTACTTACCACAGTCCATTGAAGTAAGCCTCCCAGACACTATAGAACTAACTATTACAACAAGAAGTATTTCCACTAGTCATAGGCTCAGAACCTTGTTATCAGCCGCCCAGAAACTAACTAAAACTACTTAAAAAAGAACCATGTCCCATTCTATGGCACTAACCTCTAAGAATTACTAGTAGTGCAATGAATTATTTAAGAAAAAACACGCATCATTGAAACAAACCTGACCAGTCTGTTTACATAAATCTTTATTTCCTTTATAGATATAGATATAAAAAAAATGACCATTGTAGGGCAAGTGGTGATACCAATAACATTTTTACAACGATAATTTTATTATTTTAATTTTTTTTTTAACAGCACATAAAATTTTCATATGAGGAATGTTATATAGCTTTCATCCCCAGTAACATAATAAAAGATATCCTTATACATCAAGTTACTCACAGACATACATGTGGATATTCATACAATACATACAACAATGATTGGCCTCAAAGAGCTTCTAGAATTCCTAAACATATTAGTAACAGAAAATTACTTTCAAATTTCAAGAGAGATTTTCACTCTCACAATCGGCTCAGTCATCTGTAGCCTTGGCATTCTTACTCAGGTCTCACGCGGCCGGAAAAGCGTTTGGGCGTTGATTATGCATCTTGTCTATGTTCAGTCTCTGTGCATTATGCGCAAGTTCAGTGACCTGTTCCTGGGCATTACTGCTCATTTGTTACCTTTAAATAATATTTAATTTACCTTTATGTTGAAAATCTCACCCCCACCCCCCCCCAAAAAAGAGTAAAATTGCGTGGTAAAATCTTTCCTTTCGAGCAAAGGTCCTTGTTTTTATAATATTGGTTTCTGAAGTTAATGCATGTCTCCTGCATTTTCTCTGAATAGAGATCGCTTTTCAATGTGCTTTGCAACACTCAAAAACATGCAAAGAACCAGTCATCGTAAATCTCAAACTGTAAAAAAATCTGTGGAAAAGGAAAACACACACCAAAAAATTAGGTTTTACGACTGGTTAGAAATAAAACTGCGCTATGCAAATAAAACAATAATGTGGTACTCTCCGGGAATTATTTATTTTTAATCGTGTTTTATCGAAGGTAAATAATTAGATATGAAAAAATCACATTTTATGGATGTGAATTAATGCTGTTACCCCGAGTTATTATTAACAAACCATTATTGACAGAAAGGGCTCTGAGAATAAAAGCTTCTGATACCTGTATTTTTATCAATTATTCAAAATTATCTGCTTCGTTGCTTTATTTGTCGTATTTTACTTTCATTTAAATAAGAGAAGAAATGAATTACTGGGAGAATAGTGTAAACTGATCTTCCATAGTTATTTCCTTTGTGATGTTCACTTCCTCTTTGACAGACTATCACTTTCGGCTGTAGTGCCTATGTATATTTTGGTAACGTCTTGGGTTTTGTTTACAACAGCTGAAGTAAAACATCAACAATAATAAAGAAAAAGGATAAACAAATGAAAATAATTCTAAATAAAACTGCATTTAAACTGTGTGTGAAAGTGCATCCCCTTACATGGTATGGAATTGTTTTTATAGTAGAGAAATTTTTTTTCATCTCCCATCAAAAAAAACTCTGCATAAAATAAAAATGCGAAAATTGGTCAGGCCCGTCATTTTAATGATCGATAAAAGCTATTTTTGTCAACTGCCATCTGCTGACATCTCAAGCTTGATTTGGCAGCCAGGTACTGATTGTTGCTGACCATATGATTCAGATAAGGGAACTGAAAGTTAAGCAGATGAATTATTGTTAACCGAATATGGGAGCTTGAAACCGTTGGGTTTTCATTTCCAGCTAAAACCTGAAACTGTACTGTTGTTGCTACATCCATATTACTGGGATGCGATTTCCAACATTGAAAATACTTTTGTATTGTCCGGTACTAAATTACCGAAGGAAATTATTTTCCGGGTTTTCATGGTTCATTCATTACTAGAATATTCCTTTTAAAATGAGGAAATGCTATTTAAAATTTGGCCTGTAATAAAGCAAAAAATGTAACTAGGGCAATAGCACATACTAATTGATTCCATATCATTCATGCGTGTTTGTTATAATACATATTGTGTTGTATTTAGGGAATGATTTTAAGGCCAAATGTTACTTCAGAAACGCAATGGAAAATAGTGCTGTTAATTATTTCCGGATTCCATTTGCCACCAGCCAGAACTAAACTTCCTCCGACGTTTTGTCGTCCTGCCATTCTAAGTCTGAAATTTCCAAACTATTAAACAGGAGTTGGCAAACTTAACCTTCAAGTTTGAAGCCAAGCCTCGTTATAATACTTGCGTGATTAATTAGCAAGCCCAGACTTCGCTGCAAACATAAACATGATAAAGAGAATGATTTTATAAAACGTGTATCGACAACAGTATTTTCGGAAAAGAAGGATGAATTATGATTGCAAAACTAATTCCTTGCCAAAATAAGCGATCCAAATTTTGGCTGACGCTCCTTCCACTTCCTGGAACCGACGTAATGCCCTACTCCCTAATTTGGCATAGCAACCGCTGTTGAGAAAAAGAAGCATCTGATGGCGATAAAGTATCTGATGAATGGATGAAGGAGGATGACGATATACATTTTTTCTCTCCGACAAGCTGCGACTCACATCAGTCAAATGACAGGCAAGGGACCTAATTCACTGCTTAAGTCAATAGAAGTATTGTAAGGGACGCGTTCATACCACTCCTTTCCTCTCACATTTCAGGACCGAACCAAAGGTTTTTCGGTTTGGAAGTTTCAGTGCGTTACTTAACGCCATTTAGAGGAAGACAGAAAAGAACAAAGAGAAAATTTACATGTAAATGCTTTGTAATGAGTAAGTGTATTGACTGATAATGTTTATGAGAAATCCCATGATGAATCATTTTTATTTTAGTTATTTTCAAGGGCAGTTATTATTTCTTAACAGCAACATCAAGCATGTTTACATGAAAGTAAATTTTTCATCATGAATAATTAGTAATTATAGTTGTGCACCATTTACTTCTTCAAAAGGAAAAAAAAAAACACTTCTTTCTAGAACATCCAATAAACATGAAATATGCACAAGACCCCTTCATGCAATAAGTCATTAGATAATTTTCCCGTTGAATAACCTGAATTACACGGATGAAAGGCTAAAGTCATTAATTGCATCTTGCACAATCGTTTGGTTTTATATAGAAAAATCAGTGGAAATCACATCACATCGAAGACGGAAATAATAATTTTTTTTTTTTTTTTTTTTTTTTGCATAATGAAGTAAGGGCACAATTGCCTTGAAGGTTTGGAGTAAGAATTAATTGTTTGTGTCAATAATTGCTGTCTTTTTTATATTTTTGTTTGAACATCGTCATCGTATTTAGAAATAACAATTTGTTTACCTCTTGTTAATCAGTGCGAGTTGAGATGTGCCCATCAGTTTAATTCCTTTCATATATGTCGGACACTCACGGATATGCTTCAAAATATTCAGATATCTATGGCGGCCGTTACTCTAAACCATTAAAAATCTAAAATTTATTAAATTTATGGCAACGACAATTCTCAAGACTATACAAGATAACAAAGTATTTTCAAGATACTTGTACTTTCTTAAAATATGGTAGGATTCCGAGGAAATGGGAGATTTTAAGTAATCACTGCCCACTTTGGTAATAAACAGGGTCTCAGGGTTACCGTATTGGAAAAATGAGTTTTACATCAGTAGTTAAAGACTCTCAAGAAGCAGTTCCAATAAAGAGTTAATTACAAGGTAAGTCATAAAATACACACTAAAACGTGTTCTGTAAGAAACTCGTCCAATATCCGAGGTCCTTACTTTTCAGGAAATGCTAAGTCTATTTTCTTCGTCATATATCACAAACAACAACCCTTCAAGCCTTGCACGTTCCTTTGACAATGGCCAAAGTCTAATATCGTCTTGAAAGTAGTCTCATTTTGCACAAAGCATTCCATGGTTAATTTGCGGTATCTATGACGATAAATAACTGGAACACCTTGGACGTTTTCTTTTGCAAACTTTTATCCGTTATTTTTAATATTTATTGATATTTTTATTGTTTTCCTCATGAATTCCTGCAGTGATAAATAACAATAAATTTTTTAATTTGTTTTAACAGACCGCCATCTACTTACGCAAAAAAAAAAAAAAAAATAAATAAATAAAGATTTCACCGGCATATGCATGAGTTAAAAAACACTTTATATAAAATGAATTTTTAAGCTTTCATATCGAAAAATGCTAGATATAAAAACAAGGGAAGTTTGTATTCATGATAGTTATAGAAATTATTCTTTTTTACATTAGAATAAATAAAAAAAAGAGGAAATCAGATATCATTACAATTCAAAATTGATATTACTAAGTGTAAGAAAATAAATTTTCGTTGCCGTCTATAACAAAATTCGGGTTAATTTATTAACTTTTATATTTTTTACCTAGATTGTTGAGGCATACTCTTATTCATCTGAATAAAAAAATAAAATAATGTTGTTTACTAAGTACCAAATGAAGTTAATAAATAGTTAAGGTAGACATATAGCTTATCTTAAACCCTGGTTGCAGGTTACTTACCTCAAAACATAACACTGGAAATAACCTTGGTTAGGCTTCATTCAAAAATTATGACTTACGTTAACATAACCAACACTTCCTTCCGTAATTAAATTTATTTGTTTAGTAGAATAGTAGATGAACGATCTGAAAAGACAAAGTCTTCGGATTTCGTTGTTCTCTAGACTTATTTTATGATTTATTCATTAGATTAATACTATTAGAATTGTGATTATCGCTAATAATTTTATAATTATTTTTATTAAACTCTGCCAGTCGTATGTAAATTAAAGTTTTTACATTTCTATGGTTATTATTATCATCATTGTTGCTATTATTATTTTTGAGGATAGTTAATATTTCCTTTTTATGAATTCCTTTTACATCAAAAGAAACATTCTTAAAAACTTTAGTTTTGATAAAACTGACCTTATCTTCATGAAACAGTCAAAATGTTTCAAAGACGAATGCATCGTATCAGGTTCCCGCTTAATCTTCTAATTGAGTACCTGAACACTATGGTTTGCCGTGGGTATGAAACCTATCTGTTGTTCAAAAGGAGCCTGGTTGAATGATTGGAATTGAATTAATAAGGTACCCTCTGCTGTCTTCATTAATTTTACCTTATTGCTTACATTTATTGCTTATAATTTTTTATTCATCCGGTATGAAAAATACATTTTACTATTAAGTATAAAAAATCTTCAATAACATTCATATCGAAAAAGTTTTTTTCACGAAAGTTATACTGTCTTCCTTTGTCTATTGTACATTGTGAATGTAATGCTCAAAAATGTTAATAGATAATCTAAATCAAACAGATTAGTTTAAGGCTAGCCTTTTGTCGTTCAAAGTCGCATTTACGCTTATAGCACAAATTAAAAAAGAATGTGATGATAAGAATGATTTTAGGCTACATAAGAAGTTTATTTCTTTAAATGACTGGCTGTTTGCTTTGTTTATCGCTCCCGATAAGAGACTTTAATGAGCGGAGAAGCTTAGATGAGTTAAATATAAATTTATGTTGCGAAATGATGGAAGTGTTCAAAAATTAAATGATAAACGTTCAGATAAACAGATATCAGAAAAAACTCATGTTGTGTACAGGAAAGTTTGAGGAACAATATTCAAATGTTAGAAAAAAAAAAGTTCTGTATTTGCAGTTAGGTCGGCGAGACTATGGAGACTGAAAGTTTTCCAGGTAATTTTTGTTAGTTTTAGATTTTTATTCAAGCTGAGACGCGTGGAACGAGGAAGTAAACCTGAGGTGAGCGCAAATATATAAGCGCAAAGACAATGAGAAATGTGCAGAGGGGTAGTAGGAGATCAGATGTTCAGCGTAGAAAAGTAGCAATCATATATGAAAATTATGAAAAGTCATTGAAAGTAAATAAAACTTTTTTCCTTCAGAGATGTCTGAAATTGATGGAGAGCTGCAGATCATTTGAGCTATATATACAGTATATATATATATATATATATATATATATATATATATATATATATATATATATATATATATATATATATATATATATATATATATATATATATATATATATATATATATATTATATATATATATAAATATATATATATATATATATATATAAATATCAGATATTTCATATAAATATATATATATATATATATATATATATATATATATATATATATATATATATATATATATAAACATTGGAATATGTGAAAAGATAAGACCAATTCATTAGGAACATTTGATCCCCGAGAGCTAGTACTAAACACAATGAAACAGTGATTCATCTGCACCGTTCTGCCATGTTCATTACTAGACCCTGGGGTTCAAATGTATTTCGCCATGTCTAGTACTAGCCCCTGGAGGATCAGATGTCCCTAAATGCATTTGATCCCACAGTGGTTAGTACTAAACACAGCAAAACACATTTGACCCCTCAGGGGCTAGTATCAAGCACAGCAAAACAGTGTAGATGAATCACTGTTTCGCCGTGTTTAGTACTAGCCCTCAGGGATCAAATGTTCCTAAGCAAATTGGTCTTTTCACCTATTCCCTTATGGGTTTCGTGAAATCCCTGGATTTCACACACACGCACACACACACACACACATATATATCTAATGTATCACGAATGGATGCGTACTTGAGAATATCATAAAATCCATGTAAGAAGGTTTGTGAAAACCAGGACTTTGAACAAATATTTTCGTAGTTTATTCTACATTTTCAAGTTCACACTGAATACAAAGGTAGTTGACAGAGCTTTATATACAAATTGAGAAGGGGGCGGGGTTACATGTTCGTAATCTTGGCAGCATGTTCTTTAAACAGAAAGGACAAGGACAAAGGATCCAGAGATAATCCAGGGTGGAGATTAAAATTCCTGGTGCATGTAGCTTCAATAAACACCGTTTCCAGCAGATTCCTTTTCCGATGGTTGTTGACCTTGCAGATTATTGATGGCTCATCCCAGTTAATAGCATTGCCTGTCTTAAGCCAACGATCCGGAATGCCATTGTTTCATGGGCCTCTTGAAAGGGCATATTTGTGTTGGGAACGTCTCACTTTTAGTCCTCTTGATGTTTGGCCGATATAAATCTTATTACATTCTTTGCAAGGGATATTAGCTAATACACTATTGTTTGAATTGGCAGACTATTCTTAATTAACTTATTTCTCCAAGTGTTAGTATATTTGAATACAAAATTCATATCAATAGTTTTTAAAATGGTCATTGCAGGAATGAAATTAGGGTGAAATGGTAAACAATGAATATTCTTAAGTTTTGTGTTAACTCTGGTTGGACTGTAATATTTTTTTTTTTTTGCTTTATTCTTACAAAATTCCCAAAAAAATATGAAGGATAATATAATGCATCCCCTATTTTATTAATAAAAAAACTTATCTTCCTTCAGGATTACAAATGACAAGATTATGGAAAATGTTGAAACCTTAATTTGTTTAGCATGGGTTTAATACCTGTATATGAAAAATTTTATGGGTTTCTTTATATACTTTAAAGCAAAAATTGGTGTTATTTCTTTTACTTACGTCATTTCTTAATTACATTAAGCAGCTTATTACACATACACACTCACACCCACATATACTGTACATTATAAATATATATATATATATATATATATATATATATATATATATATATATATATATATATATATATATATATATATATATATATATATATATATATATATATATGTGTGTGTGTGTGTGTGTGTATTTGTGTGTGTGTGTGTTCATTTACATTTTAAGTATTGAATTTATCAAGAATAATTAGTAGTAATATCTTTAATAGCATCAGCTATTTCAAATATCTACGCAAAAGACTCAACAGCCTCGCAAGATCCTCACTTCGTTCGCTAAGTCGCTCGCTGAATCTTCCAAGCATTTTCGCTTTATCTTGATGAGAAGGGCCATAAATTTGAACAACTTTTGCGCGCCATTAATAAAGCCTTTCGGTGTACCTCTCGTCATTTTATCAAGTATGCATTTATTCTGTTATTTCCGTACGATATATCTCCACCTATTTAATCGTCCTATCATTTCATATATTCCTCATAAACTTCTGAATTTGCATTCTTCTATTTCTATTAAGAGAGCTGGGTCAGCAGTCTTCTCATACATTACAGTAATGCATTCATAAAGACTTTTCTCTTTCAAGCCCTGTGCATAGATCCTGACACATTACTTATTTCACTCAATCTGTAATTCACATGTATCGTCCTGACATCAACCATTAAGCTAACTGTCAGGTATATATTCAAATTAACCCCTTCTAGTTCTTTTGATTGCTCTATCATTAATTTTCCTTTTACCATCACAACTAGACTCTTGCACTCTTACAAAACTCATTCAACAGTTTCTGCTGTTTCTAATATTCACCAGTTAACACTGTATAAATTAAAATCAGCCACCCAACATTAATTTCATCATGATGCCGGTTGTTAAATATAAGAAAGCCACGTGTGTATAAGTGACAGAAATCTATAAATAGTCAAGTGTCACAAGATTACCAATCAGCTATTATGGTGGAAATTAGTTAATATTGTTTCTAAGTACAAAACCTGAATTCGCCAGTCGTATGTACAGCAAAGTTGATATCAACTTGAAAGCCGGGTGGTCAAAGTCACTGTATCGTTGCTTGTAAAGAAAAGGAGACGGTTTGATTTCTGGCCTATGTGTGTGTGTATTTTGTTTTTTATAATTTTAAAATTATATCAAATTGTAATAAATTAATTTCCCACTGTTTTCATACCAGATAATAATAGCGCCCTAAATTGAATACAATATTTTCCTGCGTCACATTTTGCTTCACAGAGAATAAAATAAATGTGAAAAACACCATAAACAGGAGAAAATTTAAAGAACGATGTTCATAGAAAATATTCAGGTTACAACATACTGAGGCAGCAATCTATAAAGATTTTCAAATAAGTTTCCTCTCAACAGGGCATTCAGAGCATAAAGATACGAATACTATAGAATGGAAATATTTTTTTCTAATTCCCTGTACATATATGGAGAAGAGCTGAATTGGATACACTGCTTGATCTCCCATAAAAATCTCTACACCAAGGAACAAAGATAAACAGTAGGATTTTTTTAAGCAGTAAGATTTTTTTTTTATCGATTCAACCAACGAATCGATTTCCCTTTTTTTCACATTCGAGACCCACGGCTCTTTCTTTTCCAGCAAGCACAAACAAGCACATTATTTTGATTTATGTTATCCATGGCACAAAAAGACTTGCGATTATGGAACAATAACTGCAAGTACTACTTAAAAATGTTGTTGGTAACACATATATCACAACAAAGGGCGTTTTCCTAAATACCCCTCGACTAAAACTATTGCTTAAAAAAAAAGCCCACCCCTTCACTAAACACAAAAACTTTTTCCTAAAATTTTTCTTTTGACCAAACTGTATGCTCATCTATGATATGAAAAACAATAAGAACATGTAAAAAAGTATAATAGTTTAATAAGAAGATGAAGAAAACTAAGAAATATGGAGAGGAGGTATTGAAGTGAAAAGGGAAGTGCAATAAACAGGGGTGTAGATGAACACTGAGGCATTGGAAGAGGGGACGTGGAGGGATGGGGAGGGGGAGGACGGGTAAATAAATAAATAAATAAATATCTCTCAAATAACTTTTCTATGAGCCAACTCATGTTGCCTGACCAAGAGCAGCGAATGAAGAACAATGTTTGTTTTTCATAAATTACTCCTTTGAATGAATAGATCATTATTGTGTAAAAGAGAGACGAAAATCATGCAGTGCTAGTTAATATATTTATGAAACGTATTTTGATATCAAAGGCAAATGTGCTTCAGATTTTATGCGAATAAAGTGTAAAAGAGAATTGAAACATATTTTAAGTGCTTGAGTGTTTGATTTTCCATATTTACTAACACTTCTAGCCTTTAGAAATGCTCTTCCATTAACATAATAATACATACACAAACAATTTATGTATACACGTATTCATCACTAGTGGTGCTTCTAAGTCTGTAAATTATGAAAAATATTGGAATTGAAGTGCATGCGGTCAATAAAATCGTGGTCAATTACTGGTGACGTTACATACCATTCGTTTCTTCTAATCAAAATGATTTCATTGAAGTTCTTCAGTTTTTTATATCATTAAAAAATGTTGAACAGGTGATAATAAAAGCCTACTAAAACACATAGGATTCATTGCAGTTAATTGTCATTTGTGTTATGTGATTTAAGGGAGTGCTAACGCTGTAAGGTCCCATTGTAAAGTAAGTGACAGTTGCTACCTTATGATTTAAGGGATTTGCTTAAAATTTTTACCACTTATTATACAACTAATACTGAAAATACACAAGTGGGAAAATAAAGAAATTCGACCTCTAAGTTCATAAATTTTGCACTTGAAAAAAAAAACGAATTTTTCAAAAATAATATGCAAGAAAAAGTTGCACTCAAAAATAATTTTCCCCACTTGTTGGAGATATAATAATTTATTTTTGAAAAAAAACCTGGCCATACATGTACACAACTGGCACACTGTTTCATAGCAACTGACACGAACTGGTCGGTGTTTAACGTGTATGGGGGCTGTTGATGACAGTCCTTTCAAGACTGGCTAGTCCCGTTGTCCTTTCAGCATCTTGCATCTTCTCACACTAGTCTGCTGCATGTGTGGGGAAGGACTGGCCTGCTGACTCCCAAAAAAGTTTCCACTCACGCTAATTTGCTGAGTGTGTGGGGAAGGACTGGCTGCAAAAAGTTTAGCATGGCCACTGCATATTCATCTACCCTCTCAAAATATGCAGAGTAAGTCATCAGCATGTATGGGCAATGCCCAAGTGGACTGGAGAGCGTTCTAGTCCTGGCAGGACAAATCCGATGCATACACATACATGTATGAGAGCTTTAGTTTTGAGAAGATGTCAAAAGAAGAATTTTTGTCAAAAATCATATGCAAAAAAAAAAATTTGCACTCAAAAATAATTTTTCCAACTTGTAATTATAGATATGGAATCATACTACACACTTCAAAAGTTTCATTGAATTCGGTTCAGTCTTCTTGGAAATATAATCATTTATTTTTAAGAAAAAATAAGTTTTAAAAAAACAGCAAAAAAAAAAAAAAAAAAATCACATGCAAAAAAAAAATTGCATTCAAAAATAATTTTCCCAACTTGTAATTATAGACATATTAAAATTTTCATTGAATTTGGTACAGTCTAACTGGAGATATAATAATTTATTTTTGAAAAAAGTAAGTTTTGAGAAATAGCAAAAGAAAAACAATTTTGTCACTCATGAATCCTGAGACAATCAGGACATCGTGAGTGAGTTATCCCTATACCCTTATAACCCGTTTTCTCTATGATGCTACCGCTAGAGAGAATGGGATATTTTAGTGGGTGACACAAGTATTTTTCTATAAGTTTTCTTATTACCATGTTTTCCAAGTTTTTTACAATTCGTTCTTCACAGTTCCATACAAGCAACGAACAAAATTGTTAATAAACTAATCTAAACCTTTTTTTTTTGGTAATAACACTTCAGGATATCTTTATTTACACATAAAAAAAGTCCAAAACAGTCTGTAACTCACTTCCACAGATCTAGAATTAGAAAGTCACACAGACACAGTACAAAAATTTGTCATGCAATGCCACTCACAGGGCGGTAAATGCAGTGAACAAATGTGTAAAATGCTCACCAAAATATTTTTTAGCAATAATACTTCAAAACATGTTTATTTAGACAGAAGTCCAAAACTGTTAATAATTAAAATTCGATCATTCCTGGAAATTCGGCTGTCGACGACTGCTGTTTTCCAGTCACAGAGCATTGGCATTCCAGTGTCTACCCAACAGGCCAGAAATGCCTCAACAGAACTTCATTGGATGAAGCTCGTGTAATAATGTGAAACTAATGTGCAAGGAGTTTAACTGCAATAATGACTAGCAGACGACTTTCATAACACACACACACACACACAAATCTGGAACTCCCCATCAGCATTTTGAAGTACTGACATGGTGGAATAAATAGATGTGAGCCGTTTAACGATTTTCTAATTGAATTATCGTTGTTGAGAATTATCGTTTATGGATTAATAAAGGCTTTTATGACTGTCCATTTTATTAATTTTTGCTTAACACATTGTGCAGAATTGATGAGTGATTGAGCAAACAGTTCTAATGTCATTGTGTCTCTCATCTTTGAATCTGGAACCTCCAGGCTAACTCAGTGCTCTAGTTGTATTTTTTTTGGTATTTGTTTCATTTTTGCTGAAATGAAACACAGTATGTTTTAATATGCTGGTATATTTGTTTCATATTTTATATATGAATTGTATTTGATATATATAATGTTAAATCACATTTTTATATATATTTATATATATTTATATATATATGATATATATATATATATATATTATATGTATATATTTATATATATTTATATATATATATATATATATATATATATATATATATATATATATATATATATATATATATATATATATATATATATATATATATATATATATATATATATATATATATATATATATATATATATATATATATATATATATATATATATATATATATATATATATATTGTAATATATTATATTATATTATAATTTTTATTATATATATATTTTAAATATATAAATTTCTCTATATATTAATTTTAATTTAACTTATATATTTTATGCCATATAGAAATAGCTGATATAAATATTCTATATCGTCTTCTTCTTCTTCTTTTTTAACCATTCCCATTTTTGTATGGGGTAAGCGATGCCTTCTTTTGAAGGTTGTTAGACCTGTATCTCGAAATGCCCTGTAACTCGCCCATGAGATGTTTCATGTTGTTTTTCTTCCCAGCAGCGAGAAGTTATTGCATTCGATGTGATTTTGTTATGTTTTTAGGCTGTTGTATGGCTTTTTTTGTGTGATTTAGTCTGTTCCATTTGCCTTTTAAGCAAACCTTTTGATTACATATATAATCCCGGGATGTTTACACGCTACGGTTAATTACAGAAACCTGAATTTTTATTCATGAGGTTAATTTCTCGCCTTTTTATGCCACAAGAAAAGCTGGCTAAAGTTCTTGCTCCCACCAAAGGTTTTTATTATCTAAGTGGTAACTCACCCATGAGAGTTGTTTTTTTCTTTTCATATATTTATTTGGTTGGATGCTTTTTTGGTGATTCCCCGTTCATTGCCTCACATTTTGGTGGGACGCTACTGTTAATTACAGAAACCTGGTGAGGTCTTGCCACTGTTACGTTGGTCATTTGGCTAATTAAGTTAATTTGTAATATCTTTAATTTGTGTAGCTTGCTTTACCTAAGACCCACGTGATCCTGTCAATCAAGGCTAAAACTTACCTGAAAAAAAAAGGCAAATAAATTTAATTATATCAGCTCACCAGTTGAGACAAGAGTTACTGAATATAGAGATTTATTCTGAACCACGTGAATTAAATCAAGAACATTACTCAAAACAACTAGTTTCAACAGCTCCGACTTAGTCCCACTTCGGACATAAAATATCTCAACATGAATTATGAATAACTCAATGGCTTGGGGCCTCTTGTGATGCTTCTATATGGCAAATTACTGTAATCGCATGAATTGAGGCACTGGGCACCAAGGATGCTAATTCTCCTCCAAACAAGAGGATGGCCAGGTCCAATGGCATACACAATTCTGGAAGAGACATATCCAGATAACACTCCTGTGCTACAGAAACTCTCACACATCATTAATTAATTGTAAGGATAACATATGTAATTCCACTAAGCAACAATAATTGCACTTAATATATTTGACTTCATAAATGGGATATAGTTTTACTAGGATTTTCTTAGTTGGGGACTGGTTAAGAGAGAAAACTTGAAACTTGAAAATGAGAGTTTAAGTTGAAGGGAAGGAAAACTGGGAATAATTGTCACATTCAGACTTACCACTGGAATAAATAATGCAGTGATCACGTGCATCAAAAGCCCTTGGTCCATTGAAAAGGCAATTTCCCCAGCAGTTTGACAAGGGGAGAGAAACAAAGAGGGCTAAGAGATACACCTGATATACTTGTTGCTTCTATGGGGGTTACTTTAAGACTCTCTCGAAGCCTGGTCAGTCGCTTGGGTGTTTGCTTCAAACTCCTCCCCTGAACCGACTTGGCTTGGGCACAGATGGCATCTGAAAAATGACAAAAACTCGCCAGCACAAAGGTCATAGAAAGTGAGCTGAAGGTATAGTCTGTCTAAGATCTGTCCTAGTACAACCCAACCCTTCCTAGATCTCTCTGAACTAATATTCTTACCTCTTTGACAGTTGAGATCTGTTCAAAGCAACTCCTGCCCGCTTGCTTCTTCCTACATGGTATTCCCACTTACTTTAACAAAGATAAATCTTTCGGTATTCAATTAAAGCAAGGAAGAGAGGTCGAATATATGCACCTATTTGTTTGAATGGACTGAATTATCAACTACTGGCATGTGCGTTATGAATAATGATTATGCCCAGAGTTGGTTGCATGATGTAAAAAGATCCCGTAATTATTGGAAAACAAAGCCCACCTAAACATCATCATCATCATCGTCATCATCACATAAGACTGTCCCTACTTTTCCTTCAATATCCACCCTACGCCTTCATCTCTACTTAAGAATAAAATTGAAGGCTACTTAGACAGATAAATACATAAATAGATAGATGTATACTAGCGACTCAAATAGAAGGTGCGTATAAGCTGACACATGACCACGATAAAAGGGTCAAATGAGGCCGAAACACGTGAGGTTCTGTGGAGGTCACATACGAAACAACACAACTTTTGGTCTCTGTTAGTTAAAAAAAAAAGCAGTGTGCCAGGACGTCTCTGCTCATAAGAGCAGCCCATAAAAAAACAAACTTAATCCTATGCCTACATAGCTCTTAATCAATTGTTCTTGCTGAATATAAACTTGCAAACATTAATGTCTCTCTCTCTAAAGTTTTTTTATGAACGTAAAATGTACAGAACGATTGCTTGTACGTCTGTGTTTGGAGAGAGAGAGGGAGAGAGAGAGAGAGAGAGAGAGAGAGAGAGAGAGAGAGAGAGAGAGAGTAAATTCTTAAGAGATTGCAGTTCATTCTAAATTAGTCTGACCGTGTTTCATGACGAGCATTTGCTTCTAAACAGCCTGAAAGCTGAATATGAAACTTGGCTTCGTAATTGCTTTGGTCAGTAGAAGAGAGTTGTCCTAGATATCAGTTGATGCTCTTATTATTGGTCTTATGCCAGCACGGGTTTCAATTCTTCAAGCTGTATGTAAACATCAGTTAATAATTTATGCTTTACTTCACTTTATACAGTAATATTGTACGTATTCGCATATTACTAATTGTATTATAAAATACAAACATACCAATCATGCACCATTTGCATTGTTTAGGTTTCCGTGAACGTGGACAACGATATCATTCGGGAACATTTGATTAGGCATCAATTCAATTTCCGTTTAAAGACAACCATGGGGAAAAGTTTCGTCCCAGCTGCCATACACGTTTAAACAACAGGAAAATGCGTTCTTTCATGCCCAGTAGTTTTGATTAAAATACTTTTCTCTCCAGTCGAAGTTTGGGGGAGTTTCGTCCAAGGTGCCGATGCACGATCATTTTTAGTCATTAGCGGCTTGAACATTGTTTCCTCAGCCTCATCTATAACTTTCAGCTTAAATTTAACAGTATATTTCCTTGCCGATCTTTTCTCCATAGAGAATTAGGGTATAATGTAAAAATATATCAGTTCTATTCTACTTAACGTCTTTGTAACATAATTATGGTAATTGTTTACTACTGCACGATGGCTGAAATGCAAGCAAAACAGCTGTTGTTATCGAGTTCGGTTGTTCATAGCAAAACAACTGTTTCTCGTTCGGTTGTTTATGGCTGTACGCCTTTATGAAACGAGTATAACGTTACTAACGATACTTTTATCATTCTCTTACTTTTTTTAAACTTATTTAACCAGAAGATGGAATAGATAAAGAGATGGAGGAAACGAAGTTAGTTTATTGGAATTTGGTCTCTCAAAAAAGGAACTCGCATGATACACAAGATACATGAGCAAATTTTTTATGGGTGAAAATTTGGGGGTCTCATGATACGCCCGTTAGCGAGTATATATGGTAAACGAAATAACAAAGCCTTAAAGGGAAACCACTGTTTTGTTTACGTTTCATCGCCTATCACAAACAGCCCCTAACAACAATACGTTAATGTACGATAAGTATGGTTCATATGACTGAATTGTTCTATACAGTTACAAAAAGCCTGAATTTTTAATGAAAAATGAATATTATATTATCCTAAATGTTATTACTACCATAATTCTACCATTAAATTTCTGAAAGGTTACCGAAAGATAAAGGTTGCTGTGAGGGCAACCATAACCCGATGTTTACATTTTCTCAGCTGGGCTCCCATAGGTAGAAGTTGATTTCATTGATATGGAAAATAATATTCCTAGAATATGTCGACAATACACACACACACACACACACACACATATATATATATATATATATATATATATATATATATATATATATATATATATATATATATATGTGTGTGTGTGTGTGTGTGTGTGTGTGTGTGTGTGTGTGTATTACCTTTATTATCAGTAATTCCTCGTTGGGTGGGTGGATTCCGTTTTCAGCTAGCACTCTGCTGGCCACGAGTTCGAATCTCAGACAGCCAATGAAGAATAAGAGGAATTTATTTCTGGTGATAGAAATTCATTTCTCGCTATAATATGGTTCGGATTCCACAATAAGCTGTCGGTCCCGTTGCTAGGTAACCAATTGGTTCTTAGCCATTTAAAATAAATCTAATCCTTCGGATCAGCCCTAGGAGAGCTGTTAATCAGCTCAGTGGTCTGGTGAAACTAAAGTATATTTAGCTTTTCTTTATTATCAGTTTATTTCATAATGTGAATCTTTTCACGCTATCGGTGGTTGTCGTACCGAAGCCGAGGCTAGCCTACCGATGAACATCTCTTAGAATTCAAGGTTTGATTTTTAAAATGGCAGCATAAGACGACCCTCTATTTTAGGATTTAAAGGTCCTCTTATGCCCGGAAATATACGGTACTACTGTTTTTGGACAGAGGTGTCCGTCCAACTGAAAAATTTACGGTCATGAATGGGTGTGATCTGTTGTGGTACATGATGATACTCTGAACTCCACCACAATCCAGTAGGTTTAATCTACTTTAATTTTTTGTCATCGTAGGAATCATTGTCCCACGACACCTGCCATTTTAATAAAGATGATGAGATTTAGTAGTAGTAACGAATCACTGGCAGGGACAGGTATGCTTGATCTAGTCATATTGATTGCATTCTTGGCTGCTTTATCACCATCATTTCCTTTATGCTTACGTGTTCAGAGTTCCGACACATTTACACTGGTACCTGTTTCATGTAATTCATGAAATAAAACGCCGATTTAAAGGAAGTAACATTTAAAGCCTCTATATACAATGCTCAAGAAAACAAACACCCATCCTGGCATAAACCCATCTACTTATATCAATTTTCCTAAAATCCCTTTACAGGACTATCAAGCACACTTCCAATTGTTTAGAAAATAAAAAAAAAAACTTACACTTTGAAAATAGAGGTTTATCATCACTATAATTTGGGAATTTAATGTGACCACAGGGTCGTGAATGTTAATCCTGGTCTCAATCAAAGAATCCATTGGAATCTTGGGAATCATTGGCAGACAAAAGTCCTTCATACTCTTCGTCCTTACCCCAAACTAAGGGGCTTATAGTCCCGATCAAATGAGGAAATTGTTTTCAGTACAAAGCAATCTTGTCCATGGTGTACTCGGCAGTCACGGACACTGATTTACTCTATTCTTTGTACCATATAACCCCGTGTTGGTATTATCAGAATGGGTCAAAAGGATACACAGTGTAGATGGCCAGCTGATAGAATCCACACTAGGGCTACAACAGGCTAATGACTAGTCCACTCAATTCAAAATGAAAGGCAAAGAATATGTCAGGCATTAAACTTGTGTAATACGTACAGGGCAAAAAAAAAGTAATTTCAAATCAGCAGCAATAAAGAATCTGTTATGAAATATATATTGGAAATTAGGGCACCCATAAGTTTTAGGATATGAACTTTCAGTAATTAAATAAAGCTAAAGCAGGGTACTGACGAAGGGTAACTGGTCAAACACATGAGCGTTTTCTGGAAAACATGAATCCTGGAGGCCAAGAACTAAGGGACCTTTTGTTTCCGAACACATTTTAAATTTAACAAGAATGCAAAAGTTAACCAGAACATTGAAGGTATGGTGCATGAAATACAAAGGCGGCCTGGGAGAGACTCCCAATGAAAATGTTACTGTAAAGAGCGTTTTGATTGGAGCTACTTTTTCCCAAGGCATGGGACACAGACATTCATAAAAACACCCTGACATCTCCAAAAGGCAAGTTATAGAAATTTAATAGATCACTTGAATTCTTAAAAAATAATAAAAACTAAGATACTGTGAAACAACTCACCATTTAGTTCTCAATTGCTTTAAACACTCCGCACATAGTCAGACAACCTCTATGTTAGTTTTTAATTTTATCATGATTAGTCAAAGAAGTAAAATTGCACACTGGCATTACCTATGCAGTCAAAAACTGCAGTAGATTTTATCTATTCTATAGTAACTAGTAAGCTACTTCTAAGAAACTTTGATTCATCTTCCCTCTAGATTTCAACAGCTATGCATAGTTTGATTTTACATCATGGCACCTATCCAATAGCCACATTGTGTTCACGTGAAGTCCATTTAGAGGAACATTTTTCAGTGCTTACAATTAATGTTCAGTAGTATTACTCCCATGCTATTAAATATCTCAACTCAAGTAAAGATGTACTCAAACTAATGAATTAAAAACAGTAACTGGAATTAAGAAGCAACACTAATTTTCAAATATTGATTACAGGTATGTAAAAGGCCACTTGTGCGTTTTAAAATTCTTAATAACCCAGCTTGAACTTTTACTCTGATTAGTTATTAACAACTGTTATGGTCGAGGTAAGAACGTTAAAATTTACATATGCATCATTTATAACAATTTATTGAAATTTCAAATAACTAATTACACTGGTTAACCATCGAATAGTGTAGCTTAATGACAAAACAATCATCAATGCCAGGTTCCAATATTCATATCAGCTCAGCTTGGAAACCTCTTGTGAGGGGTAAAACCAAAAAACGAGTTCTTGACTAAGCCAAGTGGTGATTTCATTGAACCCAAGTAGTGATTTCATTGACTTAGATATCCATTTTAGAAAAGACTATTCTGTAAATACAAGAAAACTCCTTGGAA
Source organism: Macrobrachium rosenbergii (assembly GCF_040412425.1). Taxonomy (NCBI): domain Eukaryota; kingdom Metazoa; phylum Arthropoda; class Malacostraca; order Decapoda; family Palaemonidae; genus Macrobrachium; species Macrobrachium rosenbergii. Next base: position 11,302,006 of record NC_089742.1, read on the forward strand.
ACTGCATGATCAGAACCTGGGTTACAGATCGTAGTTAATGTTAACTTTGATGAAATGAAGCTTTCACTTAAGATAATTTCTTTTACTGTACTGATAAACTTACAAAGCCTCTGAGTAGAGCTTCCAGAAAAATGTCTTAAGAAGTGCTTTCAAACAAGTGGACGGATAGTTAGGAATACCAAGTGAATGAATATTAAAACTCTGGTGTTAAAGCGATAACTAATGTAGATTCGATCAACTATGATTTGGGTTTATATTGTGTATAGTATAATTGGAGTATGCGTATTGTATGATTTTTTTTATATTGTATGATTTTATATTACTCATTATGTTATTGGCTCTAATCTTAACTAGTAAAGATAAAAAACTTGAATTATAAATTTGTTTAATTAGAACTATGGACTAGTGGAAGCAATAATTTATGTTACATAAAGTTCCAAAATAAAGTTGAGAGGCATTGTGGCTATTACAATTACATGTTGCATCTGATCAGCCAAAAAATAGGTCAAGTATCAAATTTCAAAGCAATGTAATACCACAATGTTAATTTTTTTTTGTCCTGGAAAAAGTCAACGACCTTATAGTACAGATTCTTAGATCAACTAAAATTAATTGCTAAACCTAACGTTACATAAACTTGAAATTTTCATTTTCTCATTGCTGAACTTTAAAAAGTGGAAAATCTTAAATCACATTTTAAGGCTCCAAATGCGCAGTTAAGTTACTTTACTGAACATTATAATAAATAAAAACAGAAAAATCAAAGTTCAAAAGATTTGAAAGTTCCATTTAAGCAGTTGTGTTACTCTAAAAAAATAAATAAAAGTATTTAACTTCTAACATCTACACTCATGTGCTTAACACCTGAAAGGAAAAACTGATTAGTTGGTTGTTTGAACCTCTCACACACTTACCTGTTGGGGCGGAGTTAAAAAAAAAATTGGTTGGTTCACAAGAAACTAGTTTCTCATCTCAAACTTTAATAATCAACCTTGAAGAGTATCCATTCCATTTTTCCAGTCGTATGGATACAGTAGTAGCCTTTAGTTTAAGTTTTTCGCCAAAGTGTCCTTTCTCACAAGAGAAACTTTATAAGTTATCCCGACTCCATAAAGTTACGATTCATTAGTACCTGGAAGTATTTTTAAAGTTATTAGAATGGTATTATGGCCAAATAACAGTTAAGAATTGTTATGCATAATTTAAGAACATATTAAAATCCAATGCTTTTACGCCAACGTCACTTGACATAAAGTTTTATCAAAGAATAGAATACTAATCTCCATGGAACGTTAAAAATTTCTGTTACTTTGTAAACTGGCACATAATCCACAATGCTGTTTTACGGACAACATCTTATGAACTTGTAGGAAAGGAGTGAGTAAGAGTCACTGCCTACAAACTTACTAATTTATTCAGACAAAAACAGACAGGTCAATAACTCTTGTGAGCAGAAATGTAGCACTGCTGCAAGTCAAACGAAAACAGAGGTCACCACACAATTATTTGTGTTTGTTGACAAATGAATATATAGATATAAATTGATTTACAAGATATGACTGAAGCTATGGTACATATGGCTGAGGTGCTGGCACTGCAGTGCATACAGTGACTTTAATACATTTGTTCTGACAATAACATGAAAGAAGATATGTATATAAAAGATGCACTACGTATGCTGTGTTTCTTGTGTCCACACATTTTCTGCATGGAGATGTTGTTTTAAGGAGATTAGCAAACCAGGTGAGATGATGATGTCTGGGGTCCATGTGGGACCCTACACGACTCCCTTCCCCTTGGTGAGGGCCTAGTTGTAGGTCAGTTTTCAGGAGGTAAGCTGGTTTTATGCTACCGAAAGGTACCCACATTGTCCTGCTATCTACTGTCATCTGGTAGGCCTTGTGTCCTTTCTGGATGATACAGTATGGTCCAGACTAGTCTGGTGAGAGGGGGCAGCTCCATGTGCGTCTACCTGTATGAACGCATATTTTGCGTTCTGCAGCTCGCTGGGGATGTACACTTCTCTGGTCACGCGGTAGATCGTCTTGGCTGGCATTATCTGTTCTACCGCTTTTCGGGTGTCGGATGTGAATGTTGGGCTCTTTGATCATGAAAGATATCTGCTGGCAATGTTAGTGCTTGGCCGTATAGGACTTCTGCTGGAGATTTGTTAAATGCTGTGTGCAGTGTTGTTCTTAGGCCCAGTAACTCCTTTCTCCAGCTCCTGCCTTGACATCTGGCGGTGAGTGATACTTTCAATGACTGGTGTAGCCTTTCGATGACGCCATTTGCTTCTGGACTGTAGGCTGTCGTGTGTGTTATTTTTGTCCCCAAACTATCTGAGAGGGCGTTCCACAGGGTTGACATGAAGTTGGCTCCCCTGTCGACTGTGATGATCTGCGGGACCCTGTGCCTGCTGACCCATCTGATGAGGGCTTCGCTCAGTTTTTTGCCGTCTGTTGACATGTCGGTATCGTTTTGGACCACCTGGTATTTCTGTTGATGATAGTAAACAGGTATCTGTGCACCTCGGAGGAGGGTAGGTGTCCCGCTGTGTCGACATGGATGTGGGCGAGTCAGCGGAGTGTTGTTTGGAACTCTCTTATTCTGCTCTCTACATGTCTTGCAATTTTTGAAGTCTGACGTGGGATACATTTTCTCGTCCAGTTTTTTATATCCTTTTTCATTCCCCACCAGATGTACCGCCCTACCATGATTTGGGCAGTTGACTAGTCTGATGGGTGGGACAGATTGTGGTAGAGTATGAAGGCTTTTCTTCTGAGGCCCTCTGGCAGGTAGGGGCGGGGCGTCTGGTACTTGTCTCGCAGGTGAGGGCCATCTCTCTACTGTTGACTGACAGGTCTGCTCCATGTAAGGGTGGGGTTGTCCCGGTGCAGTCACTGTAGGTCCATGTCGTCTCTTTGTGCTTCTGCTCTTTTGGGATAGTATATCCTTAGCTGGATGGTGGTGACACAGTTTCTTGATAGTGTGTCTGCTATGGTGTTTGCTGAACCCTTCAAGTATTTGACGGTGCAGGAGTGTTCAGCTATTTCTGACAGGTGCTTAGTTGTAAGTGATGCAACATGTAGCAATCCTTTAGGTTACAGTATGGAATGAGGAATCTTATTAAAAGTACAATCATGAGAAGCAAATACTGTCATTCGTCCATAAGAACTTGTGTAAATTTGACTCCTTTACGAGTGTAAGTTAAAGCTTAGAATATTTAGCCATGAAAATAAACTACAGACATTTCAATTATAAATTCAATACATGTATTTACATTATTAAATATATACTGCCTTTGAATTTATCTTTGATATTAAAACTATTGTTATGGATGTTTGAATTAGTTTAATTCAACCAATACAACTTCTACATTTGCAATGTCATAGTACCCTTTTTAATACTAAAACTACGTCATAGGTTAATGAAATTTTCATGCTATATCCAGAATTTATAAAGTCAATGATTATTTAAGGAAATTGTGCAAGCTATATATTTTTTATAATTTTATTCACTTGAGAAGTGTTTAAAAAGTACTTTATCATCAAATATTAATCCCCATACCATGATAAAGTGCCACCTAGATAGCAATGGCCATAAATGGGCATTTTAAAATAAAGTTTTTATGAAAAGTTACTGTATGCTTCTGTGAGTTTAGAAAGTAATAAAGTGCTTATTATTTGAATAATATAGTGTTGCTGTGTTGATTATTGTCAATATATGCCATTCATTCTTTAGTATTGTTTGATTTTTACCATTTTTCCTTCATGAGGTAAATCATCAGCTTTTCTCGATTTCTGGTGACATTTTGGGTGTTTATGACCTAATATAGCCCTAAAAGTTAAAGATTTATATATCATTGGAAAGAGCTCATTAAAATGAACATTTTGAGTGGTAAATGAGCCTTCAACGTTAATTTTCAAGGGAGATATGGGCATTTTAATGTCAGGTACCCAGAGATTACGGGTCGAAATTATCACCTGATATAGTGAAATTAAGCCTAAATTTCTCACTTGCTGCCAGGTTTCAGAAAGTCCACCCTGATTTTCAGATAATTCAAAGTGTCTACTGTAAAAGGCAAGTGGGTGAATTAGGGTAGATCTCATGCACACGGGAACCCCTCCAGGCCATGGACTACAAGAGCGTCTCAACTGTTGACAGGAGTAAACTGTGGTTCACAACAATCTCATGAAAAAAGGCATCCAAAGTTGCTATGCAATGTAAACAAAAGAAACTACTGTAGTGGTTCAGTAATATACTCCAATATAATAGCGTGTTGAAAAGAAAATAAGTTTGTCGAGAATAATACAATAGACAATAAGGAAAATACTGCCTTCCATGCAAACGCGTTGGTAAGTGCTAAAATATGGAAGATGGGATTTCTTAAAAAAATGAATATATCTTTGCGTCCACATTAAGAAATCAAAATTCCAGTACAATTTCTTATTATGCATAGAATAAGGACTGAGCCGCAGACTTTCAAAACGTCATTACATCATAGAGGAGCCAAAACAGAAATATCCACAGGGTAGTTTGAGTGGCTTTCAATTCCCTTCACAGAACATTTTCAGACAACATTAGCTTCACTAAACGTTACGTATTCATTAATAAAGAATTTTAATGAAAGTTGTTTACATCTATGCCATATTTTATTCAATAACTTTTTTTTTTTCTACATCGCACTTGACTTGTCCTCCGGAAACCATTTCTATTGGTTTGTGTTTTGGGGAAATCAACGAATAGCCTGGCCATGGGTTTGGATATATATATATATATATATATATATATATATATATATATATATATATATATATATATATATATATATATATATATATATATATGCTGTGTGTGTGTGTGTGTGTGTATGTGTGTGTATACACACATGCATATATATATATATATATATATATATATATATATATATATATATATATATATATATATATATATATATATATATATATATATATATATATATAATTATATATATATATATATATATATATATATATATATATATATATATATATATATATATATATATATATATATATATATACTCATGCAGCCTCTATGAGTGCGTTAGCTCTTACCTCAAGGGGTATCACGGTAGCGTTTGTCAGTGTGAGACCGAGCTGGCATGTAACTCTCTCTCTCTCTCTCTCTCTCTCTCTCTCTCTCTCTCTCTCCTCTCTCTCTCTCTCTCTCCAACAAGTTACTATGAGTCAAGGATTAACAGCAACATTATGTCTATAAAAATGCAGTTTATTTAAGAGTTTAACATGGTCCCGAACTGCATCTACGGCTTCAGCCGTCCCATATGCTGACCTCAGAAATTCCTTTAGATCATCCCATGACTTACACTTCTTAAATTGATGACTTACACAGCTGTCCGATATCACCCCGATATAAACTGAGGAACCCTTTCGCTTCATTGAAAGCCTGTTCACTGTCTGTAATTTTCTTGGCAACTAGGTGATTTGACACACCCTCGAAAAAAATTTCGAGGGATTGTGGAAGAAATCCATCAACCAACCTAGGAAATGGCTGGACCCTTCAAGCAACAGACATGAACTTATGGAAGAGAATCACTTTATCCCTATCTCTGCGATGCTCCGTCATATTGTCGAGATTAATAAAATTCCAACTCCCAACAACACGACCCGATCTCAACTTCATACATTACTAGAAGTTCCAAAAGTAAAATCACCGTGAAGTCAAATTGGAAAACCCACTGAGAGAGAAAAACCAAAAAGAAAAAGAAAACAAAACCAAAAAAAGAAAATCTAAGAAATATTTACTCCCAATAACGTAACAACTGCCAATCTATTAACCCAATAATAAAAATTCCCCTAAAATAATAAAAAGAATGAATATCATGTAGGCTAATATCCCCAATTAGTTCGTAATCGCCTATGTGAACTGCTGATTGCAAAAATACATTAGTCACCGTCAACGGCAAACTACTTCATTCTACCCACAAAAATAGAGAAAACGGGATTAAGGAGAATGGGAAAGTAGAACGAATAGCCTTCGCCCTATTGAATTCGTTAAGCCAGCAAGGCTCTGACTAACATGCACACGCAATAAACAAAAAAAAAAAAAAAAAAACTCGATCGCCCTTGAACCGTCTTGTTCCATTCTAATTCCTCACTACAAATGCCACAAAGAGAACACTTATGTAACAATATCCCCCTTGTCTCCGCTATCCTGTTCTGCTAAAGTACCTAGAAATAATTCTGTAATCTGAAAGGAAACACAAACTGTGCACGCATCATATGACACACAAAACACACCCACACATCACACAAGATTAAGTACTAACTGCGCGTCTCAACCCTCCGGCTCTCCTCAAATGCAAAATGATTAAGTCAGCAGTCACGAGTGCCAACCTAATTCCTTAAAGATTGGTGGAACATGCACTATTACTCGCTACAATCATAATTTCCATATCACCAATCTCTTCAGAGATGACCAGAGTCCTCGTCAGCTGCCACCAAAATTATTATGGCCTCGATGAGGTCGTTAGCTCTTGCCTCGAGAGGTATCAAGGTAGGATTTATCAGTGTGAGACCGAGCTGACACGTAACTCCCTTACTCTCTCTCTCTCTCTCTCTCTCTCTCTCTCTCTCTCTCTCTCTCTCTCTCTCTCCAACCAAGTTACTGCGCGAGTCAAGTATTAACAGGAAAATCATGGTTATAAAAATAGTTTATTCAAGTCTAACATGGTAAATGGTTTGGAATGAATTAAAAATGTAATGGGGAAAGGGCAAGCCTATATCCCAGAAGTGGCAACCGAAAAACCAGTCCAACTAATGTACAACATAGTGCTACCAACTTTATCTAATTAAGTCTCTACATTGTAAGAGTAAAAAATGTCTAACATGACTGAAGTCACGGTATGTCAGGTTCCCTTCCATTTATTTGACTTCTAATCAAAACATCTCATTAGCAGTTCATAAACACTTTTACCGGAGTGGGTCTTTTCCTAGAAAATCACCGGACCCGAATGCCTAACCTGTACTCAAAAAGAGAAATCTACACTTCAAATGCTCCACCCATCAGTGCTAACTCAAGACCGGAACCTAACAACTTCCGGTCTCTAGAACATTCCGATGTAGTTAGGGCATCGTTCAAGGAGCCATGTTCTTTGTCTCCATGGAAAAGGAAACCGACCACAGACTTCCTAGATACTGACTCACAAACATGTAGGCACTCATTTGCATTTTCACTCGCCCAAAATATCTCGGACTAACCAGAAATACGAAACTAACAAAAAAACATAAAATATATATCATTATTCTTAATGCTTTTCATATATATATATATATATATATATATATATATATATATATATATATATATTGTTAAGTGGGAAACTATTTCCTAAGCCAGGGGTTCTCAAACTTTTTAACTCATCGACCCCCCATTGAAGTTTCAAATTTTGTATCGACCCCCTAGCCTAGCATTTAATTATTAATAATTCAAGGAAAAAAAAAGAACAATGTCAAAATCAATTTTAGTAGTATTAGTGTAGTACTTGACATGCAGTATAATAAAAAAGTAACACACAGTAAGAAAATGTTTAGAAATTTAGATGCACCAGTAACTTGATTCTCAATGCAACATACCATTTTCTTCTTCTTCCACTGTTGACATCATTAATGTGAAGGATGTGCCTGATGGGACTCAACAAGGATACTGATATTAGGTTGTAGGTTGGTGAGCTTCAGCCGTAGGTCACATCGTTCTTCCAGGCTCAGTCTGCTTTCTTGTTTTGTTAAGACTGCATTTGCATGACTGAAACCAGCTTCAACCATGCATGAACTTGGGAAAGCAAGTAAAAATGGCTGAACCACTGCACAAAGCTGAGGATATTTAGCAACGTTGTTCTCGTTGATCCAGAATTCACGGAGACCTTTTCTTCTGAACAAGGCACTTGCTTCAAGGTCCACAGTCATGTCAATGAATTCCTTTTCCAGGTGTGAGGCAATATCTGCATTCCTTATTTCAACATCAAATGGAGTCAGAATCCATTCTGGCACTTTCATTTTTTCCAGGTCTTCAAAGCGCACTTTAAAGTCTTCAATTAAATTCTCCAAATGAGTCATGTAAATTTCTATGTCCCCATCAGAAATGCTTTCACTTTGTATCTGTTGTAAGTTTGAAAAATACTGAAAATCTCTACGTGACAGTGAAGCTCTAAACAAGCTAACACTGAATAATGGTAACATCTTTAATTTGCATTCGGTTTTGTGTCTCATTAAATTTAGAATAGAGGTCTGCTAAATAGAACAAGGAATTTTTTGCATTTTTTTAACTCTTCACTTAAAGATGAGTCCATGTCTGCCAGGAACTGAACAGTTGAGTCATATAAGTCAACAAGTCTTTACAAGCTGTGACCCCTAGAAAGCCACCTTATCTCAGTGTGCAGGAGTAATTGCTTATACATGGCATCATTCTCTTCGCACAGCAGTGCAAACGATTGTGAGTTAAGTGGATGTGCTTTGATTTTGTTAATTGCCCTGGTGCACACTTTCAAAGCATCATACAGTCCATCACTGAGTTTCTTGGCTACAAGATGTTGTCTGTGCAGTACACAGTGTACAATACACACATCAGGCACTTTCTGTTTGAGTAGGCTTGCAAATCCTCTGTACCTACCCACCATCGCTGGTGCACCATCAGTAGCCACTGCAGTAATATTGCTAAGAGGTATATTGTGCCTTTCAATATACTGCTGCACACATTGTAAAATTGTCTCACCTTTTGCATCAGCTGCGAGATATTTGGCAAACAAAAATTCATCAATTATGTCCTTTTCACTTTGACTGCAATACCTCAAATATGCCACGAGAAGATTGGAGCTGCCCAAAGTTGACTCATCAAGTTGTAGAGATAACTTACTATCCCGAAGTTCCGATACCAAAGTTTTTTTTGACATCATTTGCCATTTCAGCGATTCTTCTTTGCACTGTACTGTTACTTAATGGCATTTTTTTCAAAACAGAGTGAGAGTCTTTCTTCATAACAGTTTCTATAACTTCTTTAATGGCTGGGATTATGATTTCCTCATTGATAGTGCGCGCCTTTCCTTTTTTTGCTAACATGAGGGAGATGTTGTATGAGGCTTTCAAACCTCCTTCAGTATCAGCACTGGATGGTGCTTTGAAAAAATTCTTGATATTTGAACGACTTATGAATTTTTCTTTTAGTTTCTTGAAATAGTCAAGGTCTTTGTTTTTCTTATCAGAGTGAACTCTTTCAAGGTGGTCTTCGTCTTTGCAGGTTTCATGGCATCATTACTGAAAGTCTTTTCACACAAGAGACACAATGGCATGGTGTCATTTGTTAATGAAGTAATGAATCCATATTTCAAATATTCCTGAGAGTACTGTCGGCATTTCTTCAATGCATCCTGTACGGACAGTAGAGCTGGAAAGCACGATGATGGGGGAGTGGTTGGTTGAAGCTAGTGTTGCAAGATCTGTTGAAAATTCTGAGATTTTGTAGTGAAAAATAACTAATTTATTTTTTTTTCTTTTTTTAATTCAAGAAAAGTAATATCTATATATATATATATATATATATATATATATATATATATATATATATATATATATATATATATATATATATATATATATATATATATATATATATATATATTTATATATATATATATATATATATATATATATATATATATATATATATATATATATATATATATATATATATATATATATATATATATATATATATATATATATATATATATGAATGTCTTTTTCCTGTAATACTACAGTGTAATATGAATATAAGAAGGCCCATAAAACACTATTTAAACATAAACCATATTTTCAAACATAGCTATTTGTATATAGTTGTATATTACATAATTATGGACAGGTATGAAAGTTTGATGTAATAAATGTATACAAAAACATATAAAGGTGTCTTTAGGCCTGAACGTTGAAATGGCATATTTTTTCGGAATTTGGCCATTCTCCCCTCCTCAAGAAACGCTCTTGGATAACATCGAGGCCTGGGGCCACACCTTTATGTTTTTTTATATATACCAAAAAATTTGGCCAC